>NC_086318.1:53276988-53876988 GCF_036172605.1 Pelobates fuscus | reverse complement strand
ACTTGGACATGGCGCCTGAACGAATCCCTGCTCCAGGACCCCGCAGTGAGAGGTCAGGTCTCCCAAGCACTGGAAACCTACTTTGATGAAAACGGGATGGAAGAGATGTCCCCGGTGTCAGTGTGGGAGGCTCACAAGAGTGTCATACGCGGCACCCTTATCAGTACCGCAATCCGCAAAAGGAAGGAAGCACACTTCCTTGCACACTGCATCTAGCATTATTCTGGTGCATTTGGAATGCCTCAAGAACAAAGAGAGATGTGTGCCCTAGGGATTTGCACCTACCTCCACCTATTAGTAGGTGGATTAAGAGTCTCCACATATATTTGTTTACCCAAGACCTGGAAAATGCTAGGGGTGATCATGTATTAAATCTTAAAAGATTTGTGGTTCCCTTTTCATTAATGATATTACTAATATGAAGTGAAAGGAAAAAGTGTGTATTTTTTATATTTTACTCCACATTCATTGAATATCTTAATCAAAGGCGTGTGCAGCGCATAATTAGGATGCGTGCACAGAGAAAATTTTTACTTAAAAAGCGCAGATTTGAAGTCATGACTTTTTCTTCAAAAACCATAGACTAATGTAAAACAAAATACACATAAAGAAATAAATAAGGACAGTAAGCACATATTGGTTGCGCACACCTATGTTTTTAATTGCATTTGTTGTACATCTGTCACTGAAATCACTGAATTAAAAACTATAAAATATATTTTTCTGTTTTATTTGTTTCTTCGGTAAAGGCATTCAGTGGTTGCTCAAGCCTCAGTAAGGAAGTACGCCTCGTAACATAATTAATAACAAACATTAACTGATTTTGTGAATAAGGAGAACAATGCTGTGTACTGTATGTAGGAAAAGCCATTTCTCTAGAAACAAGAGATGGCCTCTTCAATTTGTAACTCTCTTAAAGTTAATGTACACAGTTCATTTCATGCATAGAATAATTGACCCCTATTTTTATCTGCATTAGTCTGTTTGTTCCTCTTATCTTATAGAAGTGGTTACTTTCCTCTATATACTGCCTGATGTGTTCACTCACTGATGTTACAATATAAATTTAGGGCATCACCTGGCTACGAATCCACATTCTGCAGCAGAAGTAATTACCATGCTGAGCAGGGATACTGTAGCAAGACCGTGGGAGGTAAAGTCATTGTGTTTCACCATGGTGTCCTTTGTATGTTGGAAATGATGATTTGGGACAGAACAAAAGTGAAAATTAAATGCAATTCGAAATGAAGCATCCTCTGTTCCACTTTTAACTCTATAGTTATGGGACTACAATGTTATTTTTTTTTTTTTTTTATATATATGTGGAGAATTAAAGAGACATTCTACGCCTACATAAAAAAAAATAATAATAATAATAAAAATCACCTTCTAGTATATATACCCCAATGAAAAGATGCATGCCTTTAAGTATGCTTTTTTTATTGGGGCATATCTAAAAACAGCTTGCAAAAACTGCAGAACTTCTGTCTGCAGACTTTGCCAGATCTTCCCTTCTAACCCCGCCCAGACTTTATGTGGCTGTCCAATCACAGACTTCTCAATGTAGCTCAGTGAGAAGTCTTTGCAAGGCAGGTGCTCTGGGCAATTATCTGCCTCTTGAGTTCAGTGCAACTAAACTAACCAAACCAAACCAGGAAGTAACAGGACCGGTTGTCTGACTGACAATCAGGGGGGTGTAACATGGTTAATTTATAAAGGGTCAATTTGTAATGAAAACGGCAGTTTTTGTGAAATAAAAAAAAGAGAACACATTCTTCAAAATAAAGCACTTCAGCAAACTAAAGGGCGTTGGGGGGTCTGGAGTGTCATTTTAAACACCCCACGCACCATAACTACTACAGCAAGCGGCCCTAGGTTATGGTGCCAGGAGTGCCCTAGTGGCCCCCCTTCCATTGTCAAACCATGGATTTAGCTCATTGACTTGGAGCGTCAGCTGATAACTCCAAGCCAAATAGTATTTCAATACAAAGGTCCAAAGTCCTCCCCAACACAAGAGGGCAGAATTTCTAGTTAGGAGGATACCAAGACAATGAAATTACCACTCAAAAGAGAAAACAAAATAAGTAAAATAAAAAATAGAAAGACTGACTGCTCATATTGCAGCTGGTAAAAACACGCTACCCAACGCATGCAAAGCAAGCACCTTTGTCAGTGCTATACCTTTGGAGACATTGGAGAAATGAGCATGGGGACTGCTTTTAAATATGAATTGATTATTAGTCACCGCTTAGCAATTGTGGGCATTTGGGGAATTCCCAAATGTGTGTATACAAGATATACATTAATTTACTTAGCCCTTAGAATCAATATGCACTAAAGCTGTTCAATTATTAATACGAGTTACTATAATTTTTCTGGTAAAGGGTTCACTTTTTTGTGTGTCTTTTTTTGTGTGTGTTTTTTTCATTCATATTTTTTTTTTTTTTTATAATTCTTTATTTTGCAATGACAGACATAAATGAATAGTGCAGTCACGTGGCTTGCGCAGAAGCCTAAGTAATGTATTAGAGAATTGCATGACAAGCCGTTTACATCCATTGTATAAAATATCAGTCTGTCATCGTTTTTCAAAAATGTGAAAAGATCAACACTTAGAAACATACATAACTTAATATGTAACTTTTGATCAAATAACAAAGTTGTCGTTTTTGTTGCCGTGGTTTTAGTGTGTCGAACCTATAGGCCGGGTTACCGGTAAACTCTGCCTATAATCAAGGAAAGGGGGTAGCGGAAAACTGGGTGTAGAAAGGAGGGGGTGGGGTGGGGTGGGGGACGGTCCTGGACGTTACCTGTGGCTAATCAGTCGTCGGTGTAGTTATCCCATGGTTCCCATACCTTCGTGAATGTTGTCATAGTGCCTCTCAATTGGGCCGTTAGTTTGTCCATGAGATGACACTCTTTGATTTTGTTGAGCACTGTGGACAATGGGGGGGGAATAGGCTGCAACCAAGTTTGGGCTAGAGCCTTTCTAGCAGCTAAGGCAATCTTGTTGAGTAGTTGTTGTTCCGATCTGGGTAAGTCGTCTAGGGGTCTGGCTAGGAGGAAGGTCCAAGGGTCTAGGCCTATCGGTCTGTGTAGAATCCCTGATATAAGCTGCTGGATACTTTCCCAGAATATTTTGATTGTGGGACAGAACCACCACATGTGTGCGTAAGTCCCTTTTTCTCCGCAGTTATGCCAACAGAGATCTGTGGGTGATCTTTTCATGTGATAAAGTTGGACCGGAGTAATATACCACCTCATCATCGTCTTATATGCCTGTTCTTGCATCGTTACACAGATGGAGGTTTTGGAATTGGCTTCCCAAATATCCTGCCAGTCTATACCCTCTAGGGTTTCCCCCAAGTCTGTTTCCCATTTCTCTGTGTAATGTAAGGTCCCCCATTCCCGTGTGGTGGAACAGAGGTGGGAGTACAATTGGGTGATTAGGCCTCTCTGATATCGTTCTGTGAGGCAGATGTGCTCAAAGAAGGTTGGGTTGGTTTTGGCGGCTGTTTTCACTGTCGCTTGGGTCGCGTAATGCTTAAGTTGTAGGTATCTAAAGAAGTCGGCTGGCTTTAAGGTTGCTTTGGCTTGTAGGTCGGGGAAGGTGACTATCGTGTCCCCTTCATAAAGTTGGTAGACCCTCTGGAGTCCGGCATGCTCTAGGCCTTTAAAGTCCCAGGGTCTCATGCCTGGTGTGAATGCCTTATTACGGTATAATGGGGTGAGGGGGGAGGATGTGGTGGTGAGTCCGTGTTTGATGGCGTAGGTGTCCCATAACTGGATTGAGTTAGTAATAGCTGGGCACGCCGTTCTCGGGAGCGCTCTGTGCTCCTTCGGTGTCCAGATATAGAATTGTGGGAGATCAGATCTCATTAGTGCTGATTCTAGATCTACCCATCGTCTAGTCTCTGGGGGGGGGGGTGCCATAGGGCTATTTGTGCCATTTGTGCGGCTATGTAATAAAAGTGTAGGTGGGGCAACCCCAGACCTCCTTGCAGTCTAGGGCGATACAGTATGTTACGGGCTACCCTGTGTCTCCTATTTTGCCATATAAATCTATCTATTGCTCGTTGTCAGGGAATGAGGTTATGTTTCGCGATGGGGATGGGTAGAGCTTGAAAAAGGAACAAAATTCGGGGTAGAAGATTCATCTTAATTGAATGTATTCTCCCTATCCAGGATATGGGTTTGTCCGCCCAGGTCTCCATGTCCGAGATGAGTTTTTCTATCATGGGTGTGTAATTCAGTCTATGGAGTGCGGTGGTGTCTGCTGGTAACTTGATGCCCAGATAGGTAAGGTATGTTGGTGTAACACGTATGTGGTGGTCTGAGGTGATTCTGTGTATGTCCGTCTGCGTGAGGTTAATTGGGAGTGCGCTGGATTTGTCTACGTTGACTTTGTATCCCGAGATCGTCCCGTACTCACCCAGGAGTGGTAGTAGGGCCTGTAGCGTGGGGGTGGGTTCAGTGATGGTCAGCAGGATATCGTCTGCATACCCCGAAACCAGGTACTCCTGGTTGTCAACCGTGACCCCTTTGATTCGTGGGTGTTCCCGAACGGCTTGGAGAAGCGGTTCGAGTGTCAGTACAAAGAGTAGAGGGGACAGGGGGCATCCCTGTCGGGTGCCATTGGTAATTGTGAAGGACGGGCAGGCCGTCCCCGTAATCTTTATTTGCACTGAAACGGAGGTGTATAATGCACGAATGGCTGTTATGCAAGTTTGGGGCATGCCTAGGTGTTCCAATAGGGTAAACATGTAGGGCCATTTCACACGGTCGAAGGCTTTCTCCGCGTCGAGAGAAAGCGCTAAGGATGGTGTTTTTGTGTCGGCTAGCATCCCTATCAAGTCGATGTTGCGTCTTGTGTTCTCGAACAACTGGCGTCCGGGTATGAACCCCACTTGGTCTGCGTGGATTAGACTTGTCAAGTATGGGTTCAACCTACCCGCTAAGATCTTGGCGAAAATTTTGCTATCGTGGTTTATGAGTGAGATAGGTCGGTATGCTTCCGGCTGTGTGTGGTCCTTGCCTGGTTTCGGTAGTAGGATAATGTTTGCCCGAGTCATGTCTCTGTCTGGCGGAGTTCCCGTCATTAGGTCCCTGAATAAGGATTCTAGATGTGGGATGAGGGTTTCCCTGAAGGTCTTATAATAGCTGCCCTCAAAACCGTCAGGGCCGGGGGCTTTGTTGCTTTTAAGAGAGGAGATGGCTGAGTCGATTTCCTCTTTTGTGATCGGTGCTGCCAGTTCCGTTATGGCTGTATTATGCAGTTTTGGTAGATTTAAGCGGGTGAGGAAGTCGGCTATTTTCCGTTTCTCTATTGCATTTGTTGCGTCGTCTTGTGGGGAGTGGTTGTATAGTGCCGTGTAGAAGGTTGTGAAAGTTCTGGCTATTTCGGCCGGGGTAGTTTTCAGGGTACCGTCAGGGGCTCTTATCTTGGTGATATGTGGGTGATGTGTTCTGGGGCGTAGTGTGCGGGCCAGAAGGGACTTATTGGACTTGTCATAATATGTTCTTCTAGTCCAGGTGAGTGCTCTGGCTGTGTCGTCTAGCAGTTGCCTAATCGTAATGCGGGTGTTCTGGAGAAGTTGTAGTGTTTGGGGAGTCGGGTCGGTTTTGTGGCGTTGCTCCGCCGTGCGGAGGGTGTCTAGCAGTTGAGTGAGTTTCTGGTTTTTTTTTATTTTTTTTATGGGTAGCTATTTTGATGAGGGAGCCTCGAATTACTGCCTTGTGGGCCGCCCACACTGTGGTCATTGGGATGTCTGGAGATATGTTTTCCATAAAGTATGAGGTTAGTTGTTTCTGTATGTCCTCTACTACTAAGGGGTCCTTAAGGAGGGATGTGTTCAATCTCCATGTCCATGGGGTAGGGCATTGGAGGCCGGTAAGGTAGATTGCGATGTCGGCATGGTCGGACCATGCGATGGAACCTATGTCTGTTTTTTGCGTTTTTGTGTAGCCTATATGGTTGGTCAAGAACATGTCTATGCGCGAGTATGTGTCGTGGGGCGGTGAGTAATATGTGTAGTCCTTATCTGAGGGGTGTTGGGCCCTCCAAGCATCTATAAGGCCTGTTTTACGAATAAAATGGTGTAGTTGTTTGTCTTGAGTGCCCATGCCGTGGGATCTAAGTAGTCCTGGGCGTGAACTTCTGTCGATGGCTGGAGCGGGTGTTGCATTTAAGTCTCCCCCCAGGAGGGTTATCCCGGGGGGGAGGGCGAGGACCATATCTGACATATGGTTCCAGAATTGGGGTGTGTGTGTATTGGGGGCGTATACATTGATTAGGTGGATGGGTTGCGAGTGGATCCGGCCGGTTGCTAAGACGTATCTACCGTCTGGGTCTGGTGTCACTTTTGTTATGTGAATCGGGCATCGTTTGTGTGTGAGAATCGCTACTCCGTTGTGTTTACGAAAGGAGCGAGCCTCGGCTGTCGAGCGGTATGTGGAGTCACGGAGGGAGACCTGGGCGGACCGAGGTAGGTGTGTCTCCTGAAGGAATACAATGTCTGGATTTAGCCTGCGGAGTTCCCTATACAGTGTTCTTCGTTTGCGGGGGGCGTTAAGGCCTTTGACATTAAGTGAGGATATTTTAAGAGCCATGGTCATGAGGGTTTGGTGGGTGCTTTTGGACCCGATGGATATTCGGGGGGTATTGGTGTCGCCTAATGGGTCGAATGGCGTATGTGTGTAGAAGGTGGTGGGTTGCACTCCCACCTCTGTTCCTTTGAGATCTATGTCGGGGCTGGGATTGTGAGTGTGTCAGTTGCGCCTCTAGTTTTGTCCAAGACCGGCGTGGACAATGGGCGGGGGGGGTGTTTAGGTGGAGGGGGAAAAGTAGAGGGTGAGGAGGGGAGAGGAAAGGGAAGGTACGGTATAGCCGTACTTGTCTGGTCTTATACCTCGCCAGACGGTGGGGGGGTGCATGAACCCTCATCTCCGTGACGGCTATTCCAGTCAGGGAGTGATGGGTCATGAACCTGATAGCCGGTGCGGCCCCCTAATACCATAAAACGTTTGCCTACCATAACTTAAGTGTGTCATGAGCTTTCCGATAAACCTAGTGGGTTGTTCGGCTCCACCGCCTCCGGTTCTCAGGTGCTATGTGGCTGCAACGCGGAGGTGGGACGGGGAGCTCTTGTGTTTTTTGCTTTTTTGGGGGGGGGGGGGTGGGTGTGGGGATGGGAGGAGGCGTAAGCCTTTATGGATGATACCCATGGTGTCGTCTCGTATGAGTCGTGACGGCTCTCCCAGCAGTGAGCACAATAGCGCCGGGGATTTCTTATGTTGCATTTCTCTCCTTTTTTTTTTTTTTTTTTGTTGTTTTAAGTTTTTTTGTTTTTTTTTTTTCGTTTTTAGATAGAGATTAAGGGATGGGAGGAAGAGGGCCCCACCGCCAGAATCCGTGGTTGGTCCGTCTAGTGGACAGAAGCCGGGGGGGGGAGGGGAGGAAGGGAGGAAGGGAGGGAGAGGGAGGGGGAGGAGGACGAGAACCGGCCCGTGGCAGCCGCATATAACATCACAAGACAATACATTTCACATCATATTATGACAGAACAGGAACATGTCTACCCCGCAATCTCATCCCTGCACGTTACATTGCTTTCCTTGAGTAGACTTTGTGTCCCGAGAATCGTGTGCTCTGCAACCTGCCCTAGCCCCCCACGCCCCCCCCGCCCACCCACCACCCACCATCCCACCCCACCACCCCCCCAAGTGACCCCCGCCACCGGCCCCCATCCAAGTATAGTATGTCTGTGCGGTGGGATGGTGTCTATTATGATGTGTTGCGCTTACAGTGGTATGTGTGTCCTGGCTAGCTGACTCAATACCTCCCACCGGTGTTATTGGTATACATTACACTTCCATGCGATGTCGGAATTGTGACAGCCGGTACCAAAGTCTCTTTTCGGTGTCAATATGGCGGCAACAGTCCTTAGATAGTCTCACAGTACACAGAAAGGCACGAACAAGCAATTCTACAGGGAGGAATAAAAGTTTTAACATAGGGGCCATAGTCCTGAGGTAGCAGGCGAGCAACCAGGCTTCTCCAGGACCCAGTGGCGAGTTTAGTTTCGCCACAATAGATATTTATCAAAGTGTTGCCGACACTTTTGCATCTAATTTTCAGAAAACCTTTTGAGCAATTTATTAAATAGATTTGGGATTTATTTCATTACAAACTGCCAATAGGGTAATCATACTGGTTCCTAAACTGTGATTTGTGATTCTCCCCCCCCAAAAAGGAAAAATGGGAAACAAGGTGATTAACCCCTTAAGGACCAAACTTCTGGAATAAAAGGGAATCATGACATGTCACACATGTCATGTGTCCTTAAGGGGTTAATGGGGACAGACAGTAAATCTTGATTTTATTCACAGATCAAGTGAGACGTGAACAATAGAGGTGAAAAGAGAATGAGCAGTAAAAATAAAAATCTATATTTATATATATATATATATATATATGTACCAGCGTAGCTAAGGGGAGTGGGCCTTGACAGTGCTAGGAGACAGACATATAGTGACGTGGGTGTATGTGATTGGTTACAAAATAGCATTGTGGGTAGAGTTACCAGGCCATATATAAAGGGGCCATTTTAGGTTAACCCTTTCAGGACCGCTGACGGTTCAGGACCGTCAGCGGTAAAACGTGCGTTTGGACCGCTGACGGTCCTGAACCGTCATAACGGTCTGGGGCTACTTACCTGATCGCCGTCGGTCCCACGGCGGCGATCAGTGCTCCACCGGGTCCAGGGGGGTTGCCTGTCTGCCCGGGCAGTCCCCCCTCGGCAGATCAGGACCCCACGGCCATGTGATCACTCGATCACATGACCGCAATAGGTGTCTGTGTATCTGCCTGCAGGGGGACTGTCTGTGCTGACAGGCAGTCTCCCTGCAAGTGAAAAATCAAAAAATAAAGTAAAAAAAAAACAGTGTAAAATCAGTGTAAAAATAAATAAATAATATGTGTATATATATATATATGATATATATACATGTATTATATCTATATATAATATATGTATATGTATCATATATATAATGTCATATTAAGTGTATTTTTATATTTATATATACGTATATTAATATAAAAATACACTTATATTTAAATTACACACGAATATATACAATATATATAATTGCTATATATGGTATATATATATTATTATAAAATACAAATAATATGTTAATAAAAATAAATAACAACAAATAAAAATAATTTTTTATAATTATAAAAAAAAATATTTATATATGCAATTTTATTCTAACAGTATTTTGACATATATATATATATATATATATATGTATGTATATCAAAATATACTTAGAATGTAATGATATATATATCTATGTATAAATAAATAAATAAAAACAATACGAAATATACAAATAATTACATAAATAATTTCATAAATATACACGTAGACGTCAAATATATAAATATGTATATATATTAAAATTCTACATGTGTATTTATGTAATATTTTTACCTAATTAAGTAATTTTAATGATTGCAATTTGAGGGACCTGCCTGCCAACCCAGGCCGAAAGTCCAGATAATTTAATTTGCTAGCACTGTGTTTAACCCTGTAACTTTCTATGACACCCTAAAACCTGTACATGGGGGTACTGTTTTACTCGGGAGACTTCGCTGAACACAAATATTAGTGTTTCAAAACAGTAAAACATATCACAGCGATGATATTGTCAGTGAAACTGAAGTTTTTTGCATTTTTCACACACAAACAGCACTTTCACTGAGGATATTATTGCTGTGATACATTTTACTGTTCTGATACACTAATATTTGTGTTCAGCGAAGTCTCCTGAGTATAACAGTACCCCACATGTAGAGGTTTTATAGTGTTTGTGAAAGTTACAGGGTCAAATATAAGGCTTGATTTTACTTTTTTTTTATTGAAATTTGTCGGATTGGTTAGGTTGCCTTTGAGAGCGTATGATAGCCAAGGAATGAGAATTAGCCCCATGATGGCATACCATTTGCAAAAGAAGACAACCCAAGGTATTGCAAATGGGGTATGTTCAGCCTTTTTTAGTAGCCACTTAGTCACAAACACCGGCCAAAGTTAGTGTTGCTTGCATTTTTAACACACAAACAAATATAAATGCTAACTTTGGCCAGTGTTTGTGACTAAGTGGCTACTAAAAAAAACTGGACATACCCAATTTTGAATACCCTGGGTTGTCTACTTTAAAAAAATATGTACATGTTAGGTGTATTTCGGGGATTTATGACAGATAACGGTGTTACAAGGTCACTATTGATACATTTAAAATATATATATATATATAGAAACAGCAATTTCCTACTTGTATTTATAGGCCTATAACTTGCAAAAAAAAGCAATAAAGCATGTAAACACTGGGTGTTTTTAAACTCGGGACAAAATTTTGAATCTATTTAGCAGTTTTTTTCATTAGCTTTTGTAGATAAGTAAAAGATTTTTCAAGTAAAAGTCCAAAAACATGTTTTTTTTTTAAATTTTTCACCATATTTTATTATTATATTTTATTATTTTTTTTAAATACAATATATGACATAATACAAATAATGGTATGTAAAGAAAGCCCCTTTTGTCCTGAAAAAAACAATATACAACTTGTATGGGAACCGTAAATGAGAGAGCGGAAAATTTCAGCTAAACACAAACACCACAAAAGTGTTAAAACTGCTCTGGTCCTTAACGTACAAACATCGCAAAAACAGGCCGGTCCTGAAGGGGTTAAGGGGACATTTTAATTAAGCTGCACTTACCTGTTGTTGTCCCACCCTCCGTTTAATTTCTCCTGTTTTGGTCACGGTAGCAGGGGATGGAGAAAAAAGTTGGGGGTTAGGTCGGATTGATATGGGGTAAAATGTTTAGTTCAGGGAAAATAGATAGGCCTTTGGACTGGTTTGATAGGTTCAGGCTCGTTGGTAGCTCAGAACCTGGGTGTTGGGGTATCTTCTACAATTGTGGAACTGTGAAAATGGATGTCCTTGGTGGCAATGGTTATGTGTTCAACGTTAATTATATGGTGTTATAAGGTTGTTGGGATTTGTTGTTTATGTAAGATTGGGTCATTGTCGGGGGGTTTAATTGTATGAAGGCAGGATGCTGGATTTAAATGTCAATGTTGGCATGGTGTTGACAATGACCTTAAATTTTACTTGTTACAAAACTTATTATCAATAAAAGCTGTGATACATTTTGCCAAAACCATGGTGTCAGTGTTTTTATGGGGATTGGTGTTGGGTTTTAAGCATATGCCGCAGAGGCGACTATGCACATGTCAAGTACTTTTTATTCATTTTAACACATAAACATAAAGACACAAATAATCAAAAAATATCAAACAGTTTTCTATATATCAAAAAAAGGAATAAAACCAATTATTACAGCAAAATTCACATCAGTATAGACCTCACCATTACGTATAAATGTATGACATATCTGTACACCCAAAAAGACAAGACACACCTATACTAACTTGACAAAAGTTACAAGCCGTTTTGCGCAACGGGTGAAACAGATCTACCTAGAAAGCTATCTAATACTTTAGACTATTAGTAGAGAGGAAAAATGTAATGAATAAAATTAGATAGGGAATGCCAATTCATTTTAAACTTCTCATATTGACAATGAGACAGATAATAGCCTTTTTTTTCATTTGAACCTAATGTCCAATTTGATTAATTACCATATTAACAATATATTTATATATATTATATTTAAAATAATATTTTTTATTTTTTTCCTTCTTCATTTCCCTCATTTGGTTACCTTTATCTGTGAACCAAATGGAAGGAAAGTGATAAATAGTAAATATTAATATTATGTATAATGTTCTAATATTTATATTATGTATATATTAAGCAGTACACTTAATCGCCACATTTTCCATCCCTTTGTCTCCGCTGATTTTTTTCCCAAATCTTTTTATTATCAGCGAAATTCGGACAAGCTAAACCGCTCGTCTGGCCTGAAATTTGGCCACCCCAAAATTTGGTTTATTTGCGGACGAAGTGGTTCAGTCGAAGCAATTTTGGAGAGTTTGGAATCTGATTGATTAATTGCTTCTGTGGACAGTAGTCTTTTATACAGGTAACGAGCTGAGATTAGGAGCACTCTCTTTGAGAGAGTGCTCCTAATCTCAGCTCGTTACCTGTATAAAAGACACCTGGGAGCCAGAAATCTTGCTGATTGATGGGGATCACATACTTATTTCACTTATTGACATGCAAATCAATTTATAACTTTTTTTTTTTTTTTTTTAATTCTTTATTTTATTTGTGCGAAAAGTGACAACAAGCGTGCAAAGCCACAATAGCATCTGCAGGCATTTTTCGACTACGGGAACGGAGGTTGGAACGTGCCACCACTAACAACTACCACCGCACTTCTCCTACCATCATCACCCCATCTTCTACCTGTCTTGTCCGTAAAGACGAACTAATGCTACTGGGACTTGTTAAAGGACACCTTCCTGCTGTAGAGGTTCAGAGATGTAAAATCCATGATATCTGCCTTTATTTGGCAAACCTAACCATGTCGCTAAAGACTGTTCTATAAAGCCAGCACCCAAGCAAGGTAAATATATCTTAACTTCATTAAGTTCTCCTGTACTTAAACCAAGCTTCTTTTCTATCTCTTCTCTTACATTTAACTTTATCTCTTCTCTTACAGTGGTGAGAACAGAAGATGAAACGTTCTGCTATGGTGGACTCTAGTGCTAGTGGTTGCTTCATTGATATTACTTTGGCTACTACCTTATCTATACCTACACAGAATAAAATAAAAACCTTTGCACATTCAAATGGCTGATGGCAGTCCTTTAAAATCAGGACCATACCTTTTACTCTTTCTTGTGGGAAGGGACACTCAGAAAGAATTATGCTTTGATTTGGTTTATTTTCCTTTATTTCCTGTAACCCTTGGTTTACCTTGGCTACGTCTCCATGACCCAGTAATCCCATGGGGATCTGCTACAGTACTGTTCACCTCCGAATATTGTAGAAAAAATTGTTTAATAACCAATAAACATGATTTTGGTACTCTAAATACCATTCTGGATATTAGTATGCAACATGAAAAAGAGGTTAACTTGCCAGAAGCGTATAAATTATATAAAGATGTGTTTAACAAAAAAGCAGTGGAAAAACTACCCCCCAGATTAATTTACGATGGCCAAACTGATTTACTTCATGGGGCAGTGATTTCAAATGGACATATACATCCAATGTCCAGAAATGGAGAAACTTACGGAATATTTAAAAGAAAATCTGCAAAAAGGTTTTATATGTCCTTCCACATCACCAGCAGGGACTGGCATTTCCTTTGTGGGTAAAAAACACGCCCCTGTGTAGATTATCGCAAACACAACCAAATCACAATTAAAAACAGATACTCACTTGCACTTTTATCAGAATTATTAGAAAGACTGAAAGTTGCCTCGTATTACACCGTTAGTGATTAGGGGGCTGTATAGTGGGTAGGGGGGCTGTGAGGTGCTTAGGGGGGCTGTATAGTGAGTAGGGGGCTGTATAGTGATTAGGGGGCTGTATAGTGGGTAGGGGGACTGTGAGGTGGGTAGAGGGGCTGTATAGTGGGTAGGGGGGCTGTGAGGTGGGTAGGGGGGCTGTATAGTGGGTAGGGGGCTGTGATGTGGGTAAGGGGGCTGTGAGGAGGGTAGGGGGGCTGTGATGTGGGTAGGAGGGCAGTATAGTGGGTAGGGGGGCTGTAAAAAAGTAAATACCTTTAGTGTCCTGTTGGTCCGGTGGGCAGCTGTGCGTGGGGGCGGTGCTTGTGGGCAGGAGGTGGAGCTTCCGTTTGGGGGCGGGGCATGCGGCCGAAATGGTTTCAGACTGTGCAGGGAGACTGATAGGTCTTCCTGCGGCCGCTGCCAGCCACACCAGCCCCCAGCTCCTCCCTCCCCTCGGACTGACAGGCTGGCACAGTCCAAGGGGAGGATTAATCATAATGATCATCAGGGCTGTCAGCCCAGCCCCAGCTTAATGCGGCCCACCGGGAAACTTCCCGGTATCCCGGTGGGCCAGTCCGGCCCTGGACCCTTGTAAGGTTGACACTATTACTTCTTGGCCCATCACTACAAACAAAAAAGAAGTACAACATTTCATTGGTTTTGCAAATTTCTATAGAAAATACATACATTTTATTTTCCAGTAAAACTTCACCTTTCACTGTTCTCACCAAGAAAAACAGTACATTTTGGGGGGGTCAAAAGGCACAGAATGCCTTTAACTGTCTAAAACAACTTTTTATTTCAGCTCCTATTTTATCCTTCCCAGATCCTGAGAAACCATATTGTATCTGAAGGGGCAACTGGGGCCATCCTTTCACAAAGAGGAGAGGTGACCAGCTACAGTAGCATTTCATTTTAAAAGATTGTCATCTGCATAAGTTAATTATGACAGTGGAGATAAATAATTACTTGCCATTAAGCAAGTCCTTGAGGAATGGTGTCATCTTTTGGAGGGAGCCATTCATCCAGTGACCATCTACACAGATCACAAATATCTGGAATACCTACAAAAGGCCAAGAGGTTACTTCCCAGGCAAGCGAGGTGGGCTCTCTTCTTCACCCGTTTCCAGTTCCATATTACGTATCGCCTAGGTTCAAAAAAATGTTAAGGCGGATGCCCTATCCGGTATCCCTACTGCGACAAACTCCCCTTTTCAAGTGAGTTTGCCACGAGCTCCTGGAGGAGACTGCTTGCCAGCCTCCTGCCCACAGACTATGAGCCCTGCAGGGAAACCTGTAAAAGACTACCAAGCTTGATCGACTGTTAGCACTGATTTCCCTGGAACTGTTTTGGGCATGGGGCCATGCTTGCGGTCAGTCAAAACTATGACTTCCAGGAAATTCCTGAACCCCTGAACCGATCTGAGTGATTTTCGGATATATTGTTCACCCAGATCGGGGCTATCAGGGGATGTGATTTATGGGGATATGTTGGATTTTGGGGTACTTTCTGTACTTTGTGAAAATGTGTTTTTTCTGCCTGAAAAGTTACTTACTTACTTGAGTTACTTACACTCATTCTGGAAAGATCCATGTTCCGCAAACATTGAGAAAAGAGATTCTGCAATCCTGTCATGATTCTCCCACAGCAGGTCATGGAGGGAGTTTTAGAACATTGGATCTAGTAAAAATAAATTTTTAGTGGCCATCCATGACTAAAGATGTAAATATTTACATTCATACCTGTTTAGTTTGTGCCCAAAATAAGAAACCCACTATCAAAACTAGTGGCCTTTTGCAACCATTGCCAGCACCATCTCGTACTTGGAGTCATGTCACTGTGGAATTCATTGTTGACCTACCACCATCACGCCAATTCACCACAATCATGGTTGTCGTGGGTCAGCTTACTAAGACGGTACATTTTGCTCCAACAAAACCGCTAAACAAAAGCTGCCATTCTATTTTATCAAGAAATATTTTGACTTCATGGATCCATAATCTTTGATAGGGGAACTCAATTCACCTCTCGCTTTTGGAAGGAATTCTGTCGCATCCTACACATCCAAGTAAACGTATCTTCAGCCTTCCACCTACAAACCAAGAGGTGACCCAAAAGAATGAACCAACTTGTAGAACAATACATCCAATGCAATACCCCGTATCTACAGGATGATTGGTCTGAATTACTACCTACCGCTGAATTTGCCATCAACTCTCTTAGGAGCGAATCCACTCAAGAGACCCCTTTCTTCCTCAACAATGGATTTCACCCTTACTTTTTACCAGATCTACACATCCAGACCTCCAAACCTCTGTAACCCAATTTCAACAAGGATTCCTGAAGGCACAACCCATTTTGCAACAAATTCAAGTCAATATAAAAGAAAAGCTGACCAACACAGATCCCCTGCTCCAACATACCAGATAGGTGATAAAGTTTGGCTCTCCTCCAAACACCTACGGACTTCTCTTCCTTCCAAACAATTAGGCTCTACCTATATTGGTCCATTCACAGTCATATCCATCATCAATCCAGTTGCAATCAAGTTACAGTTACCTGCCCAATATAAGATACACCATGTGTTTCACATCTCCCTACTAAAACCATTGATCCTGTTGTGATTGAAGGAATATGAGGTCCAGAAAATTCTTGACTCCAGAACTAAGAGACTTGAACATTTAATACATTGGAAAGGTTACGGCCCAGATGAACACTTCTGGTATCCTGCTAGCTCCTACTTTGGTAAGAAATGTCCATAGGCTCCATCTTACCAAACCCACTCTTGGGTGAAACTGAGTTAGCCCCTTAAAAGGGGGATTATGTCGCAACGGGCCAGGAGGATTCTCCATGCCCCACTCACTCCCCGGATGCCATGTGTTTCTCGACATCCCTCCCGATCGCTAGCTGTCTCTTCCACTCCTTGACAGCGCACCATTAGCATGAGGCATGTCGCTCCCTCTCCGGTTTCCCTGCGGGTGTGCCACGTGGGTAAACTCTGCCCGTCTGCCGGCGTACCTCGTCTCTGGCGGATGGATTAAGTGGCATGTATGCCATGTGCCCCACATTGCCTTAGGATCCCCAAAGACTGTCAGAGCCATAGGGGACTCGTGCTGGTTTTCTTGGATGCAGTGTGGGTAACAGTAGCTTTCGGTTAACAAATGGACATAGCGTCTCGCCCACATAGGGGGTGTGGACACCTACTGAGGAGCCTTCCAAATATATAGGCCCTCAGACCCCTCCTCATGGGAGGGCTCAGAGGGCTGTGACTATTTAAGCACAGACCACCATTAGGGTCTGTGCTTAGTTGATTTGTCGTCTCCCTAGAAGAGTATAGAGCCAGACCCTGCCTGAAGTTATTTGATAACCTTCACCTGTGGGATTTCCTAAATTAACTTTTGTCTGCCTGACCTCTGGTTATACTCTTTGCTTCCTGGATTTCCTGAATTAATCTTGGAGTGCCTGGACTCTGGTTAAACCCTGCAATCCTGTTCCAGTCTTGGTTTACCCTTGCTAAATATTCAATGCCTAATTACTTAAATCTATACACCCAAGTCTGAATTCTACATATTACAGGGCAAACCTTTTCATGTGCTGCCCATCAATACGTATACGTGATATGTGTCCCTGAAACATGGTGGATCTGGTAACCCTACTATAGTATAACTTTAACATTACTGTTATAGATTCAAAAACCCTTAAATGCCTGAGTTCTAAATTGAAATGTCTTGGTGGTCGGGTGGTACTTAAACTGAGTATTAATCCTCAGTACTAGCTGTTCCCACTATAATATAAAAAACAGGGGCATGAACAGGTATGGATGATTACATTTTATTGATACCTATCAATAAAAGTATGTGACTTTTTCTCTCAGTATGTATATTTAACACTTTGAAAGCATCATTGTTTGCAGTATGATGGTGACTCGAATAGGGTTGAATGTAACTATTATATACATTTTGAGAATACCATTCTAAATACATTTACTAAATCTTAAAAATACAATTTAGAGGAGGATTCATGTTCTGCAGGAAGATCCAATGTTGTGCGTGAAATTATAACCACTTTCGTGTTTATGACAGGTCTGTTTCATGGTGTTATACAGGGGGCTGCTACGTCAGTAACATGGATATTTTAATGTGAATTTTATATTTACAAGGAATCTGCTCATGTATATAAAATGATCTACTTAAAAGATAATTCACAATTTGGACGTGGGACTATCTTATGTCATACAAAATCAAATGAGTAATAAATAGATCTAATGATAAAACTTATATCAGATCATCGTCATCTGATCATTCTTTATTAAAGAGAAAAAAGGAAAACATAGAAAACGTGTAATGTGGCAGTACATTTGTGCAAAGAGGAAAAGGTCACAGAGAGCAAATATTTGATCTGGTTCAGGATGTATAAATCTTCAAAAATGGCCAATGACTGAGAAAGGGATTCTTCAAGATATTTCCCAAAATGCACAAGGAACTATGAGATAGGGCAGATACAGTAGAGATAAGATTCTTAGTTGAGAAATAAAAGTTTATTTAAATAGCATACGTTAAAATGTAATCTATATATATCAGGCGCTCTACTGGGCACACATTTGAAGAAAGTGTTCTCAATCTCCCACAAGGTTTCTTCATGAAGCAAATAGCATTTATTTATCAGTTGCATAATTTTCACTGTGTGGGTTCTTTTCCAGCAACATTCTCTCTAGCACTTAAAGTGATTTTCTCCTCTTAAAACAACTTCATCTCAATGATGCCGTTTTGATGGCTGGAGTCCCTAGAGGGAGCCGTACATAAAGGTGCTAAACCATTTGTTTGGCCACCGCACTGAATGGATTCATACAAGCACTACTCAATTAACGACCGGGTTCCGCTCTTACAACTCGGTCGTAAAACGAATTGGTCGGTAAGTGAGTATGTGCTATGAAGCAAGCGCACCAGTGCAGGTCTATGTTCGGGGAAATTTACCCGAATGTAGATAAATGCTTCAGAGCAGGGAATACCTCTAATCTATGTTTAGGGAAAATTCCCAGAACATAGACCAACTCTCTAATGTGGGGCATCCCTTGAATCGCCACGCTAGTGAGCTGGTTGTAAGTGTAAGCTATCGTAAAACAGGTAGGTCGTTAAGTGAGGACCAGCTGTATTGGGAGTGTCAGTTCCCTCAGCCAATCATCAGCGCCAATGCTTCTCTGTTCAGTATAGTTGCTGGGGACAACTTTTTTTATTCTTTATTTTTGCAGTGCATATGATAGAACAACGCGCATGGGGTACCCCAACGGCATTCCTCATGCTTTTTTGGATACATTTATAACAGTAAGGGGTATGTTATTGCATGCACAATTTTATGGTTTATATACGGTTTTATAAGATTATTCACGAATTAGTGTAAAGCAGTGACAAAACATTTATAGATCAGGTAAGATAGATAAAACATGAATGGAACTGCTTAGGTATGAACTAAATGTTAAGTTACATGCTAGCCAAGACACTACTCATACACTACTCATACCTTGCATTTATGTATGTTTTCCGATTAATACAAGATTAAATCTTTAGCTGGAAGTATGTTAGGACTTAATAACATGCATATTAACGAATGTAGCGTGAAAGACAAGGCAGTATTGCAGGGAATAATACCGAGTTAGAAGGCTAATAATGAAGGCGGCATCGTAAAGCTTAAAACATATGCAGGTTTTTCCACCCCCGGTTCATGCCCTATCAGCCAGGTGGGAGTCTGTGGCTGTGTGCTATGAAGCTCGCCCGTGAGGTATGGTGGAGAGTGGTGGCGACAAGGGAGCAAAGGCTTACATATTGCCAAGCTGTGTGCTGTCCAGGCAAGTGGTAGCGCAACAGTGCCCACATGGTTTACTTGCGGCAAAGTTCCGTCTCCGTCCCAGGCGAGAGCTGGTTCCTCGCTGCCTTGCCGTGACCGTGTGACCTTTATGATTGCGGGCTGTCGCTGCATTTTCTGGATGCTTTAATAGGGTCGTTGTGCAGGTCTTCGTCACTGGGGTTCTGTTTCTCCCTTCGAGGACCCTTGTAGTAGGTGCACTGGGGTGTAGTAGCAGGTACTTGCCGGTTTCTTCTTGGCCCCTGTCAGCTTCCCTTCAGTGTGAGGTATGTACCTCCATCTTTCCGCTTACTTAGGTGCCTCGGCATGTGGTCTCCGCCATCTTGTTTGCGGCCTTCCGGGTTTTAGAGCTCTGTCCCAGCCCGCTGTGCCGGTGGTGCTGCACCTTGGCGGGCCCAGGGTGGGGACCGGGATCACCCCCCCGGTCCAGAGGGGGGGGGAACAGGGCAAGTCCCGCCTAAGCTCGTGTGTCTCCTGCACCACTGGTGAGCAGGATAGCGGGGCAGCGGCCGTCCACTCCGCTCACCGCCGAGCACTACCCATCGCGGGAGACGGGTAGCACTCCTCCGAGGGACTAGAACTGAGCAGCAAGCCTCTCCTCGGGACCAGGGTGGCTGCTTACACAGGGTCGCCGTTTCTTATCTTCAGGTGGGTATTAAATCGATTTTTAGCGTTAATATTCAGAGAAGTTGCAGGAGCTGCTCTGTAGGGCGACCTGCTGGCATGGCGGTCCGGCCCCGCCTCCCGGGGACAGTCTATTTTTATGTAAACAGGTGTTTTTTACTGCATACCTTTTGATTGGTAATAAAGGAGTTTGTGACACAATTCTCTTTAAACATATTAAAATGTCACATACCTTTTAGTTCAAATAAAAAAGCATTATTATGAAAAATGTAAACATAAAATACATAACTGATCATTTGCATACATTATTATCTTATATTTCATTGCAAATATGGCGCTTAAAACTATATGTATATACACACACACACACACACACACACACATACATACATACATACATAATGCAACCATAACATACTTTACATACTTTACATTTTTTTTATAGACTGGATTATTCTGTGTGAAGTGGTGGGAATTCCAAATAAATTCAAGGCAAATTTCAAATAATAGGTAAAAAAAAACAACTAAATTGCAGGTATTTTGACCCAGGATTGTTGACCTAGAATTTAATTTTTATTTTTTAATTTCCAACAATTTACTTTACTGAAAAACCATGAAAGAGTGAAAAATTCTGAAATAGAAAATGCAGTTAACATTTAAGCCACAAGGTGGCAGTGTTTGCAAGATAAATCCCAAGTTTATCTAATTGGTCCATGTTGGTCACATGCTTTCAACTTGATGTTTGACTATCAGAATCTTGTTGATTTGGGGTTCCAAAATGTTGAATATAAATTATATTACTCTAACAGAATCCTAAAATTGTAAATAATCATGACAGGATAGCAATGTACTACTGGATTTTAGAACCCTACGGGGCTGACAACTATATGGCACTAGCTACAGTATGTCCAGTGATTTTAACGAACACCGTAAACATATTTTTTTTACAATTACCCAGGGCTCTATGGTTGCTCTAAACAGGATAGATAGAAAAGCCAAAGTCAATATATCAGAGAATAATGAAGAATTTAGAAAACATAAAGAAGCCTTTGAGAAAGGAAATACTCTCAGGTTATTCACTAAAGGAACAATTCAAAGTGAATTCATTTTAGTGAATAATCTTGTATGTAATGGCACTGCAATTACATTGCAATAAACTAAATGTTCAAGCACTGACAACCACCAAGCACATTCTTCATGTTTACTTGAATTCTCCATCTGTAAGAAGTAATCTCTGATTACCTATGGTCACTAATCAATCACTAACAACTCACTCTCTCCAGTCCAAATATTATCTGTGATGATTTTTTGAATTATTTCTTAATACAAATAGAGTTGATTACTTAATAACATGATACTCTCCTCTATTACCCCACAATGTGATACAACAATAAATACAAAGCACAAATACATAGTAACTTTTGATAATCTATCTCCCACACTCACAAAGTGAAAGCACAGTTTGTGTAATAATCCCCTTAAAGTGTTTTTCCAAATTTCTTCTATACCGCAGGGCAGGGCCGGCATTATTATTAATTGGACTATGGGCAAAGCGTTTGCTTAGGCCCCCTGGATCCTACCCCCTTCCCCCCTCCTCCCTTGCATGCAATCATGTCATCCACCCCGCAGTGGTGGAACTAAAGTAGACAGGTGCAAGAATGTTTTTTGGGCCCCCCTATTGCACGGGTGACAAAAAGGTAGATCACCATCTGTCATGCAACTCACACAATGCATTGACAGCTGGGGATCTACCATTTACCCATGTTTGCATCTTTGTACTTGGCACTGAGCAGTGTTTGTGTGTTTGAATGTAAGCATGTTTTTGTATGAAGTATGTTTGTGTAAATGTAGGGATGTGCTTGTATGTGGGGTTTGTGTTTGAATGCAAGCATGCATTTATGTGTAGTGTTGGTTTTTGAATGCACGGGTGTGTTTATATATAATTCTGGTGTTTAACACACAGGTGTGTTTGTATGTAGTGTTGATATTTCAATGCAGGAGTGTGTTTGTATGTAGTGTTGAAGCTTGAATGCAGGAATGTATTTGTGTGTAGTGTTGGCATGTGAATGCTGAGATGTATGCACATATACACACAGACACACATACACACACTTAAACACATACAGATGCACAGATATACACACTGACACACATGCAGTTTACAGACACATATACACACACTGATAAACATAACGTCACACAGACTGACACACATATACACAACCTGACACACATGCAGATACACAGACACACACACACCGATATACAAACTGACATATACACACACAGATACACATACTGATAACATACATATACATACACACTGACAACATACAGACACACAGATGCACATCCTGACACATGCAGATACACATACACACACTGACACACTTGCAGTCACACAGATACACACACACAGACTACATACAGATACACACACATATATAAACACTGGCATATACACACAGATACACAGACACATACCGTGACAGACATGCTGACACACAGGTAAACGGTGACAGACATACTTATACAGACCCATGCAGTTTACAGACACATATTAGCACACACACACTGACAGACATACTGACACACTTACAGACATACTGACATACAGATATATACCAACAGACATTCACACACACACACACACACAAACTGACAGACATACTGACACACTCTGACAGACATACTGACATACAGACATATATTGACAGACATTCACAGACACACACACACAAACTGACAGACATACTGACATGCACAGACATATACTGACATACATTCACACACACACACACACACACACACACACACACACACTAACAGACACACGCAAAATGTACACTTTTAAGCCCACCCTTCAGTTTCCTACCTTGCAGAGTTGTGGGTGGTGGCTTAAGCTGTTGGGAGTTGGGGTCTGGCTCTCCTGGCCTGACCCCCTCCTCTCTGCTTCCTTCATCTTTCCCGTGTGGCTCCTCTCTTTGTGGTACTTGCTGACGCCACTTTCTCCCATGTTGCCGAAAAGCCTGGTTGTGCAGTTAAAGCGCCACAGCGCATGACCGGGCCCCTGCTAACACAAGCCCACCATGTGGTCCTTAGTGCATGGGTCACCCGGTGGGCTTCCTTAGTGTGCAGGTCCCTGGCTGCACTGATGAGCCTATGGAGGGGGAAAATAAATGGTTGAGGCCAGCGGGGCCCACGGGGCAGCTGCTTCGGGCCACCCAGGAGTAGCTGGGCACAGGGCAGTTGTCCCATTTGCCCCACATTAAAGATGGCCCTGCCACAGGGTTAAGCTTCTTTCTGAAAACGAAGAGGCTCCAATCACGTATTTTATCTTGCAAAGCCACCAACTCACCTCTATAAGTAGAATCCTCACCCGATTTAAGGACACCCGATAGTGTACCAAGTATTTGCACACTCTTAAAGGGGGTCTATGAATCTTCTGCCCTGCTGTATGATAGCCTGAAGAATAGTAAAGTCCATAACTGTGCAGTGCCTTAATTATCTGACCTATACCATTAGTACCGTTCTCATGATCTAACTATGGCATACATTGTTACATATTACAGGAACTTGACAATTCCGGTGTTACTCATATCCTTCTAGAAAATGCATTCTCTTGCTAATATTCTAAATGCTGTTAGGAAATCTGTCATATAATGAAGTTAATGGAGTTAATGGGGAAATTTAATAAAGGTTAAAATAATTCTACAACAATTGAATAGACTTCTTTATTAGTATGCTTTCAATAAGTAAAAACAAATTAAAATGTAACCACTGTCTTTTTCAGGCTGAGTGCACAATCTGTTCGATCTCCAATCCACTGGGATACTTTTTTCTCTTGGTTATATAACCTCCCATTCTTCCTCGCCTTCCCATATGTCTCTTCCCCTTAAATTGTGTAATAAAAGCAAATTTAAATTCATACTTTCTCTCTTTTTTTTTCTCTTTCATTAATTGCATTCTGTTCATGGACTCAATTGAATTAGTGCCTGTTTTTTTATAGTCAGAAATTCTAAAACAATTGAGTTCTTCCTGTGAGCCTTGCCAAATTAATAAAACATTTTCTATAAAATGTTTTCAGAGGACCATGTTTGCAACCAAGCAGTGGCGTACACACAACCCATGGGGCCCCGGTGCGAAAACTGATCCGTGGGCCCCCCCCGCGCAAGCGCTTACTCTGCGCGGGCTGGGGCCGCAACACATGGCGGCGGGCACCTGGTCGCAGGGCTGCGACCCCTGCGACCACGTTATGTACGCCAGTGCATGCATAAACACATACACTTAAAGGACCACTACAGACACCCAGATCACATCAGCTCAATGAAGTGGTCTGGGTGCCAGGTCTCTCTAGTTTTAACCCTGCAGCTGAAAACATAGCAGTTTCAGAGAAACTGCTATGTTTCACTGAGGGTTAATCCAGCCTCTAGAGGCTGTCTCATTGACAGCCGCTAGAGGATTTTTCTGCGTTTCTCACTGTGAAAATCACAGTGAGAAGACGCTGAACGTCCATAGGAAAGCATTGAGTAATGCTTTCCTATGGGCGGTTTGAATGCGCGCGTGGCTCTTGCCACGCATGCGCATTCGGAGCTGATAGGCGGATCGGGGCGGAGAGATCCCCAGCGCCAAGGGAGTCCGGCGCTGGAGAAAGGTAAGTGCTTAAGACACACACGCACACATTAACTGACAGACACACACTCAGTGACAAACATACATACACACTCACTAACAGACGCACACAGACACACACTTTAACACTAACACGCACACTCCAACACACACTCTAATACTAACACACACACACACTCTAACACTAAGACAAACACTCTAACACTTACACACACACACTCTAACACACTCACACACACACACTCACTAACATACACTCACACACACACACTCACACACACACTAACACACACTCACACACACTAACATACACTCTCACACACTAACATACACTCTCACACACTAACATACACTCTCACACACTAACATACACTCACACACTAACTAACATACACTAACACACTCACACACACACTCACACTAACATACACTCACACTAACATGCACTCACACTAACATACACTCACACTAACACACACACACACTAACGAACATACACTAACACACTCACACACTAACACACACTCACTAACATACACTCACTAACATACACTCACTAACATACACTCACTAACATACACTCACACACACACTAACTAACATACACTAACACACTCACACAAACATACACTCACTAACATACACTCACTGACATACACTCACTGACATACACTCACTAACATACACTCACTAACACACACTCACTAACATACACCACTAACATACACTCACACTAACACACACTCACTAACATACACTCTCACACACATGTTTTTTTGTTTTGTTTTTTTTTCTATTTAATCCCCCCAGCCTCCTTACCTGTGGGAGAGCTGAGGGGATTCCCTGGGGTCCAGTGGTGTCACCCGGCGGGCAGTCAGGCTGGCGGGCGCGCGAGGGAGCACTCTCCCCTGAGTGCTCCCTCTTCAGCTCCCTCGCGCGCCGCGTACTGATGCCGGAGCCGGAAGATGACGTCATCTTCCGGCTCCGGTTTCAGTGCGGTGCGCGAGGGAGCTGAAGAGGGAGCACTCAGGGGAGAGTGCTCCCTCGCGCGCCCGCCAGCCTGACTGCCCGCCGGGTGTAAGCAGGGCCAGCCTCGGGGGGCCCGGAGGTGGCCGGCTCCTGGGCCCCCCAGGAGAAGAGGCTGGCCCAGAGCGTACATACCTGGGTCGCAGGGCGGCCGGTATGTACGCCACTGCAACCAAGCCATGCCCCCTCCACACAAAGTTGGATTCCCAATCTCTAGCGTAGATGTTGGCAAAGGTGGGGGACGAACCTGGTCCTCATGGCTGTTCCAGTTATTTCAGATAAAAAGTGCCATTAAACAAAAAAAGAATTGTGCTCCAAAATAAAAGAATGGAATGCAATGTAATTGACCACCTTTAAAAGTGTGCATATACCTGGGACAGTATCGAGTGTCCCCCAAATCTGGTGAGCATTCTACTTATAGAGATAAGGTGGTGGCTTTACAAGATAAACTAGGAAATTACAGCCTCTTCTTTTTCAGAAAGAAGCTTAAAGGAACACTATAGTCACCTAAAATTACTTTAGCTAAATAAAGCAGTTTTAGTGTATAGATCATTCCCCTTCAATTTCACTGCTCAATTCACTGTCATTTAGGAGATAAATCATTTTGTTTCTGTTTATACAGCCCTAGCCACACCTCCCCTGGCTATGATTGACAGAGCCTGCATGATGTAATTTAACTTCAATCTCTAGCTCTACATTGAACTTTAATCACATACAGGAGGCTCTTGCAGGGTCTAGCGAGCTATTAACATTGCAGGGGATAAGCAAATCTTAATTAAACAGAACTTGCAATAAAGAAAGCCTAAATAGGGCTCTCTTTACAAGAAGTGTTTGGAAGGCTGTGCAAGTCACATGCAGGGAGGTGTGACTAGGGTTCATAAACAAAGGGATTTAACTCCTAAATGGCAGAGGATTGAGCAGTGAGGCTGCAGGGGCATGTTCTATACACCAAAACTGCTTCATTAAGTAAAAGTTGTTCAGGTTACTATAGTGTCCCTTTAACACCGCAGTGTAGAAGAAATTTGAAAATGGACTGAAAGGGGGATTATTTCCCAAACTGTACTTTCTCCTTTTCAGTGTGGGGGATAGATTGTTGAAAGATACAATATATATACACGCTAAATCTTGAGTTGTATCACTCTCTCCAGTTCTTCCATTAGATTGCCGGGCGATAAATAAAAGTGTTACAAATGCTGGATTTTAAACTCACAACCTGGGTTCACTATACCTTCTGGACTATTCCATTCAGAGTCTCTGTAACTCCCCATTTTATGCATAATCAATAATCTGTTGTTAAACTAACACTGTGGTGTTAGAAATACAAACCTGTATTCTGTAGTGCCTTAGACCAACATTAGATTTAGAGTCCTTAGTAACTGCGCTAGAGGTGTCTTTTACCTTTCAGGTAAACATTGCCGTTTCTACAAAAAAAGAGTTTAAACTACCAGGCCACTGCACTCAGACCTCTTCATCGAGATGAAGTAGTTGTCAGGGTACCTGTTGTCTCTACCTCGGAGGAGGTGAGACACTTAGACGTCCGTCCTCTCAGGGGGGCTGACTCACCCGATCCTCGCAGTCCTCCCGGCCGTTTACACGCCGGCCGCGATTGCTCCGCCTCCTTTTATGACGCGGCGCTCAGTAGCCGACGTCATGACGACAATCACGTTCCGACCTGTCAATCAAGCCCCGAGCAACGAATCAGGACTCGTCGGGGGCGGGATCATCAATTAAAGAGCCAAGGTATAAAATAGGGTTGTGTGTAATGGTTCATTGCCCTGTCGTGGTTCTAGCTAGTCTGGTCACTCAGTGCTCTTATTGCTATTTGTCTTTTTGGTTCTGACTCGGCTTGTATTTTTCTACCCTGCTTACCTCTCTTATCCTTTGGACTCGGCTTCTCTCTCGCTTACCTGCTCTCTCGTTCCCTTGACCTCGGCTTGTCTCTGACCATTCTTTGCTTACTCCTTACGTTAGTCCGGCCATTCTAAGGTCCGGTATACGTACCTAGCTCCTGTTTGTATTCTGCGTGTTGGATACCTGTAAGCATACTAGTAATGGACCTTTAAGCATACTAGGAATTAATATTATACATGGAATGGAAGAATAAAAATTAAATAAACACCTGGAAATGTGGTGCCCACTACTTGAAGTGTCAGCAAATAAAATATTCTGTAGAGAAGATTTATTTAAGGATTCACAAGGAAACTAGCTAAATGTACGATGTTGTCAATACTTTAACAATGCATCTTATTCGAGGTTCAGGAAAAAAAAATCTAAATAGCTTGGACACTATGAAGGTGAAACCAGAAACTGGTATTTTCCCACAAAAAACATAACAGTGTTTGATGGTTTCTGTCCTGGAATGAGTTGGGCCATGCTAAGAGGATTTTGTGAATGTATCAATATGGTAATATCAGGAAACACACCCTTTATGGAATCTATAATCCTATTCCAAAATTGGCGAATTTCAGAATACTGCCACCATATGTGGTGAATTGAACGTTTGCTAACTTCAGGATAACATGCATGTAAAAATGAAGGGACTCTCTTTGTGGGAGAAAGTGACTTGCTGCCTTCACTTTATTCCATGTTGCCGAAAAGCAAGAGGGCCCAGTCGTGCAGTTAAAGCGCCACAGCACACGACCCCTGCTAACACAAGCCCACCGGGTGGCCCTTAGAGCATGGGCCATCCGGTGGGCCTCCTTAGTGTGCGAGACCCTAGCTGCACCGGCGGGCCTATGGAGGGAAAAAATAAATGGTTGAGGGCAGTGGGACCCACAGGGCAGTTGCCCAGTTTGCCCCACATTAAAGATGGCCCTGCCACAGGGTTAAGCTTCTTTCAGAAAACAAAGAGGCTACAATCGCGTAGTTTATCTTGCAAAGCCACCACCTCTATAAGAAGAATCCTCACCTGATTTAAGAGCACTCGATAGTGTCCCAAGTGTTTGCACTCTCTTAAAGGGGGTCTATGAATCTTCTGCCCTGATAGAATAGTAAAGACTTTTGACATCTTTTGTAAAAGGATTCATGTCTAGTTAGGCTGACATAAATCTACCCAGAATAGGTGCCCAATCTCTTTTGTCAATATGTATATGGAGGATAGAGCATCATCTCGATTGGAAAGAGATGTTGGGAGAAGCTAATGCTCTTATCCTCCCTGTCTTGAAACAGACAGCAATCCCTACATTGGAACAATGGATAAACAGAGGTTAGATGTATGTAGGAATTACATTGGTCCGCTAGAGGATATAGAAACGGGTATTTGAAAACATGAAAATTATGGACATCATACTGGCCAGATATAAAGTGGATGTGGAGTTTACGCAAAGGCACCCAAATAATGCAGACCATTGAGTTTAAATGACCATATTTGGTTTAAAGGAAAGCCCAATGTATAATATGCAAAATCCGGCTTAGTACCGGAAACTTTCATTATTTCTCATAAAACATAAACTAAGACTCAGATTCTGACTCCCCTATATCTTTCCCTCACTAACACAGGATAAGCAAACTAAGATTTAATATGTATTGCATGTTGGGCGTTTTACAATATGTATAACAGACCACTTTTATCTTTATCTTTTCTTAAATTTTTTTTTTTACGACAATCTTTATTTATGAATAGGTCATATCATATTATGCATTAGGTACAATGTGTTGAGTAAATATGACATAATAGAGCAGTCGTAGAGAAGTCTCTGTACACCCTGCGGTAAACTAGTGTATGCAGTGCGTATTACAAAGGGTGCAAAAAAACATGAAACATAGAACAATTTAAGTTTCTTTATGTAGGTATGGGGATCAAATTTAGAGAACAGGGGAATAGCGTGAGCGTTGGCTTCAGGTAAGTGTCCTAGAATTGTGTGCATAGGTCTAGGTGATGGTTAGTTGTCAGAGGGAGGTTCCCTTCTGATGAGAGTGGTTCGTTAATATAATCTAGAGTTCCTCCCCCTGCAATATGGTCATGTGGAGAGGGGGCCCTTATCTCTCGTATTTTGCTATGGTCCGTTTATCTAGGTGTGCCATTTTCATCTAGGGTGCCTTGGGGTCGGGCTATCGTCTGTCGGTTTGTCACCCCCATTCCACCTCCCGATGTCTCTTGGTATGTCCGTCTTGTGGTCCTTATTCTGTCATGTAAGCATGATTAGCTTATGGTAGGACATGTTTGGGTGATAGATTGATCATCTGTTCATCTTTCATATGGGTGAAGACTGAGTTACCATATCAGTCAGGTTTAGAGATGTCCCGAACGGTTCGCTGGCGAATAGTTCCTGGCGAACATAGCTTGTTCGCGTTCGCCACGGATGGCGAACATATGCGATGTTCGGTTCACCCCCTATTCATCATCATTGAGTAAACATCATTTGACCCTGTACCTCACAGTCAGCAGACACATTCCAGCCAATCAACAGCAGACCCTCCCTCCCAGACCCTGCCACCTCCTGGACAGCATCCATTTTAGATTCATTCGGAAGCTGCATTCTTTTTTTTTTTTTGTATTATTTTTTTTTAGACAGAAGTGTTATATTTGAGCATGCTAGGCTGAACGTGTGTATATCATGGCTAGTTGCACTGAGGGTATGAGTATATAGCAGTGCATTGTTGTGAAAGATGGCTGTCATGTTTAGAGTGTAGCTTGCACGTTATCAACTGTGTATTTATATAAGCAGCTCCACCACTAGTTATAAATCAAGTGTGAGTCGCCCCATGAGATGAGACTAGTGAATAACATAATACATGAACGGTTAAGGTAAAGGCATGTAAGGAACTACGACAATAAACTCTTTAGGAGGTGAAATAATGACATGTTTAAACGCTTGCTACTTTACGATTAGTTAATATGCAGAGAGCAGTTCATGTGATCAAAGGCATGGTGTGGAGGATCGGCTATAGTGGGACATGCTTGGCAGGCTGCTGTTTACTGCTTGTGCTCATCCGATATCTTCTGGGCACCAGGCGCAAACCCTGGGAGTCCTTGATACCTGGAACAACAAAGGCAAGTCTCTGGCTGAGTGCCGGGTTCGCGGCTTGAGGTGGTGGAAGCTTGTTGTGTCGGGTGGTCGGATCTGTCCCGGTGGTGCTTCACGTCCGGTGCGGGATTGTGGTTGCTTAAGGTGGAGGCGAGTGCTTGACGTGGGGAAGGCTCTGCATTTCTGTTTGTGCCTCCGGTCCCGTCTTCGACGCCTTTTGTGTTGGTGGATTTTAATGGGGACTGCTTCGCTTAGCTGTGGTGGAGCTTGTTGGGGCTGTGGTGGAGCTTGTTGGGGCTTATTTTGTAATTTTTGTCTTTTTATTGTTGTTTATTGTTGATTTATTGTAATATAATGCTACCACAGAATTCACTATGATTTCACGTGGTAGCTGTCAGGGTACCTGGAGTCTCTACCTTTGAGAGAGGTAGAGACTTAGAAGGTTATCCGTCCGGACGCCATGTCTCCTCGGTCTCCCGCGGTTCACTCGGTCTTGCTAACGCCGGCCGCGAGGGAGTCACTTCCTTTTATAACAGAAGGACCGGAGGTAGACGTCATGACGCTAACCCGAAACATCCTGCCACTCAAATCTCGGGAGACGAATCAGGACTCGCCGGAGGCGTGTCCCCTCTCCCTAGCCAGGATACTTAACGGTGGTTCTCTCATTCACTCATTGCCCTGTCGTGGTTCTAGTCCGCCTAGTCACACAGTGCTTTATTATTCACTTGTCTTTTGGTTCTGACCCGGCTTTGTTGTTTACTCTCCTGCCTTTCTGTTATCCTTGACCCGGCTTGTCTCTCGCTTACCTGTCCTCTGTTATCCTCGACCTCGGCTTGTCTCTGACCATTCTATTGTAGTTATACGTTAGTCCGGCCATTCTAAGGACCGGTATACGTATCAGCTACTCTTTGTACTCTGCGTGTTGGATCCCTGACCCGATCCTGACATTACGACAGGGCCATGGATCCTGCAGGTACAAATTGTCAGCTTGGTTCTCCTGATCCTAGGTTTGACGCCATGGATCATAGGATGGATCAGATGGCTCTGGCACTACAGGCGCTGCTGTCTCGCCCTATTAATCCACCTGAGGAGAGGCGTAACACTTCTGCTTCTTCTGTGGGTTCAGGGTTAGAGGTAGCTACTGTAGGTGCTTCTTCCCAAGTTACCCCACCTGTACGTTATGCTGGTTCCCCTGAGAGGTGTCGTGGCTTTTTGAACCAGATCAGTATTCATTTCGAGCTACAGCCCCGTTCATACCCTACTGATAGGGCAAAGGTGGGATTTATTATTACCTTACTCATTGAGAAAGCTCTGAGAAGGGCGAATCCGTTGTGGGAGAATGATAATCCATTAGTCTATAACTATAATTCCTTTGTAGCTGCTTTTAAAAGAACTTTTGACCCTCCTGGCAGGAAGGCCAATGCAGCCAGATTACTGTTGCGCCTTAGACAAGACAACCAAACACTTGTGGATTATGCACTAGAGTTCAGGTCTTTGGCGGCAGAGGTAAAATGGAATGAACAGGCCTATATAGACGTATTCTTAAATGGATTATCTGATTTAATACTTGATGAGGTAGCTACAAGAGAACTTCCCGAGAATCTGGAGGACTTAATTTCCTTTATCTCCCGTATTGACGAACGCCTAAGGGAGAGACAGAATACTCGAGATAGAACCGCTAAATCTTTCTCTAGACTAGTACCATCATTTCAAGTTGCTGAAACCAAAGATCCACAGGTTTCAGAACCTATGCAGTTAGGCCTTACTCGTCTCTCAGAGGAGGAGAGACAGTACAGGAGAAGAGAGGGACTGTGTATGTATTGTGGGTTCAGAGGTCATGTACGTTTGAGCTGTCCCAGCCGTCCGGGAAACGCTCGCACCTAAGTTTCTCTAGAGGACAGACCTTGGGTGTTTCGATTTTGTCCTCTACTCATAACTACAAAGAACATAGACTCCTATTACCGGTCTCTTTAACTTGGGAGAAGGGAACTTTAGAAACTATGGCATTGATAGACTCCGGCGCTGCTGAGAGTTTTATCGACCAAAAGTTTCTCACCAAACACACTATCCCATCCCAGTTAAGGAAGACACCCTTGGCTGTTGAAGCCATTGATGGTAGACCTTTAGTTGAGCCTGTGATTTCCCGGGAGACCACACCTCTTTACTTAACTATTGGTATTCTACACAAGGAGGAAATATCCCTACTACTCATTTCATCCCCTTCTGTTCCCATAGTCCTGGGATACTCCTGGCTTAAGAAACATAACCCCGTTATAGATTGGAGATCAGGGGAAATAGTTTCTTGGGGCCAGAATTGTCAAGAGAGTTGTTTAAAGAAAGTGTCACCTCTTTGTAGTGTCAACCCACTTAATAACGCTACTGACTCTACCAAAGTACAGATACCGTCCTTGTATCAAGATTTAAAGGCAGTATTTGACAAAAGAAAGGCTGATACCTTACCACCACATAGGCCTTTTGATTGCAAAATTAATTTACTTTCTGGTACCATGCCCCCCAGGGGTCATGTATATCCTTTGTCCACGAATGAAAACTTAGTTCTAGAAGAGTATATTCGTGAAAACCTAGACAAGGGGTTCATTAGAAGATCCTCCTCTCCTGCTGGGGCTGGATTCTTTTTTGTTAAAAAGAAGGATGGTTCTTTAAGACCTTGCATTGACTACCGAGGTCTTAACAAGATAACCATCAGAAATGTTTATCCGATTCCCTTGATCACCGAGCTTTTTGACCGATTAAAAAGTTCTAAAATTTTCACTAAGTTAGACCTTAGAGGTGCTTATAATTTGGTGAGAATCCACGACGGTGACGAGTGGAAAACTGCATTCAATACTCGATATGGGCACTATGAGTATACTGTAATGCCTTTTGGTCTCTGCAATGCTCCGGCAGTATTTCAGGACCTTATTAATGAGGTTCTTAGGGAGTTTCAAGATGACTGTGTAATTGTATACCTTGATGATATTCTTATACATTCCAGGGATATTGAGACTCACCACAGGCAAGTCAGGAGGGTTTTACACAAACTTCTTCAGCATGGCTTGTACTGCAAACTGGAGAAATGCAGCTTTGACCAATCCCAAACTACGTTTCTTGGTTATGTGATTTCTGGGGAAGGGTTTGAAATGGATCCGGAGAAGCTCCAATCCATGCTAGACTGGCCTTTACCTCAGGGTCTCAAGGCTATCCAGAGATTCATTGGTTTCTCTAATTACTACAGACGTTTCATTAAGGGATACTCCTCTATCATTGCTCCCATCACTAACATGACCAAACAAGGGGCTGAGACTAAGAATTGGTCTACTGAAGCTCTTCGGGCTTTTGAGACACTCAAAGAGCTGTTTGCTTCCGCACCAATTTTAGTTCACCCTGATACTACTCTACCTTTCCTACTCGAAGTAGACGCTTCTGAGACAGGTATAGGTGCTGTTCTGTCCCAAAGGTTGGGTGTAGATAAACCATTACATCCTTGTGGATACTTTTCCAAAAAATTGTCCGGTACTGAAAGCAGATATGACATTGGTGACAGGGAACTACTAGCGGTTATAATGGCCTTGAAGGAGTGGAGACACTTATTGGAGGGTACTTTGCATCCTGTTACTATTTTGACGGATCATAAAAACTTATCCTATATTGGGGAGGCTAAACGACTATCATCTAGACAGGTTCGTTGGTCCATATTTCTCACTCACTTCAACTACGTACTCACATATAGGCCAGGTTCTAAGAATTCTAAAGCCGACGCCTTATCTCGCCAATATGAACCTGCTGCCGTATCTGAGCCGGTTTTGTCCTCTATAGTACCCAAGTGTAACATTATCGCTAACACTACTCTCAAAGTTCATTCCCCGCTACTTGATCAGATAAGGAACTTGCAGCATCTGGCACCTAGACTGACTCCGGTTTCCAGACTTTTCGTTCCTCCTGAACTTCAATTGGAGCTCTTACAGTGTCTTCACGAGAGTAAGGTGGCTGGTCATCCGGGTGTCCGCAAGACGTATTCTTTGATCTCCAAGGATTTCTGGTGGCCGTCGTTACGGAAGGATATTAAGGATTTTATCGGGGTTTGTGTGGTCTGTACTAAAACCAAACTACCGCATACGCTTCCTTGTGGCCTTCTACAACCGCTGGAAATTCCTGACAAACCTTGGTCCTGTGTGGCAATGGACTTTATTGTGGATCTGCCGGTTTCTAAAAAACACACTGTTATCCTCACCGTAGTCGATAGGTTTACCAAGATGGCACATTTCGTACCTTTGCCTAAACTCCCGACTTCTCCTGAATTGGCGGAGGTCTTTGCTAAAGAGATTTTTCGTTTACATGGGATTCCTTCTGAGATCACTTCTGATAGAGGCTCCCAATTTGTTTCACGTTTTTGGAGGTCGTTCTGTTCTCAATTAGGCATCAAATTGAATTTTTCGTCCGCCTATCATCCTCAGTCTAACGGAGCTGCTGAACGAACTAACCAGAAGATTGAGCAATACTTACGTTGTTTTGTTTCCGAACACCAGGACGATTGGGTCGGTTTGATTCCTTGGGCAGAGTTTGCGCACAACAATCTTGTTTGTGACTCCACGCATTCAAGTCCCTTCTTCATGAACTATGGCTTTCATCCATCCATTCTTCCCCCGGTTTCTCCTTCCCAAGGAGTGCCGTCGGTTGATGTCCATGTGGCCAACTTGAGGAAGTTGTGGGATCAGACTCGACAGATTCTTCTACACAATTCTGTACTGGTAAAGAAACATGCTGACAAACGTAGAAGGGCGGCTCCGAATTTTGTTCCAGGCGATAGAGTGTGGTTGAGCACTAGGAATATTCGTCTTAAAGTTCCTTCCATGAAATTCGCTCCTCGTTATATTGGTCCCTACAGGATCTTGACTCGAATTAACCCAGTGGCATATCGTCTAGCTCTTCCAGCTACTTTACGCATCCCGAACTCCTTTCACGTGTCATTGTTGAAACCTCTAATCTGTAACAGATTCTCCTCCACAATCGCCCCTCCGCGCCCTGTTCAGGTGGAGGGTCAGGAGGAATATGAGGTTAACTCCATTATTGATTCTCGTGTCTCCCGGGGACGAGTACAATATTTAGTTGACTGGAAGGGATATGGTCCTGAGGAGAGGAGTTGGGTACCACAAGAGGATGTTCATGCTCCTCGTCTTCGCAGGGCATTTCACTCCCGCTTTCCATCTCGCCCCGGCTCCTTCCGCCCGGTGGGCGTATCTGAGGGGGGGGGTACTGTCAGGGTACCTGGAGTCTCTACCTTTGAGAGAGGTAGAGACTTAGAAGGTTATCCGTCCGGACGCCATGTCTCCTCGGTCTCCCGCGGTTCACTCGGTCTTGCTAACGCCGGCCGCGAGGGAGTCACTTCCTTTTATAACAGAAGGACCGGAGGTAGACGTCATGACGCTAACCCGAAACATCCTGCCACTCAAATCTCGGGAGACGAATCAGGACTCGCCGGAGGCGTGTCCCCTCTCCCTAGCCAGGATACTTAACGGTGGTTCTCTCATTCACTCATTGCCCTGTCGTGGTTCTAGTCCGCCTAGTCACACAGTGCTTTATTATTCACTTGTCTTTTGGTTCTGACCCGGCTTTGTTGTTTACTCTCCTGCCTTTCTGTTATCCTTGACCCGGCTTGTCTCTCGCTTACCTGTCCTCTGTTATCCTCGACCTCGGCTTGTCTCTGACCATTCTATTGTAGTTATACGTTAGTCCGGCCATTCTAAGGACCGGTATACGTATCAGCTACTCTTTGTACTCTGCGTGTTGGATCCCTGACCCGATCCTGACAGTAGCTGTGTATTGTTATTTTTTAGGCTTGTAACTTATTTTAATGTAGGAGTGGTCACTTATAGGGTTCATATAATAGCCTTCCAGCTGATGTGGTAGAGGTTAAAACAGTGAGGGAGTTTAAACATGCTTGGGATAGGCATAAGGCTATCATGGACTTAAAGGACCACTCTAGGCACCCAGACCACTTCAGCTTAATGAAGTGGTCTGGGTGCCAGGTCCAGCTAGGGTTAACCCCTTTTTTTTTATAAACATAGCAGTTTCAGAGAAACTGCTATGTTTATAAATTGGTTAAGCCTTCCCCCAAATCCTCTAGTGGCTGTCTCACTGACAGCCGCTAGAGGCGCTTGCGTGATTCTCACTGTGAAAATCACAGTGAGAGCACGCAAGCGTCCATAGGAAAGCATTGTAAATGCTTTCCTATGCGACCGGCTGAATGCGCACGCAGCTCTCGCCGCGCGTGCGCATTCAGCCGACGGGGCGGAACAGAGGAGGATCGGAGGCAGAGAGCTCCCCGCCCAGCGCTGGAAAAAGGTAAGTTTTACCCCTTTTCCCCTTTCCAGAGCCGGGTGGGAGGGGGACCCTGAGGGCACTATAGTGTATACGAGTATGTTTTCCTGGCACTATAGTGGTCCTTTAAGATAAGGCCAGGGACTAATGAGAGTATTATGAAAATTGGGCAGACTAGATGGGCTGAATGGTTCTTATCTGCCGTCACATTCTACATTTCATATGATAACCTGTGTTACTTGTCTGATATGCACATAAGTGTATTGCTGTCTATGTAGTACTTGTATGTTGATAAATTATGTGTATGTACATTCATGTGGAATAAGTAACCTTAATAAACTGAAATAAAATAAAATGAGAAAAATACTGGTATTTGAATGAGCACTCCAAGTGTGCAGGAGTACCCTGGCTCCCCACTCAGTGTAAGTAGTCAAATTATTTGCTAACATATTTACTTCTTCTCCAGAGTCCGATAGGCTTCTGTTTGGCTTATCACTGTCAGCCAATGAGCTGGGACCTGCACCCCTAGATCTCATATTGAAAGGAACCAGTGCCTTGCTTGACCCCAACTAAGTTGCCAAACTATTATTATGCAATTTGACTGCTTATATAATGGTGGCGTCATGGCACCCCTGATACCATAACCACTACAGCAGGCTGTAGTGGTGATGGTGCTTGGATTTTTTTTTAATGTGCATGTAATTGAGTGTTGCAGGTCCATGAATAATGCAAGCGCCTAACATTGACTCTGGCAGTTTGTGTTATAAAATACTATATATTATTGCTGATAGGGAAGGGAATGATTACTCGTCCACTTAATGTCGCATGATGTCCAGGACATTATGACTTTTCCAGTGGCTTGTTTTATACTAGTGGAAATTTCCAGTGCAGTTAAGATGAAGTCATTTTAATTAATAGACGCAGAGTGTTTTTAACAGGCAGCTAAACTGAAATGTAATCATAGGTACTTAAATATTCTGCACTCAAGAACAACATCAATCCAAAATTCCTTCTGTGTCCATAACCTCAATCTTCTATTGAGAACTTGAGACATTGTTTTAAGGCAAGTTTCTTTGAATATTTGCCGTGCAATAGGGTTCCTTTATATGCTTGCACACTCTATGCAAATTGCTTTACAAAAGAAACTATAATTATTGTGGGATTAGCAAAAGACGTGCAAAGAAATCAGATACAGTAAAAAAGAGCTTCAAAGGACTCATACAGCATTATTCACTAAACTCCGAATTGAATTCCAAATGGCAAAATCTAGGCAAAAACTGCTGATCTCCAAAATTTCTACAACTGAGCTTTCATCTCAGGTTGACTCTTTCAGTCTAAATGTTACCATTTGGATTTTGGATTTGGATTCTAGGGAATAACCCAGTGGTTTTTTTTTCTTTTTAACAATCAAATAAAATTTATTTGATTCGATTATGGGATTCCTTTACCATATACAGTGGAATATGTTACTGCAACAAGCATAATAATAGAGATTCAGTCAATAATATAAACCAAATTGACTAAACTAATTTTTCAATACCAGACGTGTGACACCATGTGATTCATGTAACTTGTTTTAAAGAACCACATATTAAGCACTTCAACTTGTGTCCTTTTTTAATTTTACAAAGAGTGCAGATTTCAATAGACATTGTGACGTTTACAGTGGCGTACATACCAGGGTCGCAGGGGTCGCGGCTGCGACCGGGCCCGGCCCACCAGGGGGCCCGGCCGCCCCTGCGACCCGGTATGTATGTCACAGGGCCAGCCTCTACTCCTGGGGGGCCCAGGAGCCGGCCACCTCCGGGCCCCCCGAGGCTGGCCCTGCTTACACCCAGCGAGCAGGCAGGTTGGCCGGTGCGCGAGGGAGCACTCTCCCCTGAGTGCTTCCTCTTCAGCTCCCTCGCGCACCGCAATGATACCGGAGCCGGAAGATGACGTCATCTTCCGGTGCCGGTATCAGTACGCGGCGCGCGAGGGAGCTGAAGAGGAAGCACTCAGGGGAGAGTGCTCCCTTGCGCACCGGCCAGCCTGCCTGCCTGCTGGGTGACCGGCCCCCCAGGAGCCCAGCAGCACCACTGGACCCCAGGGAATCCCCTCAGCACTCCAAAAGGTAAGGAGGCTGGGGGGATTAAATTAAAACAAAAATGTGTTAGTGTGTGTGTGTGTGAGTGTTAGTGTTACTGTGAGTGTTAGTGTGTGTGTGTGTTAGTGTTACTGTGAGTGTTAGTGTGTGTGTGTGTGTTAGTGTTACTGTGAGTGTTAGTGTGTGTGTTAGAGTTACTGTGAGTGTTAGTGTGTGTTACTGTGAGTGTTAGTGTGTGTGTTAGAGTTACTGTGAGTGTTAGTGTGTGTTACTGTGAGTGTTAGTGTGTGTTAGTGTTACTGTGAGTGTTAGTGTGTGTGTCTGTGTGTGTTAGTGTTACTGTGTGTTAGTGTGTGTGTTACTGTGAGTGTTAGTGTGTGTGTTACTGTGAGTGTTAGTGTGTGTGTTAGTGTTACTGTGTGTGTTAGTGTATGTGTTACTGTGAGTGTTAGTGTTACTGTGAGTGTTAGTGTGTGTGTTACAGTGAGTGTTAGTGTGTGTGTTAGTGTTACTGTGAGTGTTAGTGTGTGAGTGTTAGTGTGTGTGTTAGTGTTACTGTGTGTGTGTTAGTGTTATTGTGAGTGTTAGTGTGTGTGTTACTGTGAGTGTCAGTGAGTGTGTCTGTTGAGTGTGTTTCTGCTAGTGAGTGTCAGTGAGTGTGTTACTGTGTGTGTCTGTTACTGAGTGTGTTTGTGTTAGTGAGTCTGTTTGATGTCTGTTAGTGAGTGTGTGTTTGTCAGTGAGAGTGTATGTTTTGTAAGTGAGTGTGTATGTATGTCTGTCGCTGAGTGTGTCTCTGTCAGTAATTGTGTGTGTGATAGATAGTGTGTATGCGTCTGTTCGTGAGAGTGTGTGTCTTCAGCACTTACCCTTCTCCAGCGCTGGACTCCCTTGGCGCTGGGGATCCCTCCGCCTCTCAGCTCCGAATGCGCATGCACAGCAACAGCCGTGCGCGCATTCAAACCGCCCATAGGAAAGCATTACTCAATGCTTTTCTATGGAAGTTCAGTGTCTTAGAATCGCGGAAACTCCTCTAGCGGCTGTCAGTAAGACAGCCACTAGAGGCTGGATTAACCCTCAGTGAAACATAGCAGTTCTCTGAAACTGCTATGCTTTCAGCAGAAGGGGTAAAACTAGAGGGACCTGACACCCAGACCACTTCATTGAGCTGATGTGATCTGGGTGTCTGTTGTGGTCCTTTAAGTGTGTGTGCATCTGCATGCACTGGTGTACATACCGCGGTCGCAGGGGTTGCAGCCCTGCGACCCCTGCGACCAGGTGCCTGCTGCCATGTGTTGCGGCCCTGGCCAGCGCAGAGTAAGCGTGCGGGGGGGAGACGGATCAATTTTCGCACCGGGGCCCCATAGGTCATGTGTACGCCACTGCTGTCACCCCCCTTGCTGTCAACACCCTGGCTGTTAACGCGCTGGCTGGTATGGTTAGCGCAGTGAAATTAAACTCAAGCTGCAGAAAATTGCCCAGAGTACCTGGCTTGCAAAGACGTCTCATTGAGTTACATTGGGAAGTCTGTGATTGGACAGCCACAGAAAGCCTGGGTGGGGTTAAAAGGGGAGGGCTTGCAATGGCTTCAGATAAGAGATTGGCAGCCTTTGCAAGCTGTTTTTAGATACACACCAAATGAAAAAAAGCATAATTAAATGCTGTGTTGGGTATATCTGCAATATAGTTATATTATTATTGTTTTCATTATATTTTATTTTTTGTTTGGCTTGACTTTATAGTTAATAATGTTTCTATATCTTGCCAAAATGCTAGCAAATAGTCAAGATATTTCTCTATAGAATTATTTGATCTATTTTTTTATTTACCACTATTCTCTAATCATAGCAGTAAATGATGGATGTCATATATAGAAGTCATGGGTTGGTAAAAAAAAAAAAAAAATCGATTCCATGTAAATGTTCTGAATTGATTCATTAGACAATTGCCAGAAATTTTATTCAGGCAAACCGATTCAAACTAAATTTTGCATAAGTCTACTGGTCACACCAAAAAGGATAAGGAACATCTACAGGTGGCATAGAGGACAGAAAGTGTCTGCAAGGAGCAGAAAGGGGCAACAAGGAGTAGGAAGGGACAGCAAGGAGCACAAAGGTAAAGGCGCAGGAAGGTTTAGAAAGGGGCAGCAAGGAGCAGAAAGGGGCCAGCAAGGAGTAGGAAGGGACAGAAGGAGTACAAAGGTAAAGGAGCAGGAAGGTTCAGAAAGGGTCAGCAAGGAGCAGGAAGAGGCCAGCAAGGAGTAGGAAGGGACAGAAGGAGTACAAAGGTAAAGGATCAGGAAGGTTTAGAAAGGGTCAGCAAGGAGCAGGAAGGGTCAGCAATCGGATCACCCTGGCTTTAAGTGATAATGACTATGCCCCTCCCCTTCATGACACTGTAAAGAAGGGGTCAAGTATGGAAAAATCCCTGCGGACGCCAATGCTAAGAGATGGCAAGAGACACCAAAAGGATGGAAGAGGCCAAGGGGCACCAACCATAGCCTGCTGAATTCAGATCTGATCCATGGAGCTATTTGTGTTTGAGCGAGGGGTAGTAGGTGCAGATATAAAGGACACAGAAATGAGAGAGCTCCTTTCGCAATCACCTATGCTAGGATCAAATGCTAGCATTGTGCTTAAAGTGTTACTCCAACCACCACAACCATGCCAGTGGTCATGGTGGTAGGAATTTGTATGTGCTGCATTTCTGAGCCTGTGATTGGACTGTATGAGGCCATGTCTGACATCAGATCAAGGTGTAAAGGGCTGAGCCTGGAGTTTTGCCTAGTGCTGGAGTCCAGGTAAGTGAAAAAACTATTTTGTAGGTTTTGCTTAAAAATGTCCAGGGCACCTAATTAATAATCCGCAATAGAGCATTTTAGATAGAAAAAGGAAAAAGTCCCCCATCCCATAAAATATCCCCTTGAAAAATGTATGGATCTGATGTATATATAAATGGGAAAGAAATGTATTATAAATCACATACAGAAAAAAGAAGGCATGTTGAGTAATAGGAGCAACATCAGAGACGAAACTGTCGGCATTATTATATAAATTGAAAAAACTGTGAATCTGCTAAGCAACCCTTAAAGCTGACTGTAACTGGAATTGTAATCCGGGAGCCCTGCAGCTAAAGCTGCAGAATGTTGCATCTTACTATACAGTTGAAAAACAGCTTAACAGGATTCAACCCTTGGCAGTAATTACAAAAGATAATAACAACTACTGGACAGAAAAGTGAATAGTGGCCAGATCCGCCTTGAATTTCCTAACCCTTTAATTTCCTGTCAATTACAGAGAAGCTAGATATATATGTATATTTATGGGAAGAAGGAAAGATTGATGACTTTGGATATAACCAGTTGATAAAAGTAAATAATTTCCTGCTGGTTTGATTAAGAAGCAATAAGAACACTACAATGAAAAATAATGATAGCAATAATTAGGAAAGGAGACGCAAAAATGTATTATATGGCAATTACATACTGCCAGAAGAATGGAAATAAACACAAAATGGGTACTAAATTATTTATATAGAAGAATCAAACTGTAGTTATTAACCAATGTGCATGTTAATACAGTGGAACCTCTGAACTGGAACACTCCCTTACCCGAACAATTCGGTAGTCAAACATAAAACTTGAGAAAAAAATGTCTCGGTACCCGAACACATCACACGGCATTAACCTCGTTGGAACCTCGTTGGTATGTCACATTGACCTCCTAGCACTAGACAAAGCAAACAGAGCTCCATTCTGTCAGCAAACAGAGCTGACAGGTAAAGTGAAATTACATTTTAATTTAATTTTATATTGTATTTTGTTTGTAAAATTTGTGTTAAAATGCTGTAATTTTGGGAGTCTGAAACGGATTTATCTAGATTACATTCATTTTTATGGGAAATTTTGATTAGTTTTCAAACCAATCGGATCTCAAACAAGCTTCAAATAAGTTTTAGTCCCGAGATTCCACGGTAGTTTGTTCACTAAATGGTGATTTGTGGAGAATTGATAAAGCTGAATTGGGAAAAATATCAAAATCAGCTATTTTTTCATAGGTCAGATTCATAGGTCTACAGTTTGAGATATCTCAGTTTAGTGAATGAACCATTTGTTCCTAACGAACCTCAGATTTTGAATAACATGCGCACAATTCCTCTTCTGACCAGCTTGCTTCTGGCTCTCTGGCAGAGGTAGTGGAGGGGAGTGGGCAAGAAGTCATGTTAATACAGTGGAACCTCGGTACTGGAACGCTCCCTTACCCAAACTGTTAGAAAAGGGTTTCACTACAAACAATTAGATGCAGGGGTGAGAGGTCATTCCAGGAACTATAACTAAAGTTACCAGATCCACCATGTTTTCAAGGACAGACATCATTTTTACATATTGATGGGCAGCACATGAAAAGTGTTGCTCTGTAGCATGTATAATTCAAAATAATGTGTATAAGATTAAGTCATTAGGCAATGCAGAATCCTGCAGAACATGCATTATACATATACATTCTATATGCCGTTTTCATTAGTATGACAAAATTATATGTCTCCCTGAAAATATGGTGGATTTGGTAACTAACTAAAATCACTACAACAAACTGTAGTGTTTATGTCTTTTGGAGTGTTCTATTAAAAATAGATATACAGGATCCTGTTTTTGATCTCATAGCAACAGATTGGTATTGTTCTGAAGCAAAGGTGCACATTTTATGGTTTTCAAAATTGGGATTAAAATTATACTTTTCACTATAATTCTGCGGCTGTTCTGGGTAAGAGTCATGGAAGTAGCGATTTACCCCTGCAGATTCTAAAGTTAACTGCGGACTTGGTGTAGATGTAGAGATTTGAAATCCTCCTAAATATTAAGACTTATAAGGCCTATATTCTGTGCACTATTATTATTTTTTATATATATATTCACATCGCTATTCCTTGTAACTGGTGCTCCTGAAACACCATTGATGCATTTCAGCAAGGATTTAATCCATGCTTATAAAAATGCCCCTAAGGTTTTACATATTAAAAATAAATATATGCATTTTTGAATGTAGCTGAACAGCTGTAGTTTAGAAACGAAATGCTTGTTAAATAACTCCAAACATATTTTTTATTTAGTTCAGTTCCATCCTAAAACAGATGTGCTCACCTTCTGGCATGATTTCCAACTTACTTATGCAAATGTGTTGAATCTATGCTGAAATATTATCGCTTACGATTTCTCAAAGCTAATTAGAATGAAAAAAGAAAACAAGTCCATCAAGCTCTGCTCAAAGAATAATATTAATAGAATAATTGACATGGAAAAATGTCATCCAACACAATATATGGTTTAAGGGGCATTTCATCTACATATATTTATGAACATTCTAAATGTCACTGGTAAAAGATTTGGGTTTTAACATATGTAAAGTTTTTTCAGGCATGAGATGAAAACATATTGTGAAAGGTATTCCTAATTGCCAGCTGGGAATGTGAGATTTCACTAGGTTGTATAGAAAAATGGATTAGATTAGATTATACGTCCATGGATACCCTAGAATTAAAAGGGGTATGAATCATAAGGGAACCAATTTGGGGAAACGGACAATTCGTGGGTGGGTGAAGGCTCCATTAGTGGTGATGTCGCGAACATAAAATTTTCGTTTCGCGAACGGCGAACTTCCGCAAATGTTCGCGAACGGGCGAACCGGGCGAACCGCCATAGACTTCAGTAGGCAGGCAAATTTTAAAACCCACATGGACTCTTTCTGGCCACAATAGTGATGGAAAAGTTGTTTCAAGGGAACTAACACCTGGACTGTGGCATGCCGGAGGGGGATCCATGGCAAAACTCCCATGAAAAATTACATAGTTGATGCAGAGTCTGGTTTTAATCCATAAAGGGCATAAATCACCTAACATTCCTAAATTGTTTGGAATAACGTGCTTTAAAACATCAGGTATGATGTTGTATCGATCAGGTAGTGTAAGGGTTATAAAATCAGAATATGGGTGAAGCACTATATGAGTGGGTGACCGAAGTAGATATTTGGTGGTGGAGATAAGAAGTCAAAAAACAATACCTTAGTATAAAAATGCACAATAACTCTTTAAGATTTTCCTTAGTATGTGAATTCACAACAATTCTTTAAGGGTTTCCTAGAGGTATAAACAGAAAAACCCAAACATAGTGCAAACTGTAACAAAGAAATAAGTAAAATAGGAAGTTACAAAATTCCCACTCACACTTTCAGAGTCCGTAGAGGCATCTCTTATCCCTTCTTTAAATATCTTCCTCTCTTGTGTTCTGGAATGTATAAGGGAAAGTGCCTCTGGTGCAATAACGCAAGTTGTGTATTTAATAAAAAGTAAGGAAAATAGGGTACTTACAAACCCAGAGCCTTCCACATCGGCTCTGATCCAATCGCATATGTGGATTAAGGACCACACTCCTTCTTTACAAATAGCAGGAAAATGCCAATAGTGTATACAAAATATATAAACTTTATTATACTATGTGCAATAAGAATATAAATATAAATATAAAAATATATATCAGTACAATAATACGGTATACAATATATAGGCATAAAAAGTCCAGTGTTCCAAAAGTCTTTTAAGCTCACAATGTTCCCAGAACGCGTTTCGCCTTGGTGGCTTCCTCAGCTGGATGTGAAAAAAGTCTCTGTTTCCTCTTGTACTGGTCCTGCTATTTGTACCCCTTTCAGGGGTAAATTGATTAATTTGGGCTCTTACTTTCGCGGGCTATCACCATGCCAACGGTGACGCCCTGCGTGTCAAGCCTCTTTTGCTCTTTATTTCCGGGTATTCTTTTCGGTTCGTCACTTCCGGTTTCGCAGTGGTCCGCCAATACGTCATATCCGTGCGTTCCAACATGCGTTCCAGCTTGCGATAGGTGGTTTCACTTCCCTATCGCATAAGCGAACCGGCATACTCATAAAAAGAAGAACGGAGGGAGACACAAAATCATTTTCTTTACAGCTTACTTCTTATATATCAATTGAGTTTTCACTTATTTTAATAATTACTCCATAAGTTTGTCTACAGTTTGTTATTACTTAAGAAAAAATGTACATACAGTAAACCCTTCATTAAGCTTATTGGGATATAGTGTTAACTCTCCTATACAGACACTTGTATGACCTATACATAGAAATCTTCATTGTGCATACAGAACCATGGAAAATGTATGACCTATCATTGTACATACTGAACCATAAAAAAATGTAAGAACCATAATACCCAAAAGTGAAAAAATAAGAATAGAGATAAGGACTAAAAAATATATAAAAATTGTATTATAATAAAATGGATATAGGAGAGATAAAAATTGATTTTATCTTAAAAAATGACACATTTCAAAATCTGCATTGAGTCCATTAGGGATCAAAGTGTCTAATTTAAAAATCCATTACATTTCACATTTACTCATTTTTACATCAAAATTCCCTCTTATTCCACTTTTTTTAAACCTAAAAACATAGTGTCTTTGGTTTCGCAATTATGGTGATTTCTGTAATGTAAGGAAACACTATGTTTCTCAAAACCCTTCATAATATTACGTACATGCTCCTCTATTCTTGTATGGAGTTGTCTTGTAGTTTTCCCTATGTATTTTAAACCACACGGACATATGATTAAATAAATTAGGTTTTTGGAATAGCATGTAAGGAAATCTTTAATTTGATATTCTGTTCCCTCTTTATCCGTATACTTTTTAATATGTCTTTTCCTGTTTGCGGTTCTCCTGCACGCCAAACATAGACCACAGCCATAGAATCCTTTGTCTATATTAAAAGGGTTAACTTTTTTCTTTTCTTTAATAAAACTAGTGGTAAGAGTAGTACGGAGGTTACTGACCCCCCTATGGATAAAATAAGGTTTCTCTGGGAGAAGGGTCTTACCTGCTGGATCCTGTAAAAGGATAGGCCAAAATTTAGAAATAATTTTCCTCAGTTTATAGTTTTCCGTGCTAAAATTACATATAAAAGGGATTTCTTTAAAATATTTCTCTTTCTTCTCCTTGTATTTTAAAAGGCTGTTTCTTTCTATTGCTTTAACTTCTTTTCTGGCTTTTTCTAATTTATGTTCCTCATAACCTTTCTCTATGAAATCCTGTTTTATTTTATCTGATTGTTTTTCAAAAACAGTGACGTCTGTGCAATTGTGGCGTATTCTAAGGAATTGTCCTCTGGGGGCATTCTCCAACCATGGAGAGAAATGGCAGCTTTCTCTCTCAATGTACCTGTTAGCCTCTACTGGTTTGAAATAATTTTTCGTTTTAATTGTATTTTCTTCTATATATATTAGTAGGTCAAAGAAAACCACTTCCACTTTACTCCAGTTACTAGTCAGTTTGATCCCCTATGAATTAGTGTTTAAATGGTTTAGAAATTCCTTTAAGTCCTCCTCTTCTCCCTCCCAAATGAAGAAGATGTCATCTATATAGCGGCCATAGGTGACCAAGTTTTTCCCCCAGCTATGTGGGCCGTAGATATAAGTATTTTCCCAGTGGGCCATAAATAAATTTGCATAGCTGGGGGCAAACTTGGTCCCCATGGTCGTCCCATTGATTTGGAGGTAGAACTCTTCATTGTACCAAAAATAGTTGTTCCTAAGGATTAGTTCTATAGCCTCCAAAATATACTCTATTTTAGTACTAGTTAAATTAGAAAAACTATTTAAAAAATATTTTGTTGCATTGCATCCATAATCGTGCGGAATATTACTATACAAAGCTGAGACGTCACTAGTGACTAAAAAACAATTAAGGTTCCAAGTGCAGTTCTTTAAAAGATTTAAGACCATTATAGTATCCTTAATATATGAGGTTGTGTTTTTGACTAATGGTTGTAAATGGATGTCTACAAAGTGTGATAGTCTACTGGATATGGAATCTATACCAGCTACTATTGGTCTACCTGGAGGGTTCTCTATATCTTTATGGACCTTATGAAGAAAATAAAAGACGGGTATTTTAGGATATCTAATATTTAAAAAAATATATTCTTTTTCATTCAATATTTCCAAATCCAAACCTTTGTTTAGAAAATTTAAAAACACTTGATTCATATAATTTCCAGGGTTAAAGTTAAGTTTTTTGTATGTCTGTACATCTGTTAAAATTCTTTCTGCCTCTTTACAATAAAAATCTTTAGACATTATAACTATCCCCCCCCCCCTTTATCAGCTGGTTTAATAACTATGCTGGTATCTTGCTTCAAATCTTTAAGTGCTTTCTTTTCTTGTATTGATAGATTATGATTGAAATTGCCTTTCTTATCTAATTTTTTAATTTCCGTCATTACCATCGTCTCAAAGGTTATAATTTTTTCTGAGATCATATGTTTTGGATAGAATAGAGATTTTTCTTTTAATTTTGTATGTTCTTCGTCTTGATTTAATTGGAGTTCTGTGGGGTGAAAGATTGGGGTGAAACAGCAGCTGAACCTTAGTGGGAATCTGTCACACTGGTTTATTGTATATATATTTTTGCACACATTAGCGCTGGTACTTTTCCTTTTTTCTAGTGTAAGGGTTATGCCCGCTTCACAGTGACAGACCAAACTCCCCGTTTAACGCACCGCAAACAACCGCAAACAGTCCATTTGCACAAACACAAACTCCCCATTTGCACAAGGTTGGATACCAAGCTAGCCATGTCCCGTTCCTTGTCCTCACTGATGTCATTGAAGGTCTCTTCCTCCACCCAGCCACGTACAACACCAAGGGTCCCCGAAAGGTGACAACAAGCCCCCTGGGACGCCTGCTGTGTTTGGTCTTCCACCTCCTCAAAGCCACCTTCCTCCTCTGACTCCTTTCCTTCTCTCTTTGTGTTGCCTCTCTCTGCGTTATTATAAGGTGTGTTAAGTAGTACTATTCCTATCAGTTTAATCCTTGTTATGTCCCCTATCAGAAGACAACCCTGGAGAAGGTGACAGAGACTGGCGGACAGCGCCAGAAACACAGTTGGTCCCTTCTACCTCTGCTCCTTCTCCTTCTTCCCCCTCATCCTGATTGAATCCTGAAAGTCCCAGCTTTGTCCCTCATTCACCAGTTAAGGACTCTAACTCTATACGAGGATCTGGACCTCTGTCTACCAGATCCCTTCCCAATGGTGTGGGTGAAAGACCCTGTAATGAAGAAATTAGTGGACAACCACCGAGCAACCTAGGTAGAGGCAGAAGAAATTGGAGGGCCCCGAGATTCTTGACCTATGACAAGATTGGGGAACCCACATATTCTCAGAACCCCCACACGTGCACTAAGTTAATCAATGTATTGCATACTTTGACTGAAATATTGAGTGATAGAATTTCCCTGTATTAGATTGTATTGTACCATCTTGTTAAACAGTTATAAACCAGATGGACTGCTCTTGCCAGTGGAAGGCAAGGATTCTACAGAGGGGAGGATGTAACAGACTGCTATATTTTACTGTTTTTACTTTAAGTTTTGAGATATTGAACTTTGCCCTTTGCCCTGTCTTGTGAGGAGGAGGGGCTAGGATGGCAGGAAGAAGAGGACAGGGGAGAAGCCATGTTCTCTGAGTCTGCTATAAAGAAAGTGTGTTCCTACCTGTTTATATGGTCTATTACTGCTGGGACAGTGAGATAATAACAGGGGAAGGCTAATGCACTCTACTGCTCTGCTAGGAGAATTAGAAGACTGTCATTTTATGTTCAACTCCCTGCAGATTCTGGGACTTTCTGCAGGAGTGTGAATGAGCTCTTGCATCCTGTCAGCAGAAGTAAGAGAAAGGATTGCCATTGCTGTTCTGCTGCTGTCCTACATTCTGCTGGATCTCTCTGGAAATATCTGCAGTTACAGTCACTCAAAGGTACTGTCTCCAGAGATTGCTTCAGGATTCTCCCTTAAAACTGTACCTGGGTAGCGCTACCTACACCTAAGGGCCCCAACGTTGTGCACATAATTTACCTGGAGGTACTTAGAAGTCTAACTGTTCAGATGTAGTTATTAATGTTAATAAGAGAAGTTTGTTGTCTGCATTCCTGCTGCTAAAGACTCTTGTGACTGTGTTTAACATTAGCCAGGAACTGCATTGTTATATGTGGCTGTTATATGTGTATCCCTTTGACCACAATGCAGTGTTTATTCCCATGTCTGTATTTATTTCATGTCTGAGGTATTAAGTGGAGGGTACTTATCTACTCAGTGGGGTGGGTTCCCCATAAATAGAAGTTGCACTGAGTGGAGGCACTGCGTCAGAACAAGATGTCCCGATCTCCCAACTATAGCGGAGGCTCAGGATCCCTGTCAGCCACAGAAGAAGGTGTAACTGCTGCTAGCTACGGCTTGTTGCCAGGAGCAGGGCAAAAAAGGGCAAAAAAGGGTTACAGGGTTACAATGGCATTGATTTTAGGAACCGGGAGATGGAAAAAGATGCTTGGTCGGTCCTCCTACTTCAAATTTGGGGCACTGCGCGTGCAATCTAATGTGCCACCAGATAGGAGTGGTGTGTTAAGTAGTACTATTCTTATCAGTTTAATCCCAATGTCACGACTACTAGTGTGGTCCAGCACGCAGAAACTATGTAAACATATACATAGGCAAGAAAAGGAAAATAAAAGGACAGAGCGTAAACCGGACCTTAGAATGGCCGGACTAATACGCTAGAGACAGAGAATGGTCAAAGGGAAAGCAGACGTCAAGGAAGCGAGAAAATACACAATACCGTTTACACAAGCCAAGTCAGGGAAACCAGAATTCAGAATAACCAGGGAAAAGCCAAGATCAGGATACTAGGAAATCAGATTCACAATGATAAAGCACTCTCAGGAAACCAGGAACAGGAAACCATGACAGGGCAAGGTACTGGGGTCAGCTAGGGATTTAAATATCACGCGGCGGACCGGCAGCCGCGACACCCTGTTACGTCATCATACCCCTCATCAGGCCTTTTTTAGTCGAATGTATAGCCCACTGTCAGTCCCTTCGGGATCCATCCCTCATTCATCTTAATAAAGGTGAGGTAATCTAGACTTTTTTGACCTAGGCGACTTCTCTTCTCAGTGACAATACCTCCTGCTGCACTGAAGGTCCTTTCTGACAGGACACTTGAAGCGGGGCAGGCCAGAAGTTCTATCGCAAATTGGGATAGCTCAGGCCACAGGTCAAGCCTGCACACCCAGTAGTCAAGGGGTTCATCGCTCCTCAGAGTGTCGATATCTGCAGTTAAGGCGAGGTAGTCTGCTACCTGTCGGTCGAGTTGTTCTCTGAGGGTGGACCCCGAAGGGCTGTGGTGATGCGTAGGACTTAAAAAGCTTTGCATGTCCTCCATCAACAACACGTCTGTAAAGCGTCCTGTCCTTGCCAGCGTGGTCGTGGGAGGAGGATGATTACTTTCACCTCTTCCCCTGTTAGATTCCCGTTGTGCTGTGACATCACCCTTATACGCTGTGTAAAGCATACGTTTTAATTGATTTTGGAACTGCTGCATCCTTTCCGACTTGCCGTAATTCGGTAACATTTCAGGCACTTTCTGCTTATACCGGGGGTCTAGTAGCGTGGACACCCAGTACAGGTCGTTCTCCTTCAGCCTTTTTATACGAGGGTCCCTCAACAGGCACGGCAGCATGAAAGAACCCATTTGCACAAGGTTGGATGCCGAGCTACTCATGTCCTGTTCCTCGTCCTCAGTGATCTCTCTGAAGGTATGTTCTTCCCCCCAGCCACGTACAACACCACGGGTACCAGATAGGTGACAACGAGCACCCTGGGATGCCTGTTGTGGTTGGTCTTCCTCCTCCTCCTCAAAGCCACATTCCTCCTCTGACTCCTCTTCCTCACAATCCTCTTCCAGCGTTGCCGCAGGTCCAGCAAGCGATGCTGATAAGGCTGTTTCTGGTGGTGATGGTGACCACAACTCTTCCTCTTCATGCTCATCTACGGCCTGATCCAGCACTCTTTGCAGGGCACGCTCCAGGAAGAAAACAAATGGTATGAGGTCGCTGATGGTGCCTTCGGTGCGACTGACTAGGTTTGTCACCTCCTCAAAAGGACGCATGAGACTACAGGCATTGCACATGAGCGTCCAGTAACGTGGCAAAAAAATTCCCAGCTCCCCAGAGGCTGTCCTAGCACACCGGTCATACAAATACTCGTTAATGGCTTTTTATTGTTGGAGCAGGCGGTCGAACATTAGGAGTGTTGAATTCCAACGTGTCGGGCTGTCGCAAATCAAGCGCCTCACTGGCATGTTGTTTCGCCGCTGGATATCGGAAAAGTGCGCCATGGCCATGTAGGAACGCCTGAAATGGCCACACACCTTCCTGGCCTGCTTAAGGACATCCTGTAAGCCTGGGTACTTATGCACAAAGCGTTGTATGATCAGACACCCCTGCGGGGTGGCCTGCCTCTGCCTGTCATTTTTTTTCCGGTTAGTGGTACTATGCATGCAAGCTACTGTGACAACAGATATGAGTGGTGTGACACTGTGCCCTGGCAGGCCCTGAAACGCACACACATGCTATTATATTACAGTCAAAAAAGTATTTTTTTTTTTAAATGCAAGCTATTGGGACACCAGATATGAGTGAGTGGTGGTACTGGGCAGGCCCTGAAACGCACACTCGTGAAGGAAACTGACTGCTATTATATTACAGTCCAAAAAGTTTTGTTTTTTTTAAATGCAAGCTACTGTGACACCAGTGAGTGAGTGGTGGCACTGGGCAGGCCCTGAAACGCACACGCGTGAAGGAAACTGACTGCTATTATATTACATTCCAAAATGTTTAGTTTTTTTTAAATGCAAGCTATTGGGACACCATATATGAGTGCGGGGTGGCACTGGGCAGGCCCTGAAACGCACACTTGTGAAGGAAACTGACTGCTATTATATTACAGTCCAAAAAGTTTAGTGTTTTTTAAATGCAAGCTATTGTGAAACCAGATATGAGTGGTGGCACTGGGCAAGTGGGCACAGTATACGCTGTGAACCTGACACACACGCTGGCAGACAACTAACTGCTATTCAATCTATTACAGTCAAAATTGTATTTTTTTTTTTAAATGTACACTACTGTTACACCAGATATGAGTTGCACTGGTGTGACACTGTGCCCTGGCAGGCCCTGAAACGCACACTTGTGAAGGAAACTGACTGCTATTATATTACAGTCAAAAAAGTTTATTTTTTTTTAAATGCAAGCTATTGTGACACCAGATATGAGTGGTGGCACTGGGCAAGTGGGCACAATATACGCTGTGAGCCTGAAACACACGCTGGCAGACAACTAACTGCTATTCAATCTATTACAGTCAAAATTTTTTTTTTTTTTTTTTTTTTAAAATGTACACTACTGTTACACCAGATATGAGTTGCACTGGTGTGACACTGTGCCAAGGCAGGCGCTGAAACGCACACTAGTGAAGGAAACTGACTGCTATTATATTACAGTCCAAAAAGTTTAGTTTTTTTAAATTCAAGCTATTGGGACACCAGTGAGTGAGTGGTGGCACTGGGCAGGCCCTGAAACGCACACTCGTGAAGGAAACTGACTGCTATTATATTACAGTCAAAAAAGTTTTTTTTTTTTTAAATGCAAGCTATTGTGACACCAGATATGAGTGAGTGGTGGCACTGGGCAGGCCCTGAAACGCACACTTGTGAAGGAAACTGACTGCTATTATATTACAGTCCAAAAAGTTTAGTTTTTTTTAAATGCAAGCTATTGTGACACCAGATATGAGTGGTGGCACTGGGCAAGTGGGCACAGTATACGCTGTGAGCCTGACACACACGCTGGCAGACAACTAACTGCTATTCAATCTATTACAGTCAAAATGTTATTTTTTTTTTTTTAAATGTACACTACTGTTACACCAGATATGAGTTGCACTGGTGTGACACTGTGCCCTGGCAGGCCCTGAAACGCACACTCGTGAAGAAAACTGACTGCTATTATAATACAGTCCAAAAAGTTTAGTTTTTTTTTAAATGCAAGCTATTGGGACACCAGTGAGTGAGTGGTGGCACTGGGCAGGCCCTGAAACGCACACTCGTGAAGGAAACTGACTGCTATTATATTACAGTCCAAAAACTTTTGTTTTTTTTTAAATGCAAGCTACTGTGACACCAGTGAGTGAGTGGTGGCACTGGGCAGGCCCTGAAACGCACACGCGTGAAGGAAACTGACTGCTATTATATTACATTCCAAAATGTTTAGTTTTTTTTTAAATGCAAGCTATTGGGACACCATATATGAGCGAGGGGTGGCACTGGGCAGGCCCTGAAAGCACACTTGTGAAGGAAACTGACTGCTATTATATTACAGTCCAAAAAGTTTAGTGTTTTTTAAATGCAAGCTATTGTGAAACCAGATATGAGTGGTGGCACTGGGCAAGTGGGCACAGTATACGCTGTGAACCTGACACACACGCTGGCAGACAACTAACTGCTATTCAATCTATTACAGTCAAAATTGTATATTTTTTTTAAAATGTACACTACTGTTACACCAGATATGAGTTGCACTGGTGTGACACTGTGCCCTGGCAGGCCCTGAAACGCACACTTGTGAAGGAAACTGACTGCTTTTATATTACAGTCAAAAAAGTTTATTTTTTTTAAATGCAAGCTATTGGGACACCAGTGAGTGAGTGGTGGCACTGGGCAGGCCCTGAAATGCACACACGTGAAGGAAACTGACTGCTATTATATTACAGTCCAAAAAGTTTAGTTTTTTTTTTAAATGCAAGCTATTGTGACACCAGATATGAGTGGTGGCACTGGGCAAGTGGGCACAATATACGCTGTGAGCCTGAAACACACGCTGGCAGACAACTAACTGCTATTCAATCTATTACAGTCAAAATTTTATTTTATTTTTTAAAAAAAAATGTACACTACTGTTACACCAGATATGAGTTGCACTGGTGTGACACTGTGCCAAGGCAGGCGCTGAAACGCACACTAGTGAAGGAAACTGACTGCTATTATATTACAGTCCAAAAAGTTTAGTTTTTTTAAATTCAAGCTATTGGGACACCAGTGAGTGAGTGGTGGCACTGGGCAGGCCCTGAAACGCACACTCGTGAAGGAAACTGACTGCTATTATATTACAGTCAAAAAAGTTTTTTTTTTTTTTAAATGCAAGCTATTGTGACACCAGATATGAGTGAGTGGTGGCACTGGGCAGGCCCTGAAACGCACACTTGTGAAGGAAACTGACTGCTATTATATTACAGTCCAAAAAGTTTAGTTTTTTTTAAATGCAAGCTATTGTGACACCAGATATGAGTGGTGGCACTGGGCAAGTGGGCACAGTATACGCTGTGAGCCTGACACACACGCTGGCAGACAACTAACTGCTATTCAATCTATTACAGTCAAAATGTTATTTTTTTTTTTTTAAATGTACACTACTGTTACACCAGATATGAGTTGCACTGGTGTGACACTGTGCCCTGGCAGGCCCTGAAACGCACACTCGTGAAGAAAACTGACTGCTATTATAATACAGTCCAAAAAGTTTAGTTTTTTTTTAATTGCAAGCTATTGGGACACCAGTGAGTGAGTGGTGGCACTGGGCAGGCCCTGAAACGCACACTTGTGAAGGAAACTGACTGCTATTATATTACAGTCCAAAAACTTTTGTTTTTTTTTAAATGCAAGCTACTGTGACACCAGTGAGTGAGTGGTGGCACTGGGCAGGCCCTGAAACGCACACGCGTGAAGGAAACTGACTGCTATTATATTACATTCCAAAATGTTTAGTTTTTTTTTAAATGCAAGCTATTGGGACACCATATATGAGCGAGGGGTGGCACTGGGCAGGCCCTGAAAGCACACTTGTGAAGGAAACTGACTGCTATTATATTACAGTCCAAAAAGTTTAGTGTTTTTTAAATGCAAGCTATTGTGAAACCAGATATGAGTGGTGGCACTGGGCAAGTGGGCACAGTATACGCTGTGAACCTGACACACACGCTGGCAGACAACTAACTGCTATTCAATCTATTACAGTCAAAATTGTATATTTTTTTTAAAATGTACACTACTGTTACACCAGATATGAGTTGCACTGGTGTGACACTGTGCCCTGGCAGGCCCTGAAACGCACACTTGTGAAGGAAACTGACTGCTATTATATTACAGTCAAAAAAGTTTATTTTTTTTAAATGCAAGCTATTGGGACACCAGTGAGTGAGTGGTGGCACTGGGCAGGCCCTGAAATGCACACACGTGAAGGAAACTGACTGCTATTATATTACAGTCCAAAAAGTTTAGTTTTTTTTTTAAATGCAAGCTATTGTGACACCAGATATGAGTGGTGGCACTGGGCAAGTGGGCACAATATACGCTGTGAGCCTGAAACACACGCTGGCAGACAACTAACTGCTATTCAATCTATTACAGTCAAAATTTTATTTTATTTTTTAAAAAAAATGTACACTACTGTTACACCAGATATGAGTTGCACTGGTGTGACACTGTGCCAAGGCAGGCGCTGAAACGCACACTAGTGAAGGAAACTGACTGCTATTATATTACAGTCCAAAAAGTTTAGTTTTTTTAAATTCAAGCTATTGGGACACCAGTGAGTGAGTGGTGGCACTGGGCAGGCCCTGAAACGCACACTCGTGAAGGAAACTGACTGCTATTATATTACAGTCAAAAAAGTTTTTTTTTTTTAAATGCAAGCAATTGTGACACCAGATATGAGTGAGTGGTGGCACTGGGCAGGCCCTGAAACGCACACTTGTGAAGGAAACTGACTGCTATTATATTACAGTCCAAAAAGTTTAGTTTTTTTTAAATGCAAGCTATTGTGACACCAGATATGAGTGGTGGCACTGGGCAAGTGGGCACAGTATACGCTGTGAGCCTGACACACACGCTGGCAGACAACTAACTGCTATTCAATCTATTACAGTCAAAATGTTATTTTTTTTTTTTAAATGTACACTACTGTTACACCAGATATGAGTTGCACTGGTGTGACACTGTGCCCTGGCAGGCCCTGAAACGCACACTCGTGAAGAAAACTGACTGCTATTATAATACAGTCCAAAAAGTTTAGTTTTTTTTTAAATGCAAGCTATTGGGACACCAGTAAGTGAGTGGTGGCACTGGGCAGGCCCTGAAACGCACACTCGTGAAGGAAACTGACTGCTATTATATTACAGTCCAAAAACTTTTGTTTTTTTTTAAATGCAAGCTACTGTGACACCAGTGAGTGAGTGGTGGCACTGGGCAGGCCCTGAAACGCACACGCGTGAAGGAAACTGACTGCTATTATATTACATTCCAAAATGTTTAGTTTTTTTTTAAATGCAAGCTATTGGGACACCATATATGAGTGAGGGGTGGCACTGGGCAGGCCCTGAAAGCACACTTGTGAAGGAAACTGACTGCTATTATATTACAGTCCAAAAAGTTTAGTGTTTTTTAAATGCAAGCTATTGTGAAACCAGATATGAGTGGTGGCACTGGGCAAGTGGGCACAGTATACGCTGTGAACCTGACACACACGCTGGCAGACAACTAACTGCTATTCAATCTATTACAGTCAAAATTGTATATTTTTTTTAAAATGTACACTACTGTTACACCAGATATGAGTTGCACTGGTGTGACACTGTGCCCTGGCAGGCCCTGAAACGCACACTCGTGAAGGAAACTGACTGCTATTATATTACAGTCTAAAAAGTTTAGTTTTTTTTTAAATGCAAGCTATTGTGACACCAGTGAGTGAGTGGTGGCACTGGGCAGGTCCTGAAACGCACACGGGTGAAGGAAACTGACTGCTATTATATTACAGTCAAAAAAGTTTTTTTGTTTTTTTTTATGCAAGCTATTGTGACACCAGTGAGTGAGTGGTGGCACTGGGCAGGCCCTGAAACGCACACTAGTGAAGGAAACTGACTGCTATTATATTACAGTCCAAAAAGTTTAGTTTTTTTAAATGCAAGCTATTGTGACACCAGTGAGTGAGTGGTGGCACTGGGCAGGCCCTGAAACGCACACTAGTGAAGGAAACTGACTGCTATTATATTACAGTCAAAAAAGTTTAGTTTTTTTTTTAAATGCAAGCTATTGTGACACCAGTGAGTGAGTGGTGGCACTGGGCAGGCCCTGAAACGCACACTAGTGAAGGAAACTGACTGCTATTATATTACAGTCAAAAAAGTTTTTTGTTTTTTTTTAAATGCAAGCTATTGTGACACCAATGAGTGAGTGGTGGCACTGGGCAAGTGTGCACAGTATATGCTGTGAGCCTGACACACAGGTTGGCAGGCAGGCAACTGCAATTACATTACACAAAAAATAAAAAGCAGACTGATGTTCTAGCCCTAAAAAGGGCTTTTTGGGTTGCTGTCCTTACAGCAGAGATCAGATGAGTCCTTCAGGACTGTAGTGGACACTGAATACACTAGCCTAGCTGTCAATTTCCCTATCAAATCAGCAGCAGCTACACTGTCCCTACTTGGTTGGGTAGAAGGATGACCAAAAAGGGACCAGTTGCAAGAAAAAAAAAGGGGGGGGGGGGGGGAGATTGAAGTTGAAGATGTTGGTTTCATGTATATATATATATATATATATATATATATATATATATATATACATATATATATATATATATACATGTATATATATATATATATATATATATATATATATACATACACATTCACTCACAAGTAATAGGACACATTAAAGAAGGATGTTCAAAAGAAGAGGGCTGAACTTATTCAGCCCTGTTATCATGTTATCATGTTATGGATAACATGGGAGAGACAATATAAAAAATAAAGAGAAAATAAAGAGAAGGGGAAGACTAGCATGGAAGGGGTGAAAATAAATAACCCTGGGGGAGATAAACTAGGGAGGAGAGATGTGAAGGGGTGAAATTGTGCTGCTTGGAAAGGGCCATGTCACTAGTGCTGTGATGGAGGGCTTAAAAAGGTCTATCAACTTGGTATGTATGAATGTAAAGCTAACCGTCAGGCATGTTGGCCAGACCCTTCTCAGTTTTGTCCATGTGACACTGCTGACCTGATCTTGTGCTGAGAAGCTATTTGATGATCCACTTGTGCTTCACTAATTTAAGATTTGTCCCCACAAGTGAAAAAAGTAAACAAACTCTAGACAGTGGGACAGAGGTACCAAATCAGGACTTTTGGTAGGTAGGTCATGCTAGGTGGTGATTCTGTCATATACTGGACAAGCATTCAGTACTATAGTATAGAGATGAGGAGGGATTTCTATCTAATCCTTCCTTACACTAGACCAGGGATAGGCAACCTTTGGCACTCCAGATGTTGTGGACTACATCCCCCATAATACACCTCTTACACCCATAATGTTGGCAAAGCATCATGGGAGGTGTAGTCCAAAACATCTGGAGTGCCGAAGGTTGCCTGTGCCTGCACTAGACCCTAAGAAATCTGAGTTACATGGGGACAGAAGGATAGCTCCCCTTAACGTATCATTTATATTGTAAAAATATATTTCGAAAGGGTTTTATACAAGCATACACCAACCGTTTTTGAACTACAGATGATCTTCAAATGGTAGAGGACTTTTTTAATCAGTGGCTTCTGAAATTTAAATTCTTGTTCTCATGGGTTTGGAATCAGAATTTTGAATAAAAAACATCAACAATTGTCAGACATGACCCAAATCAAAGTCCTGTCTTGTTCTTCACTTGCGCTTCGTCACGTTATCAGTTTGTGTATACTTTGATATTTTAGGGGTCTGTCGGGTATAACACTCTCTCCTATGCCAATATTATGCATTTTTTTTTTAAAGTCTTGTTTTATTTTTAGAATGATTCAGGTTGGAAGGCTTTGTGTATGAGCTGGATACGGTTTTTGGTCTGGAATACTTGAGGAGTCAGTTGTAAGCAAAGAGTGTTCTAGCTCCCAGGCTCAGATTTCTAAACTCTCTTCCAAGAAGTTGTGCAGGTAAAATTAGCTTGCAAACACGATCAGAGTAAATACATTTTCTCTGGATCTGCATTGTCAAAAGCAATGTCTTCAAGACAGAATGTAGGCTTACGGTAAAGATTTGGGGAAATTTTAACTTGGTAATAGAACCTGCCTATTGGCAATGGATGTAAATACTGCAGAACATCTCACTACACACCAGTTACAGGAAGAAAAAGAGGAAACTCTCTCGGAAGACCAAGGAGAAGATAGAAGATTAACACTAGCAGGAATACCATTGGGCCTGGAGTACCATTGGTCGTGGGTAAAGTACATTTTTTATTTCATATGCCAAGACATTGTATCAGTTTTCAGTGGAAATCTTATTTATGTTTAATTTCATTTATTTAATCTATAACCTGAAAAATATAAACTCTTTCTCTGAACCAATATTTCACAGATGGTGTTTATCTGCGATGTTAGTCTTTCACCGTACCACTCCCCACATGGGGCTTGCAAAGACTGCAGGGATTAGCTACAGCTCCTTTATTTTACACAGATGTTAAAATAAGGAGAATATTAATTATACACATTGAGATAATTCCGATCAATATATATTTTCAGGTATCATGAATGTGCTAGGATAATGTACTCAGAAACAGTCCTCTTCTTCATACTGTGGTCAATAAAATGTAGGTTTCAAAATATATTTAATTGTTTATGTCTTATTATCAGCTACAATAAAACTTATGTGGCAAGTAAAAGCACTGAACAAGCAGAGGAATAGTAATTCATAGTGTATTCCATTCGTCCAGTCATCTTTATCTTTATCTTTATCTACTATTCTCATTTCAAATAGTTGCTCCTTTTAGAATAGCAGTTAATGTATCCCAATTTATCAACGTGTTGAACATATGCACATTTAGTTATATAATTACAATTAATTATATAATTACTACTGCTTGATGTAATTGTGTCTTAACTATAAATAAAACTATAATTTTGAAGAAGGAGAATAGATGTAAGTCTTGGGCAGGGTAAGAAGTAGGAAATGCTTGTGAAAAAGATAAAATAATGGACTTGTTAAATCAATTGTTACAAGACATCCTAGTAGGTAAAACAAAGTTGCTGTTTTATCACTTTTTTTGTCCCAATAAACCTGCCTGTGTTTTTTTTCCTGCTTGCCAAAACAATTGTTACAGTCATAAACAAATCGCTTTGTTTGCATCAAAATCCTTTTAATCCACACCAAATTGAATAAAAGGATTTTGATTTGAACAAACCAATTATTTTATGGACAAAACAAATATTACAAAATAATATTTGGATATTTAAAGAAATGTACCCAGGGAGGGGTGAAATAAAGATATGAATAGGTTGATTGAAAATCAAGACTAATAACAAAAGTGGTTTTTAGACTTGTCTGTTTGGTTTCAACCAAATTGTGATTCCTCGCGGACAATGGACGTGCCATCTAGTTTGTTTTGTGATCCTGAGTTCCGTTCCTGGCACTAAAAAAGGTTGGTGGAGTGAATGGAGAAGAAGCTGATATATTTATTTTTGCAGTACACTGATATGTGCATTTTTGCTCCATTTTCTGTTAGTCTGATTAATTCTTCCCAAGACCAAAATGCCACATGGCCGAAATTCTGTCTGACTGAACCTATTTATTTTTTCCAGTCAAATCGATTCGGACAAACTGGATTTTTCTGCTGTGCACAAGTCTAGTGATTTTTGCATAAAAATGTTCCATATTTTTCAGAGGTAAAACCTAATAGTATGAAAATAATTCATCAAACAATGGACTTTATATGTAAAGGGGGTTAAAAAAACATTTTATTAGCAATTAAAGTGAGTAAAATACTTGCATATTTAAAATCTAAACTTTGTTGTAGTTGTGATTTTCTGGTTTATATTTTTCTTCTTTAAAGTGTTGTCACATAAAACAATCAATCTGTCTCATTTCTGTCTATCAAGTATTGCCCAAAAGTTGTTTTTATTTAGCCCAAGAACCCCAGCAGGAAAAGAACACTTCGGTCCAACCTTTTATAGATTTTAAATTTTATTTCAAAAAGTCCAGATACATCTGACACATCTGGCTAGACATGTCTGAATAAAGGGGTCAAGCTCCTAAACTTATTAACTAGTGAGGGACATTTTATATCTATCGTTTATAGAAGTGATGGCTATCCATGGCAGGTATTAAAGGATTAACATTGGGTTTAATGAAACATTTAAAGATTCCAAAACCAGCATTTCCCCAAATGCAAACCTAATCATTGTTTGTTTTACTTATTGACAAAGCCCATGACTTTTCCTGGGGAGGAAAAGGATTTTAAACATTGCTACAATTTCCAATTTGCATCTGGGTATAATTGAGTTAATTCAAATGTTAGTACATTTCATCTTATGCCTTACAAATTAACTGTAACAATTGTGTTTTTTTTTTTCTCAACTCACATCATATACTGAACTGCCAAAGCACAGATGGCATGCAATGAGCAACTTCAGGGTACTGGAAACTGCAAGGGTACATGCGAAAATGCAGCACAAGGGGCATGTACTCATTTAGTACTTTAGAGGCATAAACTTGTGTGAGCAAGCATGACTGCTTAACAATGGCGCTTATCCTTAGAAGTGCTGTAAAGGTGCATTATATACTTACCTCTGATCAGTAAGTGATTCAATACCAATTGGGATGAGGTTAAGATTAACTGTCACAACCAGAAAAGTGACAGTTCCCCTCTAAGGCTTGCTAACCATCATGGGAAACGTAGTTCAAACACATTTGGGCTGCCAAGATGCACAATCGCTGAAACAAGTTTATTTCTGTGCTATATCTGTGTCTCATTCGCTTTGAGCTAAGCAGCATTATGCTCTTCATTCAGTGAACTGAAATGAAAAATGAAAAATAAAGCAATATAAGAATGAGTAATTGGTGAGCACACAATAACAATTAATTATAGTTTACATTTATTTATTATAGAATAGAATTTGGATACAATTAAAATGTTTATTTTACCTTACAGTTGCTTGGGTATAGCTGTTTATACTTGTATGTTTTGCCTAGAGGAACAGTGACACCTACTGGTCACACAACTTCCCAGTTATAGTATTCGAGTAGATACATGCATTCGACTTCAAACAATGGTTAAGGGACACCTACGAAATGTTGATTATGTTATTCACAGATCAAACGTAAAGTGGCTGATAGAAGGAAAAAAGGAGTAAAAAAATAAATCCATATTCATATATTATATATATATAAAGGGATACTTTATTCATCCAAACCACTTTATCTCAATGAAGAGGACTTGGTGCAGTTACCAACATGTTGTGGCCCTGTGTTTTTAACCATTCAATGGAAAAAACACTTTTTTTGAAATGGAATCTACAATGTTTACACTGATAGTCACTAGAGGCGTATCTGCTGCACCGACTGTCACATGACATAGAAGCTCCTTATGCTAAGTTGTTCCTTTAAGACCAAAATAGCCAACCTGCCTAAAATAACCTGAAAATCTTTTAAAGGGGCATCATAGGCACCCAGATCACTTCATCTTATTAAAGTGGTGCACTGTCCATGTCCCATTAACCCTACAATCTAAAACATTGCACTTATAGAGAACTTGAAATGTTCATATTGCAGAGTTAAGTCTGACTCTAGTGGTTCTCTACCAAACAGCCACTACAAGGCACTTCCTGCTGTTTCACAGAGTTTAACTCCGTGATACGATGCTGGACGTCCTCTGGCTTTTTGACATTAGGATGTCCAGCGTCTTCAAATCCACCATACAAAAGCGTCAAATCATCAAGGCCCGATGCGTGTTCATTAGGTTCCCCCTCGGCTCTGACGTTGGGGGAGGCAGAGACATTGCCAGCACCAAAGGACCTCTTGGGGCTTTAATAAGATGAGTGTAAAAAGGGTTTTTAATCTTTTATTTGCCGTGCAAGGGGGTGGAGGAAGTGGTGCGAGGTTGGGGGGCAGAGGCCAGAAAAACACGTTAGTGTTAGCAGTAAAACATTGTATTCCTAACACTAAAGTGTTCATTTAAGTTAGCTACTCTTATTCAGTTATTTTGGCATCAAATGTGAAATTAATTAATAATGCCCTTTGAATAGCAACAATTCTTACTTTAGAGCACAACCCTGTGACCGTGAGTGTCTGTATATGTGAAAAAATATATATATCCTTGCATACATATTTTTCCGCCAGTATGCAGGGCTACTAATGCTAGTCATTTCTTCAGTTTTCTTCTTTTTAGCAATAACACTCTAATTTCCCTGTGTGAATTTATGTCTGGAATCTCTTTTTTTTTCAAAACAGTAATAGCGAAATTCCTTTTACTTGGCAGAATATGTTATTACCACAGGAAACACGAGACTACAATTCAAGTCATATATATGTTTGTGCTTATCTGAGTGTGTGTGTCTGACTATGTGCTGTTATGTTGATACCGGAAAAACTGACGGAAGCGAAGCACAGAGAGATGGACACAGGTTTCTTCAGGAAGGAAGAGATTCTTTATTGGATCACCGATCGGGACTCAGAGGGACTAACGTCACCAAAATACAGCAAGTTCTGAGCCCCGGACAATAGTGCAGGCTCCTTATATAGGCACATAACTCCTCCCATATTAAGCTCCACCCGCACATTCTCTTAACCAATCAACACAAATAAGAATTAACTTCCTGTTTGACCGCATGGCTTGTCCAGCACAATGGAGGAGGGGGAATACTACATCCTGTATTCTTGCACATGCTCCGTACACTACTGATCGTATCTTGCCTCGTGCAACCAACTGATCGATACGTCAGCATATGCACGTACACATGCCACGTGGTAATCTCGGCCTACTAAATTTATTTTTACCGAGATTCCACCACAATGTCAGAGACTGAGTGTGTGTATTTGTCTCTGTGTTTCTATGTCAGAGTGTGTGTGTTTGTCTCTGTGTGTGGCAGTGTATGTATGGGAATGTGATTGTCAAGCAGTGTACGTCTGTGGTAATATGTTTGATTGTGTGTGTATGTGTTATTGCAAATGTGTGTCTCTGTATTTGTTTGTTAGGGAAAGATAACTATGAATGTATGTCTCGTAGAGTGTATCCATTTATGTGTATGTCTGGAAATGTGTCTGTGAGTTTGTAAGTGTTCTCTCATATCTAGCAGTGAGAGCCAGAGGCCTTGCAAAATGGATTGTAAAGGTCCTCACAATTTCTGATTTCAGCTTTGGTGTATTTTGTATTCATATACTATGATATATTTCTCTCTAGTTAATAGTTGTTCTATATTGTGCGCACAGTTTTTTATCCTCTGCAGAGCTGGGTTCAGAAGGAGTTTTCCTGCCCTTATAAACCACACAAATAAACATTATGTAACTGGGACTTTCTCTTTAAGACGGTGAAATGACCCCCCAGAGTAAATGCTTTGACATTCTTGGGTGTCAGGCTTCAGTTTAAATGACGTAGAATTCCTGCAATGCTGCCAACCTGTCAAGCCCTGGCAGACCGTGGCGTACGAGGTATCATACGCATTCTTGTCGTACAGCGCTAGGTGGTTCATGTTTCCTCAACTATTTATTGTGCTGTTCGGACCTTACATGTAGGATGTCAAGTTATACAAAGCTCTGCAGTAACTTGGCTCTCAATTTCAGAACATTTTTGCGGCTAGCAACACATCATGTGCCTGTCACTAGCCTGGAAGGCCTGTTGTGATATTTCCTGTCGAAGAGATTGTGCCAACCGGTGAACTCGATACAACTACCAAATCCAAATTGACTTTGCTATATCGCTGCTTTTACTGGAGGGTTACGTGTATTGGTGTATAGTTAAAACATTTTTTTCACATACTTAGAAATAAGGACACCTCTCACAGTCCTACTATCCATTCAATACTCATACACAATAACCAAATATAGAATACCGCTGTTTATATGCTAACAAACCAACAATAATTGTATATATAAATGCTATAAAATGATATAATTGCAGAATTAACTAATTGTACAGGGTTATTCACTAAACTTAGAATTGAACCAGATTGAAATCTGAACTGAGACCAAAATAGCCTAAAATAATAGAGCTGTCACTATAAGTGAGTTGGGATTAAAGGAACACATCAAGTACCATAACTACTACAGTTTGCTATAGTGGTTATGGTGCCAGAAGTGCCTTGGCTTTCCCCCAGTTTTAGAATGGTTTGACTTTTTAACTGGAGACTGTCGGGCACCAATCGCCACCTTCACTAATGATGATGGAGAGACGGAAGCTCCTACACAGAAGCGTATGTTAGTTCTCCTGAGCTAAGCATTAGCTTATTGGCTGAGAGACTGAGCTGAGGGCTGTCATTAATCATACGATGTTGAGCTTTACTGGCCAAGACTGTGAAGCAGTGGTGATTACAAATGTGGTGCAAGTGTGGCATTAACTGGTTGTGTTCCAAATTGACATTAGTACTATATGTGTGGGCTCCTTTAAAACCATTTGCTTATTTTTGGGATATTCATTAAACTGTCGAAGAGTGTTTTCAAGGATTTATCAAGTGCTTTTGTCTGTTGAATTTCATAAGGGAATAATGATTCCTTTAATGTGTCAATACATTTTCTTCAGAATACCAGTGATCTCAGAAGCTTGACTGCTTAGTGTAGGGTGTAGGGTTCTCTTTAGCTGAACTGATATTGGCAGATATCTTGTTAAAAAAATATTGGAATGCTGAGATTGTATTGATGGTGACATCATTAATGTTCACTGGCAGCTGGTAAAATCCTGATCATTTCATAACAAAAGATTGTTATCGTGGCCATATTTCTTATATATTTCATGCATAATATACTAATGGTATTCTTTTACATGAGATTAGTGTCAATTTTACATTCATGTCCACTCGCTATCCTCGCTACCAGCTTCCATTCTCACTTGTTCATGTCACTACCGATATTCAAACCATATCCGTAAGGTTACAGTTATTAGTGACAGGGGTTTACACACTCTTATATGACATCTGTAAGAGTGAATGATAAGATATGTCCATGTAAAGACACATTTTTTTTAATTTTTTTTTTAAAAGCTATTTTTTTCAACATAGTAAACATCCATTACAAATATATTTTAAGAACTGCCTTAAAACCCCTCTCTTTAGAATGACCTCCCAGAGTAACCTCTACCTCACATACTTGTCTCTTGCTCTCTCCTAAAGGGCAGCACTCTACTTTCTCCTCCAGCTCTGCTTCACTCCCACCTTATTTGATTGCTATTTCCTGTCCTAATGTGTTTTACACCCCACCTCCTATAGACTGTAAGCTCGTTTGAGCAGGATCCTCTTCAACCTATTGTTCCTGTAAGTTTTCTTGTAATTGTCCTATTTATAGCTAACTCCCCCCTCTCATAATATTGTAAAGCGCTACGGAATCTGTTGGCGTTATATAAATGGCGATAATGATAGTAATAATAATCCAGTCTGTGTGAAATATCATCAAGGTATTGAGACCAAACAATTGACAACACACTTACAAATTCTAGGCCTAAATTAACAAAGCTTGAAAAATAAACGAATTGGTAATTGTTTCTCCAATTTGGCTATTTTTTTTATCTAAAATTGAAAATGTATATACGTAGGCAATATGACTTTAATTTGCACTGCTATTATTTGAATAAAAATTCTATATACATTAAATATATATCTTTGAATACATATTTTTCCATCAGTATGCAGGGCTACTAATGCTAGTCATTTCTTCAGTTTTCTGCTCAGGAATAACACTCTAATTTTCCTGTGTGAATTTATGTCTGGAATCTCTTTTATTCAAACAGTAGAGAAATTCCTTTTTACTTGGCAGAAAATGTTATTACCACAGGAAACAAGAGACTACAATTCAAGTGATTTGTTACAAAAGGCCAGAGGTTTCCCAGTCACATGACACTTATTCATGTTCTCTGATTGGTGAATAAAAAACGCCTCCTCTTTCTAAGCCTGTTTTAATGTCAACAAGAGTTTTCCAAGAATTTGTATTGCTGTAATTGATTGTGAAGCCAAACACATTGCTTTCTGCTTTTGTCATTTTGGGACACATGATTCTGTAAAGAGAAAGCTCCCAGGGCACCAAAAAAAAAAAAAAGGAACATAATGTTTCTCTAACTTCATTCAGAAACATTCCATATCTTCTGCATGCACTTTTAATAAGCATATTTCTACAAACGTGACAGCTCAGGAAGCTTGTATTGCTTGGTTAAAGGAGCACTATAGGGTCAGGAACACAAACATGTATTCCTTACCCTATAGGGTTAAAACCACCATCTAGCCCCGTTGGCCCCCTAACAGTTGTAAAATCTTACTTGTTTTCAAGTCTGAAGCTGCTGCCTCTGCCTGTGAACTTCCTCTGACATCATCAGAAGTGGTGGCCTGATCCAATCACAATGCTTCCCCATAGGATTGGCTGAGACTGACAAGGAGGCAGATCGGGGCAGAGCCAGCACAATCCAAACACAGCCCTGGCCAATCAGCATCTCCTCATAGAGATTAATTGAATCAATGAATCTCTATGAGGAAAGTTCAGTGTCTGCATGCAGAGGGAGGAGATACTGAATGTTTGGATGCATTTTAGGCAGTTATGACCCAGGAAGGATCTCTAACAGCCATCTAAGGAGTGGTCAGTGAAGTTATCACTAGGCTGTAATGTAAACACTGCATGTTCTCTGAAAAGACAGTGTTTACAGCAAAAAGCCTGAAGGTAATGATTCTACTCACCAGAACAAATCCAATAAGCTGTAGTTGTTCTGGTGACTATAGTGTCCCTTTAAATATAAAATAATTTTCTCTTCACCTATTAGAAAAAAATACACTTCAAAGCTTGCCTAATAGGGTCCCAGGAAGCACCAAGAGTTCCCCCTATAAGTACCACAAGTCCAGTACCATAAGGGGCCCAGGCAGGGCCGGCCTTAGGGGTGTGTGAGCTGTGCGGCCGCACAGGACGCCATGGACCAGGGGGCGCCCTGTGGCCGACACAGCTCACACAGGGGAGCAAAAAAAGAAAAACAAATCAGGGGGTGGGGGAAGGGCTTACCACGCAGGGGCGGGGCTTATCACAAGGCAGAGGCGTGGCTTATACCTACCCAAAGTCCCTGGTAACTGCTGCACAGGAAGAGGGAAGCAGGAAGGAGTCACTGTTTCCCCAACAACTATCTGCTTCCACTCTCTCTTCCAGCCATAATGGAAAGAGGTAAGTCTGTGTGTGTGTGTGTGTGTGCCTGCCTGTGTGTGACTGTTTGCCTGTTTGTGTGACTGTCTGTCTTTGTGCCTGCCTGCCTGTCTGTGTGTGTGTGTGTGTCTGCCTGCATGTGTGTGTGAGACTGTCTGCCTGTGTGTGTGACTGTCTGACTGCCTACTTGTGTGTGACTGCCTGCCTGCCTGTGTGTGTCTGCCTGCCTGTGTGTGTGACTGTCTGTCTGACTGCCTGTGTGTTTGTGAGACTGTCTGTCTGTGTGTGTGACTGTCTGTCTGACTGCCTGCTTGTGTGTGACTGCCTGCCTGTGTGTGACTGTCTGACTGCCTGCTTGTGTGTGACTGCCTGTGTGTGACTGATTGCCTGTGTGTGTGTGTGTGTGTGACTGTCTGCCTGTGTGCGTGAGACTGTCTGCCTGTGTGTGTGACTGCCTGCCTGCCTGCCTGTGTGTGTCTGCCTGCCTTTGTGTGACTGTTTGCCTGTGTGTGTGTGTGACTGTCTGCCTGTGTGTGTGTGTGTGACTGCCTCCCTGTGTGTGTGACTGTCTGCCTTTGTGTGTGTGTGTGTGTGTGTGTGACTGTCTGCCTGACTGCCTGTGTGACTGTCTGTCTGTGTGACTGCCTGTCTGTGTGTGTTTGACTGTCTGTCTGTCTGCCTGTGTGTGACAGTTTGCCTGTGTGTGTGTGTGTGTGTGTGACTGTCTGTGTTTGACTGTCTGCCTGTGTGTGACTCCAATTGTGTGTGTTGCTGTAGCTGTGCCATTGTGTGTGCCTGTATGTGTGCCTATCAGCGTGAGTGTCTGCATGTCTGTAACCGAGTGTGTATGACTGTCTGCTTGTAAAGGAGTATGTGTGACTGTCTGCCTGTAACTGTGTGTATGACTGTGTGTCTGTAACTGTGTGTGACTGTCTGCCTTTAACTGTGTGTTTGGCTCTGTGACTGTCTGCCTGTAACTGAGCATGTGTGACTGTCTGCCTGTAACTGTGTGTGTGACTGTCTGCCTGTAACCGAGCGTGTCTGACTGTCTGCTTGTAACTGTTGGTTTGACTGTCTGTCTTTGCCTGTGTGTGTGACTGTATATATAAGGCAACTTGTTGGGTGCCGTGAATACTTTTCGTACAGGGCGCCTAAAGGCCTTAAGTTGAGTTGGCATTAAAAAAAAAGTGACTATTCTCAACAATAGCTGTATCACACGATTTGAGAAATTAATTAAGAAAAAAAAAAAACACCAGCAGCTAAACAACAAAATAGCTGTCAAGCCAATAACCTCCTTGTAAAGGCAATGATACAGGAATAGCCTATGTAATAATGCCACCTACAATTGGTAATTCAGACGAAAAGCATTTTCTTGGCTAGATGGCAAGGCTGTCCTGTCAGATGATGCTTTAATTATAGGATATTTTAATTACCCTGGTATTTACAGTTGAACTGAAGTTCAGCCAGGGGAACAGTACAGCCAAAAGAACAAGGAAACTATTTTTAACCAAAAGCGTACTGTGACAAAACCTTGCCGTGACATCTACAGGCGAGATATGTACAGTTCAGTATCGGCATTTGAGGGATATCTTTCTAATCAATTAAATGGAATTGGAAAGGAACTTGTGAAACAGAGACATGCCTAACATACAGGAAAATGGAAAAATAAAAATAAACCTTCACAATGGAATAATGTTCCCACATATAGTGGTACTTAGCTTTGAAAGATGCAGCTTTCCAGGTGGCTTTTCCCAGTTTACCACCCTTCTTAAACAGCAAAATAGTCGAAATATTAGGGATTCAGCTAAACATCCATGAAAAAATATTAAAAAGAATAACACCATGTGATGAAGCACAGCTATATACAATGTAATATGCGTTATATAATTACACTCATGGAATGTGGCAAAGTGTAGTGCCTTGTGGTGCCTCCCCTGATGTAGGCTAGGGGGATAACACCTTCTTTGCTGCCTCCAATCAGAACCGAGGTCCTCAGATATTAAATCCCTGTAACAATATCCACTTGATTCCCAAAAATGTTATGGTACAAAATCCCTTTGCATATATCAGGTAAATAAAATAATTTAAAAATAGTCCAACGCGTTTCCTCCACAAATGTTGACTTCCTAAAGGATGCTCAAAATGTCAAAGCCTGTTGGACTATTAATTTGGGAGCTTCCTTGGAATATGAGAGCACCTTGTCAGATGACAGGTTCCCTATAAGGTCAGCCATTGGATGCCACACTTTGTAATTTATTTACTGGTCCAGATCCGAAATGCCAGCATGTTCCCTCTGCACGAGAGACACAGCAACCCCAGATGATCGTTTCAGCCTTGTTAGGCATCATCAGTGAGGCATAGCTGATATCTCTCTAAGCACCATGAGCAAGGGATCCACGTCGGGATTACCCTTTAAACTTATGGAGAGCAAAAAACAGGTCGCAAGAGTATTTTGAGAACGGACAGCAACTGAAATAGCCTGCCCTTCGGTGGGTCCCTGCTCAGAACTGAAGCTGGTTTTAGCTCATCTTGTGCCATTACAGAGAGAACATCTCTGAAGCATATCAGACTGGTCCCATCCATACGGACAGTCCAGATTCGAAATGCCAGCAAGTTCCCTCTGCACGAGAGACACAGCAACCCCAGACGATCGTTTTAGCCTTGTTAGGCATCATCAGTGAGACATAGCTGATATATTTCTAAGCACCGTGAGCAAGGGGTCCACGCCTGGATTACCCTTTAAACTTATGGAGAGCAAAAAACAGGTCGCAAGAGTTATCCTATACTCAAATTCACATTACCCGTAACCTAAACCCTACCCTAACCTAACCCCCAACCCTACCCCAAACCCTGCCCCTAACCCTAACCCAAACCCTGCCCCTAACCATACCCCAAAACCTGCCCCTAATCCTAACCCCTAACCTAACCCCAACCCTACTCCTAACCCTAAGATTCAGGTTAGGATTAGGGGTAGGTTTAGGGTTGGAGTTAGGGGTAGGGTTAGGTTAGGTTAGAGGTAGTGGTAGGGTTATGGGCAGGGTTTGGGCATTGCCGAAGTCCCAAAGTGCCTAAGTCCGGAATTTCGGAAGTGCCGAACTGAACCGAAGTGCCGAATTGCCGAATTTCGGAAGTCCAAATTTCGGATTGCCGAACCAAAGTGCCGAAACCCCTCAAGTGGTTTTCCTTCATTTGGGTTACCTTGACTAATTCAGTGGATAAATACAGATGGAGAGAAAGATATGAAAGGGCTGCGCCAAATGAGGGTAGATAGTCCAGTAAAATATTGCTATGGTGCCAGTAGATGGTCTGGGATACTTGATAGAGTTTCTCTGTGGAGGTGGATGCGTCTAGTGTTGACCATTCCGTATATGCAAATACAAGAGAGGTAGAGGCGACTAATGGTATAGTATGTAAAGTTCAAGGTGCGATAGGTAACAAAAGTAGAGAACTCACATTCAAGAGAGCTATGGCCAGCTCTGGTGTGGATTGCGTACAGCGGTATAATCTCCGCTTATGGGATATGTAGGGAGGCGGTCTCCGTCAGCACCGTCTGGTAGTCCAGAACTGAGAAAATAAAAATAGAAAGCAACAATAGTGCTCTCAGTTTCGATGTGGTTCAATGTGCAATAAGAAGAGAAAGGTAAAGAACTCACATTTGAGGGAGCTATGGCCAGTTCTAGTGTGGATAGCGTACAGCGGTATAATCCCCGCTTATAGGATATGTAGCGGCGATACGTCCGTCAGCACCGTCTGGTGATCCAAGGCTCCAATATAGAAGAATAAAAAGCAACAATAGTGCTCTCAATTGTGATAGGTAAGGAGAGTAAAAAAGAAAATAAAATATTACTCACAATATTACACACAAGGTAGAGCAGAGGTACTGCTCTATGGATAGGCGTTGGTGGTATGATCCCCACCTAGGATTTCTTGGAGTACTGGAACTTTAAAATTGCCAGTGGAAGTAAAAGTAACCAGGAAAGTTTAAAATGCCAGGAATAAGTAAAAAAAAGTTTAAAGTGCATAGAGAGTGCGATAAAAAGAGGATTGGTACAATAAAGTAGCCATCATCATGCGATCAGTCAGATGCCGTCTGCCATGATGCGGCTGGCGGCAGGGAAGGGGGGAGAGAGCCAACCACGTACTGGGCATGCGTGGTTGGCGGTGTGGCGAAACCGACCTCGCCACGTGTCCTTGGAGGGGGCTGCTTGCCCGCCTCTTGCCTTTGGACTATGGACCCGACTTTATGTGAATGTGTTAACCCAGATAGCTATGCCATAGAGCCCATTCGTGTAGTTAAAGACTTCGGCTCCATGGCAATTGAACTGTGTGAATAGGATCTGCGCGCTATTCGGTAGTTTTGTGCGCTCAGATCCCAGCTATCTGGGGATATGTGAAATGTCTGTGTGTTATGTGTAAAAGGTGACTTTATGTATTTTAAAGTGTTTTACTGTCTTTGTGTCCCCATGTGCTCAATGGAGTCTGTCTCTGTCCTGGGAGGTAATTGGATTACGTCTCCATTGTTTCCAGGAGAGAGGGCTCTGTAAAACCGGTCTGAGCCGGAAAGCCATGCTGGCAGGGGTTTTAAAAGATACTTTACTAACTTTTGAACCCCTTGTCTGATTCATGCCATTTTTTTAATATGTTGTTCCCCTGAATGGATTGATTGTGGATATGTATTTTTATGTGAATGTGATGTATGGTTTTAGAGTTATGAAAGTTGGGTAGAAAGTATGTTTTAACTGTATGTATAATTGAGTTTCCTCTCAGGATAAGGGGAGGGAATATGTGGGATGTAACTGATGTGTGAGTGGTTGTTTTATACCTCCCTGTGGGCGGACCTGTATTTGTAACAACTGCAATAAAAACCAGGCTGGGTGTGCCAGCACCTCAGATTCGGCTTGACCCTCAAACCGATGTGTCATCTCGTTTTTGGGGGAATTGGATTGTATGCTGACTGCCAGGAGTATAAGTGGATTGTATGCTTTTCCTGTTCGGCTGATTCCAGGGTTCGTGTGTTTCCAGTTCGGGAGTTGGTGGATTCGTACAGTTTGCAGTTTGGGAAATTGGTGCTTGCAGTAGCTGCTGGTCTATGGAAAAGGGGATTATCACCTAAATGGTTTTTATCCTCTTGTAAGTGAAACGGTCCGTTACAATTGGTGGCAAGCGGCGGGATCATTCCCACAGCCCAGGAGGGCAGCTACAGGGCAACACCATTTGTAGCGGAGTAGAGGTACGATCCAAGGTAGCTCCGCTGGTAGACAGGAACAGCAATCCAATACAGGTATCAAACGGGTAGCGTGGTTACAATCCCTTCCCTCCAAGAACTAGACGACACATAGCTTGGAGGTCAACTGTCAGCTTTATTCACACAATTTCTTTTATGGCTTTTTCCCATGCAAGGGAGGTAACTCAGAACAACCAATCCCCTCACAATCACCTCCCCTCCCTCTCCTCCCCTTAGATTAGCAGGTAAATTAATTAGAGAGAACCGAGTTTTCCCCAGTTTCTGAATGACCCCTAAATACGGGGGGTACGAGGATAAACGAGGGGTCCCCTGGTAGGTCTGCTCTGGGTGAGTAACATATTCAAATTTCACCCAGATCAGACCAGGGGTTCGGGAGTTACAGGTATGTAAAGATTTGACCGACTGCAGGGACACAGTAGCCGAAAACGGCTCCATAGATTCTGGCCCTGTAGTCGGTCTACTTCACTGCATAGAAAGTGCCGAACAGCTCAGCCATCCGACCCCAATCTTTGGTTCGGATGAATCCCCTAGACTGGGGAATGCAAACTACCGAACGGCGGGCCGTTCGGCAGTTTGGATCATATGATTTGGTGATCCTGGAGGTCTGAGCGGTGTCTGGATAGTCGAGCGTCCGATTTTAGTTCCAGACGCTCGACGACCAAACACCGCTGTTCGGCAGTTAAGATGGCCGCCGCCACGTGGAGATTAGGTGAACGGCGGCCACCCACGGACCCAATAACGGTATGTGCACATGGATTCTTCTTTAACATGCTGGCATAATATACAAGATACATTGACAGGGACAAATAACATTGTAAATACGGGTTTCTGGTGGCTACTTCTGCCACAATGCTCCCCCAGAACCAAGCCAGCATACACAGTCTGATCCCAACGGATCGGCTTGGGGATGTCTGGAGGAGTACCCACAGATCACTTGTCTAGTTCCGTTTGTCGGGATAACCCGTCAGCATTTCCATTGAGCTTCCCCGGGCGATATTGGATATTGAAATCAAAGGGCTGAAGCGCTAAGCTCCAGCGCAGCAGTCTGGCATTGTCTCCTGACACCCGGTTCAGCCAGACCAACGGGTTGTGATCTGTGAGCAGGGAAAATGTTTGTCCATACAAATAGGGCTGTAGTTTCTTGAGGGCCCACACCACGGCAAGGCATTCCTTTTCGATGGCGGCGTAGCTTACTTCTCTGGGTAAAAGTTTTCGGCTGAGGTAAGCTACGGGGTGTTCACCGCCATCGGCTCCGATCTGGCTCAGTACTGCTCCCAATCCGAACATTGAAGCGTCTGTATGGACGAGAAAGCGTTTAGTCGGATCGGGAGCAGCCAACACAGGGGCATTAACAAGGGCATTTTTTAGGAGTTGGAAGGCCTGTTCACACTCTGGGGCCCATACTACTAATTTGGGAAGGTTTTTGCGGGTTAAGTCGGTAAGGGGCTTGGCTAGGGCGCTGTAGTTAGGTACAAACTTTCGGTAATATCCTGCCGTCCCCAAAAAGGCTAGTACCTGGGTTTTAGTGCGGGGGGTTGGCCATTTAGCTACGGCCTCTATCTTGGCTGGTTCGGGTTTTTGGTGGCCGCTGCCTACTCGGTGTCCGAGGTATTGGACCTCGGCCATCCCTATATGGCATTTACTGGGCTTGAGGGTCAGTCCGGCTTCCCGGATGCGGTCTAGCACTGCTCCGATATGGTCTAAATGATCGGCCCAGGAGTAACTAAAGATGGCTATGTCGTCTAGATAGGCGCAAGCGTACTCCTGAAACCCGTCCAATAGTCGGTCCACCATCCTCTGGAAGGTGGCCGGGGCGTTCTTCATCCCAAATGGCATGACCCGGAATTGGTACAGGCCAAATGGGGTGACGAAGGCCGACTTGGGAATGGCGTCCTCGGCTAGAGGAATTTGCCAATATCCTTTACAAAGATCAATGGTGGTTAAGTATTTCCCCCTAGCCATTTTGTCTAATAGCTCGTCTATCCGGGGCATGGGATAGGCATCGGATATGGTTTTATCATTGAGCCTCCGGTAATCTACACAGAAGCGGGTAGTCCCATCCCGCTTCGGCACGAGTACTACGGGGGATGCCCAGGGGCTATCTGAATGCTCAATTACCCCTAACTGCAACATTTCCTTCAGTTCCTTGTACATGTTCCCCCTCACTGCTTCGGGAATGCGGTAGGGCGGTTGACGGAGTGGGACCGGATCTAGGGTTTCTACCCGATGGGTAGCTAACGGGGTATATCCCGGGAGGTTGGAAAAAGTGGCTCCTTTTTCCCTAATTAAACTTTGGGCCTGAGCTTTTTCCTGGGGATTCAAGCGGTCTCCTAGCTGTACGGCTGCGAGATCCTCTTGTAGCGTTTCTCGGGCCAGCATGTCAGGGAGGGGTAGGTTATCTGTGTCCTCTGCGGCCGAGGCGCAGATGGCGGACACTTCCTCTGTGCGCTCGTGGTAGGGCTTCAGCATGTTCACATGGAACATGCGTCGGTCCCCGGTCCCGGCGCAGGGGCCGATTATATAGGTGGTATCGCAGACCTGCTCTACCACCTTGAATGGGCCCCGCCAGGAAGCCTGCAGCTTGTCAGTAGGGACGGGGCGTAAGACTAGTACTTTCTGGCCGACCTGAAAGCTGCGGTCCCTGGCTCCCTTATCATACCAGTGGCGCTGGCGTGTCTGGGCCGCCTGGAGGTTGTTGCGCACAGCTCGGGTCAATTCCTCCAGGCGGTTCCGAAACTCCAACACATAGGGTACGATAGGGGTGCCGTCAATGGTCGTCCCCCCCTCCCAGTGTTCCCTTATTAGGTCTAGGGGTCCCCTTACCCTCCTTCCGAACAACAGTTCGAAGGGAGAGAACCCAGTGGACTCTTGGGGCACCTCTCGGTAGGCGAACAGGAGATGGGGTAAGAACCGCTCCCAGTTCTTCTGAGTGGCTACGAACGTGCGGATCATTTGTTTTAAGGTCCCATTAAACCGTTCGCAGAGGCCATTGGACTGGGGGTGGTATGGGGAATTAAGGATAGCTCGGACCCCGCATACTTTCCAAAGCTGTTGCGTGACCTCGGCCGTGAATTGGGTACCCTGATCTGAAATGATCTCCCGGGGGATCCCCATACGGGTAAAGATACGCATGAGGGCGTCTACTATGGTCTCTGCGTGTACATTCGTTAGGGCTACTGCTTCGGGGTACCTAGTGGCATAATCTACCACGGTCAATATGTATTTCTTACCAGACGGGCTTTTTTGTCTCAGTGGTCCGATAATGTCTACCGCTACTCGGCTAAAGGGTTCTTCAATAATGGGCAGGGTGTGTAGTTTGGCCTTGTATCGGTCCCCCCGCTTTCCCACTCTCTGACAGGTATCGCAAGTATTACAGTACTGCTTAATATCCTGTGATATCCCTGGCCAGAAGAAGTTCTGTAGCAGCCGATGTTTGGTTCGGCTGATCCCTAGGTGTCCGGACATGGGAATGTCGTGGGCGATTCGCATTAACTCTTGTCGATACTTTCGAGGCACAATTAACTGTTTAATGGGTACAGGAATTGACCCGGCTACTACTTTTTCTGCATACCGGTATAATAACCCCTTATCCCAAGCATATCTCTCCCCCTCTCTGCCAGTCTGGTCTTTATCTATCCTGTCCTTGTAAACCTGTAGGGACGGGTCCAGGGCGACCTCGCTACCAAATTCTAATGGGGCAGCCCAGGGTAATACAGTGTGATCAGGGGGGTTTGTGCTTACCTGAGCCTCAGAGTCAAGGTGGGGTGCCGTGGTGCGAGCCTGTTGGCGGGTGACGACCGGGTAAGCTTCCTGGGGAGGAGGCCGGGTAACAAACGCGGAAGTTAGCTCCCCCAAATCGTTCCCCAAAATCACATCGGCAGGTAGGTCCTGCATCATCCCCACTTCAATTTGTCCTGCCCCCGCTCCCCAGTCCAAATGTAGTTTAGCAGTGGGTACCTTGTAGATAGCTCCCCCTGCCACTCGAACTGCAATGCACTCCCCAGTGAGATGGTTCGGGGCCACTAAATGGTTCCGTACCAGAGTGATGGTGGCCCCAGAATCTCTTAACCCCTCCAGCCGCTTGCCCTCCACATGGACCACTTGTCGGTGGCCCTGGCGGTTGTCTGAGGCCGCCTGGACCGGGTTTACCTCATGGAGGGTGCCCAAGGGTTCTGCTATTTGGGTAGAGGTGAAAGGTTGAGCCCAGGGCCTGCCCTGATAGCAGTGTACCGCGGCTCGGGGGGTGGTTGGTGGTCGTTGAGGGGTCCAGGCTGGTCTGGCCCGGTTTTGGGGACAGTCTCGTTGCATGTGACCCAGCTGGTTACATGCATGGCACCGGACAGATGCCCGGTTGTTGTACCGGGGGGTTTGAGACTGGTAGGTCCCCCCTGGTCGGGGCGGATTTACTGGGGTAAACTGGGGAACAGCTGGCGTAGATTGCACTCTACTGGAGACATGCTGTTCCCGTCGGGAGTCCTGATGCTCATCTGCTAGTTGAGCGGCCTCATGCAGAGTACGGGGCTTACGTTCTCTTACCCAGATCTGTAACTGTGGAGACAAACGTCGGTAGACTGCTCCAGCATTATCAATTGCTTGATCTCTTGGGCCGTGACGGCTTTGGCTGCCTCAAGCCACCCGTCAGCTGCCCGTTGTAGGCGGTGTGCAAATTCTGCATGTGAGTCTTTTTCTGATTTGGGTAATTCCCGGAACTGTGTTCGGTATGCTTCAGGTGTAAGGGCATACCGTGCGAGCAAGGTTTGTTTTACCTTTTGATAGTCCCTGATATCCTCTGCCGGCATAGCTCGGTAGGCATCTGCTGCGCGGCCGGATAGGTTACCCGCTAGCACTCGTACTTGTTCTTCAGTGCTAATGGCATGTAGCTGGCACAAAAGTTCAAAGTTCTGTAAATAGCCATCAATGTCCCCCTCGGTATCATTAAATGCTTTGAATACCTGGTACGGTATTTTAGCTTTCGCTGGCGGGGTGGGGGCCGCTGTTGCGCTTCCCTGCGCTGATCGCTGCATAAAGAGGGCCTGTACATCGTTGTACACCTGGTCTGCTTTCTGTGCTGCCATGGCTGGTGAGAATAGAGCCATCCTGGCCCGATATTCTCTGGTAAACTCAGTTTCTTCCCCCTCCCTTGGAGGTGCTGCAGCAGCTGCGACTCTGTCTCCTTCCATGAGTTCTGCGATTAGGATAGCCTTTGTTTTGTTGCTTGCTATCCTCCCTCTCGCTTCCAGTAACTCTTTTAGCGTATCCCGTTTCAAGAGGGTATAATCTGTTTCCATTCAGTCCTTTTTAATTCCTGCTGAATGCCTCTTGCTGTGTAGTACGATCCCGTCGCTTGCCACCAATTGTAGCGGAGTAGAGGTACGATCCAAGGTAGCTCCGCTGGTAGACAGGAACAGCAATCCAATACAGGTATCAAACGGGTAGCGTGGTTACAATCCCTTCCCTCCAAGAACTAGACGACACATAGCTTGGAGGTCAACTGTCAGCTTTATTCACACAATTTCTTTTATGGCTTTTTCCCATGCAAGGGAGGTAACTCAGAACAACCAATCCCCTCACAATCACCTCCCCTCCCTCTCCTCCCCTTAGATTAGCAGGTAAATTAATTAGAGAGAACCGAGTTTTCCCCAGTTTCTGAATGACCCCTAAATACGGGGGGTACGAGGATAAACGAGGGGTCCCCTGGTAGGTCTGCTCTGGGTGAGTAACATATTCAAATTTCACCCAGATCAGACCAGGGGTTCGGGAGTTACAGGTATGTAAAGATTTGACCGACTGCAGGGACACAGTAGCCGAAAACGGCTCCATAGATTCTGGCCCTGTAGTCGGTCTACTTCACTGCATAGAAAGTGCCGAACAGCTCAGCCATCCGACCCCAATCTTTGGTTCGGATGAATCCCCTAGACTGGGGAATGCAAACTACCGAACGGCGGGCCGTTCGGCAGTTTGGATCATATGATTTGGTGATCCTGGAGGTCTGAGCGGTGTCTGGATAGTCGAGCGTCCGATTTTAGTTCCAGACGCTCGACGACCAAACACCGCTGTTCGGCAGTTAAGATGGCCGCCGCCACGTGGAGATTAGGCGAACGGCGGCCACCCACGGACCCAATAACGGTATGTGCACATGGATTCTTCTTTAACATGCTGGCATAATATACAAGATACATTGACAGGGACAAATAACATTGTAAATACGGGTTTCTGGTGGCTACTTCTGCCACACCATTCCTTGGAGTTACAAATTGAGGGCAACGCTAGCACTCGTGCAGCACCCCTGGCAGCAGAGGTATCCAGCGACTTGGAGCAGACAAGTATGGAAGGCTCTGACGCTGAAGATGATTGGCTGGCCGAGGTGAGGCAGCGAGTGGCCCAGTATGGGGGTGATGTATCCATGGAGATATTCCAGGTGATCTGGAACCAGGTCATGGCTGAGCGAAACTCAAGGATGGACGGAGAGTATGCCCAGCAGAAAGAGTGTTACAGCAGCAGAGTAGAGGCTGCATCCGAGGAGGTTAGCTGTCTTCCCCTGAGGCGGCAGGAAGAACCTGAAATAGGGGTCCTCATAGATTGGTCCTGTGAGGAACCACAACAGGCAGGTGGAGATGGGACCGAGGTCTCTCCACCGGGCCCAACGGGCTGGTGGGCAGCAGGCCCAGATCCCCAGCAGCAGAGTGAGTTACAGGGAGCCAAAGGTACCGTCCTTCCTCCCCAGCGGCAGTGTGTACCCCAGGGAGCTGAAGGTACAGTCCTTCCTCCCCAGCGGCAGATTGTATCCCAGGGAGCTGAAGGTGCCGGCCTTCCTCCCCAGCGGCAGTGTGAGTCCCAGGGAGCCAAAGGTACCGTCCTTCCTCCCCAGCGGCAGAGTAAGTCCCAGGGAGCTGAAGGTGCAGTCCTTCCTCCCCAGCGGCAGATTGTATCACAGGGAGCTGAAGGTGTCGTACTTCCTCCCCAGCGGCAGTGTGTATCCCAGGGAGCTGAAGGTGTTGTCCTTCCTCCCCAGCGGCAGTGTGTACCCCAGGGAGCAGAAGGTGCCGTCCTTCCTCCCCAGCGGCAGTGTGTACCCCAGGGAGCAGGAGGTGCCGTCCTTCCTCCCCAGCGGCAGAGTGTCCTGCAGGGAGCAGAGACCGTCAGTCTCGCACCCCAGCAGCAGGGCAAAATATTGAAAGGGGAGACAGCTGGTCCCCCTCTCCACCAGCAGAGAGAGTGCCAGGGAGATGAGCATGCTACCCCCTCTCCCCAGCGACAGGTTACTGTTCAGAGAGAGGAGCTTGTTACACTCTCTCCAGCGGCAGCCTAACCCACCAAGGGGAGATGTTACACCCCCCAACAGTACAGATGGGACCGTAGTCTCTGCACTTGCAGCACAAGGGGTAGGGACAGTCGTCCTGTCCCCCAGCCCCAGAGCTGTGTACCCAGAGGGGAGGCGGTCGGTCTCCCCCTCCCACAACCAGGCTCCAATCAAGCTACTTCCGTGGTAGCGCTGGCACCAGGGCAGAGTACCGCTGGTCTCTGCCCACTCAGCAACCCACTAAGGCAGTCTACCAGCTCCCCGCACAGCCGTGGTGAGGAACCTGGACCTGGACAAGCTGCTACTTTATCCAGGTGGAGTAAACATTTATTGTGGGTGGGAGGTACTGCTGTTTGTGCTTCGTGGGTGGGTTGCTGGACTAACCAGGGCACTGACCGGCAGGAAGTCAGATACCCTGTTAGTCTGGGGGGTAAAGGGGAGAAGTGTGGCGAAACCGACCTCGCCACGTGTCCTTGGAGGGGGCTGCTTGCCCGCCTCTTGCCTTTGGACTATGGACCCGACTTTATGTGAATGTGTTAACCCAGATAGCTATTCCATGGAGCCCATTCGTGTAGTTAAAGACTTCGGCTTCATGGCAATTGAACTGTGTGAATAGGATCTGCACGCTATTCGGTAGTTTTGTGCGCTCAGATCCCAGCTATCTGGGGATATGTGAAATGTCTGTGTGTTATGTGTAAAAGGTGACTTTATGTATTTTAAAGTGTTTTACTGTCTTTGTGTCGCCATGTGCTCAATGGAGTCTGTCTCTGTCCTGGGAGGTAATTGGATTACTTATCCATTGTTTCCATGAGAGAGGGCTCTGTAAAACCGGTCTGAGCCGGAAAGCCATGCTGGCAGGGTTTTTAAAAGATACTTTACTAACTTTTGAACCCCTGGTCTGATTCATGCCATTTCTTAATATGTTGTTCCCCTGAATGGATTGATTGTGGATATGTATTTTTATGTGAATGTGATGTATGGTTTTAGAGTTATGAAAGTTGGGTAGAAAGTATGTTTTAACTGTATGTATAATTGAGTTTCCTCTCAGGATAAGGGGAGGGAATATGTGGGATGTAACTGATGTGTGAGTGGTTGTTTTATACCTCCCTGTGGGCGGACCTGTATTTGTAACAACTGCAATAAAAACCAGGCAGGGTGTGCCAGCACCTCAGATTCTGCTTGACCATCAAACCGATGTGTCGTCTCGTTTTTGGGGGAATTGGATTGTATGCTGACTGCCAGGAGTGTAAGCGGATTGTATGCTTTTCCTGTTCGGTTGATTCCAGGGTTCGTGTGTTTCCAGTTCGGGAGTTGGTGGATTCGTACAGTTTGCAGTTCGGGAGATTGGTGCTTGCAGTAGCTGCTGGTCTATGGAAAAGGGGATTATCGCATAAACGGTTTTTATCCTCTTGTAAGTGAAACGGTCCGTTACAGGCGGGAATTAAATAAATAAATGTCAGAATGAATTAACTATATAAATGCTGATCCTCAATATAGAGGATATTGGCGAACATTTGGAAAGGGGAAATAGATATTAAATAGACTATTGTCACATATTTTTAAGTGTAAATAACACATAAATAAAAAATTAAAGGTACAGAAATACAAATATGCAAGTTACATAGTGGAATATGCATAGAGAGGGTTAATATAGTCCCAGACATAATGAGTAAAAGCATGTTAATAGGGGTTATATTGTACCACAGGATAATAGTGTATTTAAGAAATTGGATAAAATTATATATATATATACACACAAGAAATCAATATAAATAGAAATAGAGCAGGCAGAGTACACGTGATAGTCTTAGGCAAAAGTAAAGGCCTTAGGCAGGATCGTGCAGCCACCACAGAATATAAGTGGGGCACGGATCCTAAGCCTCCAAGCACTAAATAAAAAACACCAAGGAGCAAAGCCTAAAGCAGGTCACACGTAAATAAGGCAGCAAGGTCAGAATCACTGGAAATGAAATATAGGCAGGAACACTGCAAGCGAACACTGGAACGGGAGGCACAGGACACAGGACCAGGCAGAGACGAGAACGCAGGACCATAAGGACATCGGAACAAGAACACAGCATCAGGATACACAGGATACAAGACACAGGAGCAAGGAGTCAGAATCACGGGGAACCGGAACCAGGAAACAGCAGACACGGGATAGAGGATACAGGATAATGATCTGACAGGGAGTGAGGGGAGAAACGTGACGTGCTTAACGAAAAGAAATGAGAAACAGTGCCAAACAGAAACAGTGGTGAGTGTGAGTACTGCACGAGGGCATATTAACTAAGGAGTGTCGTGACACCCATATTGCCACCAAAGTGCTTGATTTACATTTTTGGGATAAACTATTTAAATGATCACAATGTGTAAAAAAAAAAAAAAAAAACGTTTTAAATGATTTACCTACCGGAAGAAATCACTCTTAAAGTCTATGGAAATTTTTGTAGTTAGATAAAGTTTTTCTAACAGATTGTGTTAATTTGAAAGGCGTATCTGAAACAATTAAATCGAGGCAGAATGTCAGAAAACATTATCGTTTTATTGATGTTGTATATTCACACAGTGAGATTTGAAACTAATGGCAAAAACCGTTAATGACAAAGATTAATTCGAAGAAAAAAAAATGGTACCTCCAAAAGGAATATTTGATTACATCACCAAAGGTTGAAGGTTACAAACAGCCATGTGTACTGACAATCTCTCATTACATCTAAATAGACATTTCAGTAATTGTGCGTATATTTATTCATGTTATTGATTTTACTAGGTATATTTTAGCTAAAATGTATAGTTGTCCTTTAATTAGTGTAATTAATTAACAAGGAACGGTTAGTTAACATTGCTTGTACAGGGGCGTGGCCTGGACGCAGAGCTGAGCGGGCGCGGGACAAAGCTGCTCCCGCTCCAAACGACGAATCTGGCGAATAAATTGCCGCAAATCTACATTAAAACCCGACAAATGGGCCACCAACGGAGAGCTGCTGACGAGGGCTACACGTTGGTGCCACACACCAGGCACCGATTACAGAACACCCGGCAAAGCAACCCGAGGCCTACAAGCATTGCCGGCGCGGAGGAGGCGGCCGCTCCTCCGCCGCCAGCGACGGCTTCCAGACAGAGACTAGGCCCACGTTCCCCCCCCATGGACCCGCGGGGGTTATCCCGGTCCCAGCTAACCATTACCCGATGCCAAACGATGACGGGGTAACCCGAAAACGACGACCACTCTGTGCAGTAGCAGACAAGATGGCGGACTCCACACAGACTCTCACCACATGGGACCTAACGGAGCCCCGCTGGAGGTCCGCCTTGATAGGCTATTCACAGCCTTCTGGAAGAGGCTTGAGAGCAAACCGCGAACCGTGAAACTGCCGCCTGACCCACTGCACCCTCCCCGCTACGCACCAAGCTTGTTCTGCCAGACAGCTCCTGAGACACACCATGATAAGCGGCGGAGGGGATGGGTGAAGCACAAAACACACTCAAAACCACCTCACTCGGGTGACGGAATCTCTACCAGGCCCAAAGATGTGCCCCAACGCCCAAAGCGCAACCTACGACAGGGACGCGGTACTGAAGGCCGCCCACAATGCCTTCCCAGGCTGAAGACCACATGGAGTCAGACTCCTAGACCACACCGACCACACCGTCAGAGGCTCACCCGCCGAAGGCGGCGGCAGAACATCCGAGCCCCACATGACGCCCGCAGAAGGGACGACCCGGCCTCATTGAGCAACCGTGTCAGTGGAACACAGGTGAGGGCCTTCACGGAGGCCTGGGGCTGGCAGACGGCTGCCACTGGTCCGCACCAAGTCATACCCCTATGGATTTTACAAGCTGCTGGGGCCATTTTTCCCAATCCTCAGACGTGCGCGGCTGCACCACCCAGCAGCGGTATAGGCTGAACAAACCTACAAACCCCCCTAGTAGACACTTGGCTAAGGACTGTTGGGACATTACCTGCTCAGCTACACGACCTCTCTTTGCTGGACCTATGTTTGTAACCTCACCCCCAAGTTACCTGTTAGTTTTCATGTTTAAATAAGTCCCTCATACAGCGGCTAGGCAACTAATAATTTCATACACCTTCACACGCATAGATGTGAACAGAAGCTTGCAAAGTACCTGTTTGTACTACTACACTATGTGTGACTGTATGCCCCAACAAGATGACCTATCACCTACATACACGGTACAAGTACCTTTAATATGTGGCTAACTACTACTGTTTTTTACCAAACTATATTGATACAACATTTATTGTACTGTCACAAGCATTGCCTCAGTATTGTTTCAATTATGATTTGCGGTTACATAAGCGACAATCTACACCGTTGAAAGCCTTAACTCATATTACTTAACCTAAAGATGCCCCACATGATAATACTCTCTAATGAAAAACTCTTACTCGCTGTATTGCATCTTACTTTAGCTTGCTTAAAACTCGTCTCTACTAAGCGACTCACATAATATAAAAACAAGGCACTACCTTCCTGGAAATGTACCTAACTATGTTTTCAATGTTTTACCACCAAAGATATGTACTACTTATGCATTTCCTTCTCTTTATTCTGTATCCCTCGTACATGCCTTAATAAAAGAAAGATTTAAAAAAAACAAAACAAAAAAAAACATTGCTTGTACACATCATCGTTTCATTTGTTTGTGGTGTTTGTTTTGCTTTGCCTTTCGGGTATGGGTTTGTTGTCAGAAAATAGTTTTGAAGTTCTTTGAGGTGTTGGCTTCTCAATGTTTTGCTCATGTATTTATGGTTTTATATCTTTAAGGCTGCCGGGGGTGCTTTGTACAGCATATCTAACTATTTTATAGAGTTTATTTAAAAGTGTATGTGTGGTTCGACTTTTCTTTAGGTTTATAGTTTGGAAATCTGTATTGATTGTTTACAATAAAAAAGTAGAATGGCATGTAATCGCACTGGGATGCCTCTCTGACTACCCTGCAGTTTTATTTAGTGATCAGCAGATGGCAAGGTTCTGAGCGCATGGCCGGATAGATTCAAGATTCCATTTTGAGTTCCAGGGTATTTCAGAGAAGATGCAAGAAGTGAAAGACTCCTGCTAAGCAGAGATGTAGGACAGGGATTGAGGTCTGTTTGATCCAATGCTCAGAGGAGTGCTGGGTCATCCTTAATGAGCATTCCAGCAGACACCTGTGACCAGCCCAAGATACAGGGGTGTTTGTATCAGAGGATGTTGTGAACTGGGCAGGAATCTTTGCAGTAATTAAGAGAACAATCACTCCCCTTTCTCAACTTATTGGATTGCAGACTGTGGAGTAGTTAGCTTAAAACCTATTTTGATTATAGCAAAATGGGGGACAGATGATCAGGACTGAAGGAGTTCAAATACCAAAAATAACAGAAATGCCAGTAATAATAATAAAAGTATTATTGATTTAACTAAAACTTGTCTCTCTCCTTCTGACACAGCTACCCCTGCCTCATTGTCCTATGGTGGTCTACAGTTTAAGCACAACCCAAGACAGTCTGACGGTAAAGGTGGCAGTGTAGGGTTTCTCCTTTCACCCCACTGCTCTTTTAAAACTCTACTCACCCCTGTCATGAATGCACCCTACTCCAAGAGTGTGCATGACGCAGTTGGGGTTGTGAAAAGGTTAAAGTTCACTAATCACAGCTAAATCCAAAGACCACTACTCCATACTAATTCTTCTTGACCTCTCTGCTGCCTTTAACACCATTGATCATGCTCTCCTTCTTCAAACTCTTCAATTACTTGGTCTCTGTGACTTTGTCCTCTCGTGGTTTACCTCTTATCTCTCCCAACACTCATTCAGTGTCTCCTTTACTAATGATATCTCATCCCTTCGTCCTGTCTCAGTTGGAGTCCCCTAAGGCTTGGCCCCCTTCTATTTTCTCTTTATACTGCCTCTCTTGGCAAACTTATTGCCTCATTTGGATTCCACTACCACCTGTATGCTGATGACACCCAGTTATATCTTTCCTCCCCGCACCTCTCCCCTGCCATCCTGCAATGTGTCACTGCTTGCCTTTCCTCTATCTCTGACTGGATGTCCTCCCGCTTTCTAAAACTAAATCTCTCTAAAACTGAACTCCTTGTCTTTCCTCCTCCTAATACTGATCCTCCTCTTTCGCTCTCCATTGAAGTCAGTGGTATCCACATCAGTCCATCCTTGCAAGTGCGCTGTCTTGGTGTCATATTTGACTCTGGCCTCACCTTTGAGCCTCACATCCAGCATGTTACCAAATCCTGTAGATTCCATCTTAAAAACATAGCCCGCATCCTCCCCTTTCTTACGCAAGATGCTACTAAAGAGCTTGTCCATGCTCTAGTAATTTCCCGCATGGATTATTGTAACCCTCTCCTAATTGGTCTGCCCCGCTACAGTCTAATGAATGCTGCCGCCAGACTGATTTTCCTCCCTAGTCGGTCCTCTTACACCTCACCCCTCTGTCAGTCCTTACACTGGCTTCCTGTATCCTATAGGAGTCAATTCAAAGTGCTAACCCATACCTATAAAGCATTAAACAATTCTAGCCCCTCTTATATCTCTTAACAGATCAATAGGTATGCCCTTCTCGGTCTCTCCTCTCTGCCCATGACCTTCTTCTGTCTGCTGCTCGCACCCGTACGGCCAACTCGCGCTTGCAGGACTTCTCGCGGGTGGCTCCCTTCCTATGGAATAGCCTACCTACTGCCATCAGACTCTCCCCTAGTCTTCAATAGTTTATCAAGTTCCTTAAAACCCATCTCTTTAGGAAAGCTTATGGCCTCCCAGAGTAGCCTCTACCTCACATACCTGTCTCTTGCTCTCTCCTAAAGGGCAGCACTCTACTCTCTCCTCATGCTTTGCTTCACTCCCACCTTATTTGATTGCTATTTCCTGTCCTAATGTGTTTTACACCCCACCTCCTATAGACTGTAAGCTTGTTTGAGCAGGGTCCTCTTCAACCTATCGTTCCTGTAAGTTTTCTTGTAGGTGTCCTATTTATAGCTAAATGCCCCCTCTTATAATATTGTAAAGCGCTACGGAATCTGTTGGCACTATATAAATGGTAATAATAATAATAATAGCAAGAACATAGATGTTTGTTGCACATTAGGATGTGCAAACTGAATTTTTTTTAAACCATTAGAGCAGTCATACTTTTTATTATTCATACCACAAACTATAATATAGCTAAGCAAGCTGAATACTTAGTCAAAGAAAAATACTTATGATTTATAGATAAATATAATTTGCAAGGACAACCGATAATACTCAAACAAATAATGGCCTATGTCAAAATGTCACAATAGTGATTATGTTACTGAATAAACTAGCAGAAACCAAACACAGAGAAATGGATGCAGGTCTTCAGGAAGTAAGAGGTCTTTATTTACATACCGATCGGGCCTCAGATGAACTCCTGTTCCAAAAATATCTGAGAGACCAACACATGGTGTACATTCCTTATATAGCACTATAACTCCTCCCATTAATAGCTACACCCACATATACCTTTAACCAATCAATGAGCAGAATATAGACTTGTACATCTGGTCAGACCACATGGCTCATCCAAGACAAAGGAAATAAGTGCAATTTCAGTTCCTGCATTCCTGCACATGCTCAGTATACTGATGACTCATCCAACTGTTTGTAACCAAATACTAATTAGCATATGCCATGTGGAGATTTCAGCCTACTAAATTTTGACCATGCTGGATTCCCATCACAGTGGGGGGGACCTAAATGGGGGAGAGTGTGTAGAGCACTCTGCCTTAAAATTGTTCTTATGCCAATGCTTGTGGATAACAGGTACTCTGCCATGTTAGATTAATTAACCCGTAGGATGAATGTGATAGTGCCTCTCCCCCTCAACAGTGAACCATAACAAACGGATTGCACTGAAGGACTGATCAATCTCTAATACCACGTATTTTTGCCATTTGTTTCTCCATGTAACTCAGATTAGACAGGAAAATAGCGGATGATCAATCTCTAGAGGTGACTTTCCCACGTTACAGACTAATAACCCGCCATTTCTCTGGATAATCATTCTCGAAAGACAGATCATCCAGCTTTAGAGTTAGATGTCAGCTGAAACACAAGATTATGTATTACAGCTGAATGGACCTACAAATAGTGCAGTGTGGCGTAAAGCAGATTATCAGTTAACCCTTGATGCTCTGTGTATTAACACAACTGCATTCTGTGTACAAAAGGCAAGCAGTTAAGAGTAAAAAAAACTTTTATTGATTCATACTTTGCTCCTGTAGTTGTTCTTTACTCCCAAATAGAAATACACCCAGAATATGTAAGATCAGTGAGGACCAAAATGTAGACGGCAAAAGACAAATTAAAATGTACTGATTAGTCAACAAACTAGTAGAAAATGTGGAGAATTTGCAAGGAAATGCCAGCCACAGCCTGGATGAGCTTGATGGGAGTTTTATACTAGAGCATGGTCATTACAAATGACAGGAAATAGAATGGCTCAACAAAGAGTAATAACTATTGTCAACTATGAATGCAATATATTTCACAACCTAAGGCAGGCATAAGCAACCTTCGGCACCCCAGATGTTTTGGACTACACCTCCCATGATGCTTTGCCAGCATCATGGGTGTAGGAGCATTATGGGGGATGTAACTCTAACATATAGACAAATGGCTGCCTATTTTATCCAATCTGGCCCAGAGCTCCACGGGTGTACGTCTGCTCTGTTGCTCAGCTTGCTACGCTCCCCCTCTCCTTGTAATATTTTTTCAATACAATACAATCAATTTTTTGGTTGTACTTCTTCCATCGCTGCTGGAATGTCATAGCAGGATTTATCATAAATTTACCATAGGCGGCCACCCATGGACTAGACAAGGGTTAGACAGGGGCCCAATTTGCTAGGCCCCATTCATCATCCCTATGTGAAAAATGATGATGTGGATGATGTGATGACGTGCATGTAGCAGAGAGCTGATTTCTCACAGCTTAACTCCACCAGTATATCCAGAGGATGCAGGAACAAGTAATAAATCCCAGAGAATATCCAGCACAGTCAGCAATACAATACAATAATATCCCATCACCTTTCCCAATCACTGGACGACACACAGTATCAGGAGTAGAACTGAAGTTTAATGGCAACATTCCTGCTTTTATGAGATTCTCCCATGCAAGGGAGGGATTCACATTAATTACACATTACACCAATCATATCGATGTTACCTCCCACACATCTCCTCCCCTTAGCTTAACAGATAATACAATTATACTGTACATACTTTTCCCCACTTTCCAGATGTACCCCAAATATGTGTGATATACCTTTAAATAAATTTGATATACCTGATCTGGGTGAGAAACATATCCAAAAATCACCTAGATCAGACCTGGGGTTCGGGAGTTATAGGAAGGTAAAGTTCTGACCGACCGCATGGGTAAAGATGCCGAAATTAGTTCCATAAAATCTGGCCCTGCGGTCGGTCTCTATTCGTGCCCAAAAACTCCTGAAAGGCTATGCCACACATAATGGAGTCGGTAACCGGATGAATCCCCTAGTTCGTGGGATTCATCCTACCGAATGACGGGCAGTTCGTGAGTTTCTTTCGGTAGTTTCTGCCATCCTGGAGGTCTTAGCGGTGTTCGGCTAGTCGAGTGTCCGTTTTGAGTTCCAGATACTTGACGACCAAACACCGCTGTTCGTGGGTTTAAGATGGCCGCCGCCACGTGTTCGGCTGCTGAAATGGCGGCCACCCAGGGGATACAGCAGCGAGTTCATATGAACAAAGGGAATAAGAGAAGCGATCAGGGAGGTAAATTACATGAATAATGTACATCAGGGTGGTCCGGTTGTTCGGTACTCTGTTCGTATACCAAACAAAGTATGACCATAGATGGTGCACTGTAAATCTGTGTAATCCAGGCATGAAAAGCCTCTGCAGGGCCAACAATTAAAACAAGAGATGGGACAGCCAAAAAGGGGTTCCGCTACAGTGCAAACCCGTAATCTACCCAGGGCCCTGAGGGATCTTAATCCTTCTCTGTATACTACCCTGAGTGATTTTAGGGAGGGCTCATAAAAACTCCAAAAACCTACAACGTCCCAAAGCTACAGCATATGCAGCATATGAGTAATTATTGTAGTAAAATTATTAGATAAAGCCTGCTGCCTAGTAATTGCAGAATAGAAAAAGATTTCAAGAAAACATTTTAATGAAAATTTAATTCAAATATTTAATGATTTACATTAATATAGTGTTCTAATTCTTGCTTCCAGGAAATGATACATAATTTTTTCAATGGCATATGCAATGGCAACTTACATGCCATGACAGTGGGAATAAGGTTGTCCCTGTGTACTCTAAATATGTTACCCATAATAGATGTACACATGCAAACCCAGCAGCTCCTAATGGTAAAGCATTCAGGAGAGGGGGGAGAAGGAAGATGTACCATCATAGGACTTCATACACATAAAGATCTAAAAATTGGGAAGTGAATAAAATCACAATTTGCCTCAATTGCTCAAGTGAAAAAAGGGCAGGGACATCTACCATTTAATGGTAACCAGTAATAAATAAAAACAGAGAATATGAGATTTCTGAGAAAGGACAAAAGCTTAGAGGAACTCGCTAGCTTGCCCTTCAGTAAAACAAAATGATTGTTCGGGTTGCTATATCTCTCGTGCAGAGAGAACTTGCCGGCATTTCGGTTCTGGGCTGCCCTTGTGGGTGGAATTAGTCTGATATGCCTTAGAACTGGCTCTCTCTGTAATGGCACAAATGACCAAAAACTATTTTGAGACGTGAGCGGATATTTACCGAAGGGCAAGCTATTGAGTTCTTCTAAACTTTTGGCAGTTTTCAGAGTTTTCACATTCTGTTTTTGTTGCAATGCATTAACTCGGCTCTTCACAAGTTGCACAAGGTAATCCAGACATAGCCCCCGTGCTCACTGTGCCTAGAGAGGCCCGAAGAAGTCTGAAACGATAGTCCGTGGTTGCTCTCTCCCTCGTGCAGAGAGAACTTTCCAGAATTTAAGTTCTGGACTGCTCTTATGGGTGGAATTAGTTTAATGTGCCTTGGAACTGGTTCTCTCTGTAATCGCACAAGTGAGCAAAAATTATTTTGAGACCTGAGCTGGGATTTACCTAAGGGCAGGCTACTGAGTTCCTCAAAATTTTTGTCAGTTTTTTGCAATACCAGTGATAAACACCCAGAGGCCTAAACAACGTTATCATTTATTGTCTAAATATATCATGACCGCAGCAGATCCAAAACAGATATCAATTTCCATTTTTCCTTGGCGTCTTTAAAGCAAACACAATATTTTCAAGTACAAAACATGTAGTTTCTAAGAATTGTGGGTGTGTTCTGTTTGCTGACCTGTAGCAGAACTCTGGATTATACCTCCTGCTGCTGACAGAAACTTTACATTCATTTTTTTACAATAAATGAAAACAAATGACGTTTCTTTTAGAGGGCAGTTAGGGGTTGTTAACATAATGTCACATCTCTGTGTTTGTGTGCAAGTGTTTGGCGTAATTCCCAGAAAGTCATGCGTATGTAAAGTTACTTCAGCATAGAATGTTGTTTACTACATTAGCTTACATGTGACTGTATTACCCTGCTGGCTGGACTAGATGTACTAAGGTGAGATAAGAATGAGAGGAATGCCACTGGTTACTATTGCATATTATTTTTGAGATGTTTTTGTTTAAATACAAATATGCTATAAATTGATGTACGGCATATTTTCTACTTTATAGTTTATGAAAGACTTTTCCAGGCAGTTAAAATCTTATATTTTTGAAAAAAACTTTTTTGTTGAATGTGTTTTTACGTAACACAGTGTTAATCTGCTCAGGTAATAGTTGAGACCCAGGGCGGGGTTATGTACGTGGTGGGGGATACTCCAGTGGCGTACACATAACCTATGGGGCCCCGGTGCGAAAATTGATCCGTGGGCCCCCCCGCACGCTTACTCTGCGCAGGCTGGGGCCGCAACACATGGCGGCGGGCACCTGGTCGCAGGGGTTGCAGGGTTGCGACCCCTGCGACCGCGGTATGTACACCAGTGCATGCAGATGCACACACACTTAAAGGACCACTACAGACACCCAGGAAACATCAGCTCAATGAAGTGGTCTGTGTGTCAGGTCCCTCTAGTTTTAACCCTGCAGCTAAAAGCATAGCAGTTTCGTTTCACTGAAGGTTAATCCAGCCTCTAGCAGCTGTCTCACTGACAGCCGCTAGAGGAGCTTCCGCGATTCTAAGACACTGAACGTCCATAGGAAAGCATTGAGTAATGCTTTCCTATGGGCGGTTTGAATGCGCGCACGGCTCTTGCCATGCATGCGCATTCAGAGCTGAGCGGCGGAGGGATCCCCAGCGCCAAGGGAGTCCGGCGCTGGAAAAAGGTAAGTGCTGAAGACACACACACACTCTCACGAACAGACGCATACACACTAGCTAACAGACACACACATTTACTGACAGAGACACACTCAGCAACAGACATACATACACACTCACTTACAAAACATACACTCTCACTGACAAACACACACTCACTAACAGACATAAAACAGACTCACTAACACAAACACGCTCAGTAACAGACACACACAGTAACACACTCACTGACACTCACTAGCAGACACACACTCACTGACACTAACACTAACACACACACTAACACACACAGTAACACTAACACACACACTAACACTCACAGTAACACTAACACACACAGTAACACACACACTAACACTCACAGTAACAGTAACACACACAGTAACACTAACACACACACTAACACTCACAGTAACACTAACACACACACTAACACACACAGTAACACTAACACACACACTAACACTCACAGTAACACTAACACTCACAGTAACACTAACACACACACTAACACTAACACACACACACTAACACTCAGAGTAACACTAACACACACACACAATAACACATTTTTTTTTATTTAATCCCCCCAGCCTCCTTACCTTTTGGAGTGCTGAGGGGATTCCCTGGGGTCCAGAGGTGCTACTGGGCTCCTGGGGGCCGGTCACCCGGCGGGCAGGCAGGCTGGCGGGCGCGCGAGGTTGCACTCTCCCCTGACGTCATCTTCCGGCTCCGGTATCAGTGCGGCGCGCGAGGGAGCTGAAGAGGAAGCACTCAGGGGAGAGTGCTCCCTCGCGCGCGCGCCAGCCTGCCTGCCCGCCGGGTCTAAGCAGGGCCAGCCTCGGGGGGCCCGGAGGTGGCCGGCTCCTGGGTGCCAGGAGAAGAGGCTGGCCCAGTGCGTACATACCGGGTCGCAGGGGCGGCCGGGCCCCCTAGTGGGCCGGGCCCGGTCGCAGCCGTGACCCCTGCGACCCTGGTATGTACGCCACCGGGATACTCTATGGCCTGCTATCTACACCAGACAGAATACTGTACAGGTGTATATGGAAGATTCCATAAGATAGCAGATGATAGCAGTGGGATATTCAGAGGCACTTTCAGGGTTATTCACTAAAGTCTGAATGGTTTCTCAAAACTTGCCTTTGAGAGCACTTGTTTTAAAGTCCCCCTCTGACGCCCATGGTTGCAGCTATGGGGGTGGGAACCAGGGGCAGACTGACCACTTTGGCAGATCAGTGATGGACCGAGGCCTCAGAGATCTCCCCAGCCAGAAATTCATAATTCCTCACATATTTTAGTGATAGGTTGCCCATGCAACTTATCGCACTGTAGGTGACCCCCACCTACTGAGTGAGACCTGGCAGCAGTCCTGCTACTCTTGCCAGGTCTCCTCCATGCCCTTCTATGAGGAACTCTGTGTGGGGGAAGAGGTGGGGCTGGGGATGGGAAGTGGCATCACTTCCCTCCTGCTCTCTCCTGCATAGTGCTTCTGGACTGAGAGCAGCCTGGTAGAGACTGCACTCAGCAGGTATGTATAATTCTTGTAAAAATGGTGTTTCTTCTTTCTTCAGCCCCTAACTCTTCCTGTATCCCACTCACCCACTATAGCACCTACCCTATCTGCACCCACTATAGCCCATATGCCCTTCCTGCACCCACTACAGTCCCCATCCCTCTGCACCCACTATGGCCTCTATATCACCCAGCTCCTATCACTTATGCCCCTACAGCCCCTATCCCCCGTGCACACACTAATTTCCCTATGCCCTACTGCACCTAGAAGAGCCCCTATCCCCCATGCACACAATACTGGCCCCTTTCTTCCGTGCACACACTACAGCCCTTCTCCCCCACACACACAAACTGCAGCCACTATCTTCAACACACACACACTGCATATATAAACACAGTAGAGCCTCTATTATCCATACAAGCCACAGTATCCCACAGATACCTACTACAGCGCCTCAATCCCACACACATGCAACAGCCCCTATTCACACACATTCTGCAACACAACCAGCCTTCTCTAGTCACATACTACACTGCAAACAGCCCCATCCAAACACTCAAACCCATAAGGAGCCTGCCTCACTTTATGCACACAATCCCACAAGCAGCATCCCACATGCATATTCCGTACACACACTTCAAAAGCAATACTGCATAGAGCCTCCTTACACATACACACACAATTATTACAGTCACTTATATAGAACCAACATATTCTGCAGTGTTGTACAATAGGGAAAACAAGAAAAAATATTAATGCTAACACAACATGTTGACATACTGGAACACAACATCAGAAGCAGCATCCCACACACTCAACCCCACAAGTAGCCTTCACATGTGTTTGGAGGCTACTTGTAGGATTTATACTGTTGAACATGTGGGAGACACTGCTTGTGATGTCACCAGCAAACACAAAGGAAGCGTGTAATTAAAGGGACACTACAGTCACCAGAACAACTACAGTGTGCAGTACTACGGCACCATTCAGTGTCTCCACCCCGTGCATGCAGACACTGAGCTTTTCTCATAGAGATGCATTGATTCTGTGATGTAATTCCAGTAAAATACAAGTTTAGCAGGCTAAGATTGCCACAAGGCATATGTATGTATATGTGTTTGTAGTATCAGTTAGTTAATAACACGTAGCTAAGATACTGTCATCACTGTACTGACCAGGTGCAGGAATGTAAGAACTGGAATTACGCGTCCCTCTCCTTTGTATCAGATGAGCCACGTGGTTAGACCGGATGGATGAGTTTAGACTCTATTCATTAAATAGGTTAAGGGTATGTGTGGGTGTAGTTAATTGTGGGAGGAGCTACAGTGCTATATAAGGAATGTACTCTATGTATTCAGTACTCAGACTTTGCTGTATTTTGGTGACGCTAGTCCCTCTGAGTCCCGATCGGTGATCCAATAAAGAATCTCTTCCTTCCTGAAGAAACCTGTGTCCATCTCTCTGTGCTTGGCTTCCGTCAGTTTCTCCGGTATCATTTGGTGCATTGGCCGGGAAGCTCATCGTTCAACGGTAGCTGAGAGGCAGAGGCGTGAGACGGTCTATCTTTGCCCACGTTCTCTACGGCTGCACCCCTGAACTTCTGCGTGGACCTCCCTTCGTCTCGGCGCCACTGGTCTGTTGTCCAGGAGATCATCGGCCTCTACGTGAGAAGTGCTGGGGTGTCCCCGTCGATGAGTGTGAACTCAGGTTCAGGAACGAGGAGGTAAGATAACTGCTGTTTTAGACGGCAGGACCCACTAGGGGTATACCGATTGTGCGGTAGGCCCAAAGGGGTTTTGAATCTGTGTATCTGCCCCCTCTGTCGGAGGGAAGGAGCGAAGGCGCACCGCTCGATCGAACGCTCTTTAGTCAGACCGTTTGATTTGGTTAGTCAGGCGGGGTCCTGGTGTAAGATAGCCCTAGCCGGACACCGGTGTCTTGTCTAGACTAGCGTTCTAGGGTGTATATTACGTTCGCTAGGTCGGAGGGACCGGGAGACTAAGCGGCGCCTGTGTAAATTCGGTTCGCTAGTTCTCATCCTATCTGGGCTAAGTGGGAAGGCGTGTAAATTTGGAACCCACTAGACTTTTGATAGTGCGACTAAGAGGCGCCTGTGTAAATTCGGTTCTCTAGCTCGCTATATATGTGGTGATTGGGCAGTGTGGCTAACCAAAACGGGTGTATATAGTTTTAGGTAGTCCATTCAAGGTACTGGCCAATAGTTTAGTTGGGAATTGTAAATGTGTTAACGATTGTTTTAGTAAAGTGTATATCTTGTTAGATAGCGCGAGCTCAGCCGTCTAGCGAGAGTGTTAATAGTGTGTTGCTGTATTATAGTGCACGGTACCATAACCCTGTATATTTACTGACATTATATAATAAGTACTAATCATTGTCGTCCATTGCATGTTTAACACCATAACCACTAATAATTGTATTGTGACCTTAACTTGTGCTTTGACCTATGCTAACCGTACTGTAACCGCTATTTGTAAAAGACGATGTTACTGGGGTGTGTTATAGACGGGTAATTCGTATATAGAGAATTATAGCGTGGGTGACTGTGTAGTTACGCCAAAGGGCATAATATTGATTATATAGTGACTGGTGTAGCAGCTGTGTGTGTACGGGAATTCCCTGAGTGTTTATTGTTATTGTGTACGTTTCACTTGGTAACCGTACCACGTGGTGCTGTTGCCAGAGGAAACGGGTGTGACTGTTGAATAGTACGCGTGTATAGTAATCGTTGTCGACGACGTTCCACTGTTAAATATGGGTGCGTCGCAGTCAACGATTCCGGATCCCTTAGGATGTATGGTTAAGAATTTTAAAAAGGGATTCAAAGTTTGTGATTTTGGGGTTAAGATGTCCCCTGTACGTTTGGTCACTTTGTGCACTAGGGAGTGGCCTACTTTGGTTGCGGCATGGCCGCCACGTGGCAGTTTGGATCCAACTCTGGTACAGCGCTTACACGTGGCTGTATCAGGTAGGCCTGAACTTTACGGCCAGTTTCCTTATATTGATTGTTGGAGACAGGCCGTAAATGACTCGCCAAAATGGCTCCGGACATGCCACGAGGAGCAGTGTCGCCTCATGGTAGCTAGGACTTGTTCGTCCACTAGGACTGGTGTTAGGCCCATTTTGGACACGCCCCCTGAGTCCGAGATCCCTTTGCCGCCCCTTACTTTCCGGTAAGAGGAAGTGACGCAAATACAGGAAGTCCTGCACCCCTCCCCTCATTACCCTCATCCACTTCCGCTTCCTCCTCCAGTACAGGATCCACCCCCCCTCGTACTAAATCTCCCCTTCCGGAACCAGAATCCACCCCCATTAGAAACGAATATCCTGATTTGGCGCCACTTCAGACTTCCGGTCAAGCTTCATCTAGCTCGGCCCGAAGTGTTCTATTTACCACCTTTTCCCAAAACCAACCTCCCACATCCCCATACCCTATCTCTCCCCGACCGGAACCCATGACTGACGCCCCTCCACGTAGCCCCATACAGACCCGACAGTTGACCGGTGCCCAACAATTGAGACACTATCAGATGCCTCTTCGTCTGAATCCCGGGTCAGCCTATATTAATGCCGCAGGTCAAATGGCACAAGCTGACCCTGTCTTCGTATATGTTCCCTTCACTACAACCGATCTTTTAAACTGGAAGACCCACAATTCCTCGTATACTGAGAAACCACAAGCCATGACTGATCTGTTCACCTCAATAGTACAGACGCATAATCCGACATGGGCTGATTGCCAGCAGTTACTAATGACTTTATTTAACAATGAGGAAAGGACAAGAATAAATCAAGCAGCCATTAAAGCATTAGAAGATAGAGCCCGTGCTTTGAATCAAGCTAATCCAGCAGCATGGGCCGCAACACATTATCCCAACACTGATCCCGATTGGAACGTAAATGGTGCTGATATGGTTCAACTCAGAGCCTATAGAGACGCTATAATTGCTGGCATGAAAGCCGGAGGAAAGAAAGCCATTAACATGTCGAAGACAGTTGAGGTGATCCAGAAAAGCGATGAAGCGCCCAGTGTCTTTTATGACCGATTATTGGAGGCGTACCGCTTGTATACCCCCTTTAATCCGGAAGACGCAGACAATTCCCGAATGGTTAACTCCGCCTTTGTCAGCCAAGCTTACGGAGATATTAAGCGCAAGCTACAAAAGTTAGAAGGGTTTGCAGGTATGTCCATCACCCAACTAATGGAGGTAGCAAATAAGGTCTATATGAACAGGGATACAGAAAGTAAGAAAGAGGAAGAGCGCAAGATGCGTAAAAAGGCTGATATGCTAGCGGTAGCGATCGCAGGCGTAGATAAACGGGGCCCAGATAGAGGCAATAATAGATGGAGTAGGGAGCCTTTGAGTAGGGATCAATGCGCGTATTGCAAGGAAGAAGGGCATTGGAGGAACGAATGTCCGCAAAGAGAGCAGTACGAGAGAGACCAACCCAGGGCAGGCTACGGAAACTTTAGAGGCAGAGCGAGAGGTAGAGGAGGCCCCGGAGGGAGTAATGGGTATAGAGGGAGTAATGGGAACAGAGGAAGTGTTAGGGAAGATAGGTATATTCCAGCAGCGCAAAGGTCCCGCGATAGAGAAGGTAGGGACTTCGTAGGATTGGCTGACACGGTCATGGAGGACTATTGATACCGACCGGGCTCCATCCCCCTTGGTCGAGCGGAGCCTATGGTCGATGTATCAATAGGGGGGAAAAGGAGTGCGTTCATGATCGACACTGGTGCTGAACATTCAGTGGTGACTAATCTAGTTGCTCCTCCATCTGGAAGGACTATTACTGTGATAGGAGCAACTGGAAGAAGTGCTGAAAGACCGGTTCTTAAAAGTCGACTCTGTACATTGGGAGGCCACGTAGTAAAACACCAATTCCTTTATATGCCTGAATGTCCAGTCCAATTGCTGGGACGTGATATGCTATCCAAATTACAAGCGCAGATTACGTTCCTACCAGATGGAACAACATCTTTAAAGTTTAATGGACCTTCAGGTATTATGACTTTATCCGTACCAAAGGAAGAAGAGTGGCGACTTTATACAGTGTTGACTAGCCAAAACCCTAGGAGTGATGAGACATTGTTTAACATACCAGGAGTTTGGGCAGAGAACAACCCACCAGGACTGGCCCGCAATATTCCACCAATAAAAATTGAACTGAAACATGGGGTTTATCCAGTGAGCCTAAGACAATATCACATTCCGCAGAAGGCTAAGAAGAACATCCAATCCTATCTGGATAAGTTCATACGGTATGGTATCCTAAAATTCTGTACTTCCCCCTGGAACACCCCATTGCTGCCTGTTCAAAAGCCCGGCACAGATGAGTATCGACCTGTGCAGGACTTAAGAGCAGTCAATGATGCGGTTGTTAGTATACATCCAGTTGTACCCAATCCATATAACCTGCTTGCTTTAATTCCGGGCGGGGCTACTTACTTCACAGTTTTAGATCTCAAAGATGCCTTCTTTTGCCTCCGAATTGCCGCAGAAAGTCAATGTATTTTTGCTTTCCAATGGGAGAACGCTGTAACGGGCTCAAAACGCCAAATGACTTGGACAAGACTGCCCCAAGGGTTTAAAAATTCACCTACCCTATTTGGTTCAGCCCTAAGTCAAGATCTATTGGATTTCGAGTCTATCCCAGGAGAATGTGTATTGTTACAATATGTAGATGACTTGTTGATAGCAGCAGTTACAAAAGAAAAATGTCAGCAAGCAACGCACGATCTACTACACATTCTCTGGAAGGCAGGATACAAGGTGTCTAGAAAGAAGGCTCAGTTGTGTTTGCCAACTGTCAAGTATCTAGGATTCCATATCTCTGAAGGTCAAAGAATTATGGGGCCAGAGAGAAAAGAAGCTGTCTGCCAAATACCAATACCCAAGAATAGAAGACAAGTGCGAGAATTCTTGGGGGCAGCAGGCTTCTGTAGGATATGGATTCCCAGCTATGCGATACTAGCAAAACCTCTGTACGCAGCTATCAAAGGTACAGAGCACGACCCCTTCTTATGGACCCAAGAACAGCAAACGGCATTTGAAGATGTGAAGAAGGCTTTGATGAGTGCCCCAGCATTAGGTCTACCTGATCACACACGACCATTCTACTTATATGTACACGAGCAAAGAAGAATGGCTGTGGGAGTATTGACACAGTACTTGGGATCATGGCAAAGACCTGTTGCCTACATGTCTAAGCAACTGGATGCAGTGGCCAGCGGACTTCCACCTTGTCTAAGAGCCGTAGCTGCAGCCGCCCTGCTAGTAGCTGAAGCCGATAAACTCACTCTGGGTCAAGAACTTTATGTACGAGTCCCACATGCAGTACAGACGTTGTTGGATTACAAAGGAAATCATTGGTTTAGTAACAGCCGTATGACCAAGTATCAAGCAATGTTGTGTGAAAACCCAAGAGTGCATTTAGAGACTGTAAACACCTTAAATCCAGCTACCCTTTTGCCGCAACCTACTGAAAGTCAACATGATTGTTTGGAAGTAATGGATGAAGTATTCTCAAGTAGACCAGATCTTCGTGATTTTCCCATCCAGAACCCCGATGTTCAATATTACACCGACGGCAGTAGTTATGTGAAAGAAGGGATCCGCTATGCAGGATATGCAGTGACAACAATAGACAAGGTGATAGAAGCTCGGCCACTGGCGAAAGGAACATCAGCACAAAAGGCAGAATTAATAGCACTAACACGAGCGTTACAATTGGCTGAAGGTTTAAGAGTAAATATCTATACGGACTCTAAGTATGCGTTTTTAACCACTCATGCCCACGGAGCTTTGTATAAAGAAAGAGGACTACTGAATTCAGAAGGCAAAGAAATCAAGTACGCAGCCGAAATCCTACAACTATTGGAAGCAGTGTGGGAGCCGAAAGAAGTCGGTATCATACATTGTCGAGCGCATCTGAGAGGAGATGGTGATGTAACCAAAGGAAATCGGATGGCAGATAGTGCAGCTAAGCGTGCTGCTGAATCAGGAAGACAGGAGTATGTAGGGCATATAGCTGCTCTTATACCAACTCCACTGTCCCAATGGACTCCAGTTTATACAGCTCAAGAAGAGGAGTGGTTAAAGACTGAACCGGGAAAGTATCTGGAGAACAAGTGGTATCAGCTAGAAGATGGAAGAATAGTCATACCAGCATCACTAGCGGTAGAAATTGTCCAAAATTATCACAACGGGACACATTCTGGGAGAGACAGTACTGAAGAATCTCTTAGAAAACATTTCTACATACCAAGATTGTCCAACTTGACTCAGGCCATTGTACGCAGATGTGTAACGTGTGCTAAGAATAATGCAAGACAAGGACCAGTAAAGCCACCAGGAGTTCAGTTTATGGGGGGACTCCCCATGTCCGATCTACAAATAGACTTTACAGTGATGCCTAAGTCGGGTGGACATCGTTACCTGCTGGTAATTGTGTGCACCTATTCAGGCTGGGTAGAAGCATGTCCTACTCGTACAGAGAAAGCAGGAGAAGTTGTGAGATTCCTGCTACGAGAAATAATACCCCGATATGGACTACCCTGTTCTATAGGATCGGACAATGGTCCAGCTTTTGTTCATCAGTGCCTACAACAACTGACTCATATGCTTGGTATAAAGTGGAGGCTTCATACTGCATATAGACCCCAGAGTTCTGGTAAGGTAGAGAGAATGAATAGAACTATAAAGAACCAGTTGGCTAAAATGTGTCAGGAAACCCAACTTAAGTGGAACGTTCTCTTACCTATAGCCTTATTGCGAATCCGCAGTACCCCTACCAGAAGGATGGGCCTCTCTCCTTTTGAAATCATGTATGGGCGACCACCTCCCGTACTTGGTAACTTAAGGGGGGACTTGAGTCAGTTGGGAGAAGGAATTACTCGGCAGCAGGTTGTAGAGTTGGGTAAGACTATGGAGGAGGTACAGAAATGGGTACAAGATAGATTACCTGTGAATATTTATCCCCCTGTTCATAGTTATCATCCAGGAGATCAAGTGTGGATTAAAGAGTGGAATAATGTACCGTTAGGGCCCAAGTGGAGAGGTCCTTATGTTGTTCTTTTGTCTACCCCTACAGCGATAAAAGTAGCAGAAGTGACTCCGTGGATACATCACTCCAGGGTTAAACCAGCAGCAGTCGATTCTTGGCAAATTACAGCAGATCCAGAGAATCCCTGCAAGATCCGGTTAAAACGCACTACTCAGTCGGAGTAACGAGGAATTATTGTGGATTACAAATTTTATTGTTACAGGTGTGAGTGAGAAGGCCATAATAAAGCCTGTCCGCTTACCATCACATAGTGTATAAGCCAGGAAAGTCTCGAAGGGACACCTGTGAAGACGAGCAGAACTCCATTCCCTGCAGCCCTCACATCCTGGAAGCTGAGGTTCCATCGCACGGACGAAGACTGAGGATGACGGCGAAAGATGTGCTTTTGATAGTGTTTATTTATATGTGTTTTTATATTCAGGAAGGAAGAGGTACCGACACTCCTAGCTGTGAGGTATGCATTAAGACTACGAGAACAGGTAACCATATTTCCCAAACCCTAATTTGGCATTCACAATACGAATGTAAAGGAGATGTATCGAGATGTAGATACTTAAATATAGATTATAGTGTGTGCCATTTAGGAGTAGGAGAACCTAAGTGCTTCAGTCCAGAGTATCAGCCTCGTACAATTTGGTTGACTCTCAGGAATGGAGATCCTCAGGGGACCCTAATTAATAAAACGGTGTTAGAATCCGTACATTCTTCGGGTGTTCTGCTATTTGATGCGTGTAAAGCGATATCGAGTGGTAGAAAGCCGTGGAATGTATGTGGGGATCTTAGATGGGAGAGGACGTATGGGTCTAACGATAAATATATTTGTCCCAGTAGCAAAAATAAATATGTAAGTCCTAGATGCCCAAATAGAGATTATAACTTTTGTCCATATTGGTCTTGTGTGGGGTGGGCGACTTGGGGACAGACAGTAGATAAAGACATGATAGTGACTAAGTTGCCGACTAGCCCTTATTGTAAGTCTATGGAATGCAACCCAGTCCATATACTCATTAATAACCCCGACAAGTTCTTAGATAAGTATGGAAATTTATTTGGGTTTCAAATATACGGGACGGGTTTAGATCCTGGGACATTATTGTTTATAGGAATAGAGACTGATACGGTATCCTCCCAGACTCATCAAGTATACCATTCCTTTTACGAAGAGATGAGTATAGATAATAAGATCCCCCATAATGCTAAAAACCTGTTCATCGATTTAGCTGAAAGTATTGCCGGTAGTCTTAATGTTACCAACTGCTATGTGTGTGGAGGTACTAACATGGGAGACCAATGGCCTTGGGAAACAAAGGAGGTAATGTCCGGTTCTGAGGCAGTTGACCAATTAATATCTACACAAGCCGATTATCATATGAGTGTTAGAGGTAAATCTGAGTGGAGATTAAAGACCTCCATCATAGGTTATGTTTGCATAGCAAGGAAAGGAATAATGTATAATACTTCTGTAGGAGAATTAACTTGTCTAGGGCAAAAAGCTTATGATGATGATACAAAGAATACAACTTGGTGGTCGGCTTCAAATGTCTCAGAACCATCTAACCCGTTTGCTAGATATGCCAATTTAAAGGATGTGTGGTTTGATCTATCCATCACATCTACTTGGAGAGCCCCAGCAAATTTGTACTGGATCTGTGGTAAGAAAGCCTATTCGGAGCTGCCACAGGACTGGGAAGGGGCATGTGTGTTGGGTATGCTCAAACCATCCTTCTTCTTGTTACCGATTGAAACAGGTGAGACTTTAGGTGTTAAAGTGTATGATGTGAATCATAGGAAGAAAAGGGGACCCATAGAGATAGGCGCCTGGGAAGATGATGAATGGCCTCCCCAGCGTATCATAGATTATTATGGGCCAGCCACGTGGGCTGAGGATGGTACCTTTGGTTATAGAACCCCTATTTATATGCTCAACCGTATTATAAGATTACAGGCGGTGGTTGAGATTATCACAAATGAGACATCACAAGCGCTCAATCTTCTAGCGAAGCATAACACCAGGATGAGGACAGCAGTCTACCAAAATAGATTAGCCTTGGATTACCTTTTGGCAGTAGAGGGAGGTGTATGTGGGAAGTTTAACCTGAGCAATTGCTGTCTTCAAATAGATGACGAAGGGCAAGCAATAGCTGAGCTTACTAGCCATATGGTTAAACTAGTGCATGTGCCTACTCAGGTATGGAAAGGGTACAATCCAAGTAGTTGGTTTGGTAGCTGGTATGAGTGGTTTGGAGGGCTTAAGGCAGTGGTAGGTGGAGTCCTACTGATTTTACTGTTGTGTCTACTCCTACCGTGTCTTATACCCTTAGTAGTTAGGTCTGTGCAAAGCCTGATAGGAAGTATAGCAGAGAGGAAGGCTGCTGCACAGATAATGGCGATATATAAGTATAAGGCTCTAGATCAAGGAGAACCAATGCAGGAAGATGAGTGTTAAAAGATTCACATCATAAGATAAGTCTGGTCTGGTTCATGGTAACCTGAGGTATATGCAAACCAAGGTTAAGTGATGCCTCAAGTAATTGTGAAATATCAGAGGCATCAAAGGGGGGAATGTGATGTAATTCCAGTAAAATACAAGTTTAGCAGGCTAAGATTGCCACAAGGCATATGTATGTATATGTGTTTGTAGTATCAGTTAGTTAATAACACGTAGCTAAGATACTGTCATCACTGTACTGACCAGGTGCAGGAATGTAAGAACTGGAATTACGCGTCCCTCTCCTTTGTATCAGATGAGCCACGTGGTTAGACCGGATGGATGAGTTTAGACTCTATTCATTAAATAGGTTAAGGGTATGTGTGGGTGTAGTTAATTGTGGGAGGAGCTACAGTGCTATATAAGGAATGTACTCTATGTATTCAGTACTCAGACTTTGCTGTATTTTGGTGACGCTAGTCCCTCTGAGTCCCGATCGGTGATCCAATAAAGAATCTCTTCCTTCCTGAAGAAACCTGTGTCCATCTCTCTGTGCTTGGCTTCCGTCAGTTTCTCCGGTATCAATTCAATTTATCTCTATGAGGAGATGCTGATTGGCCAGGGCTGTGTTTGACTTGTGCTGGCTCTGCCTCACTGACAGTCTCAGCCAATCCTATGGGGAAGAATTGTGATTGGCTCAGACCACCACTTCTGATGATGTCAGCAGACAGCAGGCAGGTCAGGGGCAGAGGCAGCAGCTGCAGACTTGAATAACACGGTATGTGTTTACAAAAATAATCTAAGCATGACGCAAGTTTTACCGGCTTACATTCTAAAACAGGTGGTGGCGCAGCTTAAACCGAACTGGAGAAAACTGCGGACAGGTGAGGTAAACGAGAACTATAGTTCGGGCATGTTTACACTTTTAAAATGTCCATTCTCCCTACGAACATTTTTTGTATGTTAGCTCTGGCCATCCCAAAGTATATTCTTAAACAACAATACCAAACATTGGTGAAAGGTTGTGTCTGGAGATGATGTCCACCCTGGGTGTCGCACAAGATCTGTTGGCTAACGAGGCAACTGGGGGTGCATTAGTGGTGCCAGATCTCAAAATGTAGCGCTGCTACGGAGGACCACATGTCTCTGTGGGTGCAGATTGAAAAGGACATCCTGCACCCACGAAATATAGAGCAATATTTCAGGCTGCCAAGCTGTCTGACGACATCTGGGGCAACGATGCTTGCTACGACCAAGCATTCATTACATATATGGTGGCAATGGGTGGAAAAGCCATTGGGCAAATGCCAAGCACTACACTTCCTACTTTGCAGGTATTGTCCCCAAATCTACCAATCTCCCACTGGAATATAAATTTAGAAGGGATCATACCATTTCCAAATTTAAAAAATCAGTACCATCTACCACCCTCTTTCCATACCTGAGGGTCAAATTTGTTTTACTTCGCAATAATTGTCAATGGATCAACCGTGGAGAGTACAATAGTTTTGAGAAGTTATTGTTGCCTCAAAAATGTAGGGCTAAACTGCTGGCGACCGGTTATAGAGGATTGGAGGAAAAAGCTTCCAGGGGGAATCTTACATTTATGGTACAATGGTATGGGACTTAAACAAAATATTTACATTGAGTAATGGAAAAGGTCACTATCGCTTATGCAGCACACTTCGTGGTGTCTTGGACACTGGGAGATGAAAGAGGAAGCTGTTAATACAGTGGTATTTTGTCCCACAGTACTTGGCAGCTATATATGCCTCGGCAAACCACCTCTGCTGGAGGTGTTTGTGATCAAATCACAGACTTCTCAATAAGCTGAGTTACAGGCAGGTGCTCTGGGCTAGTGCCACCGAGGTAAACTGGGTGAAAGAAACACCTCTTGCTTGTCTGATTGACAACAGGGGAAGATTCACTTAATAAAGTGCCAATTTCTATTTCTGAAATCGTCACCTTTATAAAATTAACAAAAGAGGAAACATTCTTCACACATTGCAGGCAAGAAGTTCTTTATGTGGTTTGACTGTTCCTTTAATTAAGGAAGCAAAACAAACATCTTCAGGGCTGTATTGGAACTAATACACCCCTAAAGTATGCATGTTAATTTTCATAGGTTTTCTAAATAAAATCATATTCTGGCAACTTTACTGATATATACATACACAGTATATACAGATTGCTTTACCTAGGATGATATTCAGATCTGTAGCAAGTCGGCACATTCCATTAGGGGTCACGACCATGAATATAGACCTAAACCTATATTAGACCTGTAATTTGTCAGGGTCGATTTATATGCCGGATTTATTTATACACAGGCATATACTGTACATTTAGTTGTAGTCAGTACATTTTTACTGATCCCAACTCCAAAACCAGTAACCCAATAATTGTTTCCAACTTCACAGCATTACACATGAGTATGATTTGCAATTCTGCCCAAAATTATAGCATTTCTTAATGTTTAAATCCCATAGACCAAGGCTTCCCAAACTTTTATGGGCCGAGACCCACTTTTAAAAGCTGTAATTTTTCTAGACCCACTTGCTTTTAATACATATTTTGAAAATGAACACGATGGAAATCCCCTTTAGAGGCATACAATTAGCATACCATGGCAATCAGTTTTAGATGCATACAATTGGCACACCGTGGCAATCAGTTTTAGAATCATAAAATTGGCACATCATGGCAATCAGTTTTAGATGCATAAACTTGGCACATCATGGCAATCAGTTTTAGAGGCACACAATTGGCACACTATGGCCATCCGTTTCAAAAGCATACAATTGGCACACCATGGCCAAAAGTCTTAGATGTATAAAGTTGGCACATGGCAGCTTTAGAGGCATACAATTGGCACACCGTGGCAATCAGCTTTAGATGCATACACTTGCAACACCAGGGCAATCAGCTTTAGATGCATACAATTAGCACTCCAGGTCAATCAGCTTTAGATGCATAACACTGGCATATCATGGCAGTCTCAGAGGCATAATATGGCATATCATGGCAGTTTTAGAGGCAGAAACTTGACATATCATGGCAGTTTTAGAGGCATAATTTTGGGTATCATGGCAGTTTTGGAGGCAGAAACTTGGCACATCATGGTAATCTGTTTTAGAGGCATACAACTTATGTACATGTTTTTAAATGTAAGCATGCTTTTGTATGGATACACTTTCACACACATACAGAGACACAAACTGACACACATGCAAATACGCAGACACACAAATATGCACACTCACAAACCGATACACACAGACATACACACAATGACACCTAGTTTCCTACACACAGATACACAGACACTCATTAAAACAGATACACACTGACACACAGACACATATGGACACACAAATACACACACTGACACAATATCACACATGGATACACATACATACAGAGACAGGAGGTGAGAGTGACAGCGTGGGGGGCAGTGTGGGGGCAGGGTGAGAAAGGGTTACAGTGGGCGGGCAGGGTGAAAAAGGGTTACAGTGTGGGGGGGGCATGGGAAGAAAGGGCTACAGTGGGTGGGTTGGGTGAGAAAGGGTTACAATGGGGGGGGGTCAGGGTGAAAAAGGTTTACAGTGGGGGGGGTGAGGGTGAGAAATGGATACAGTGGGGGGGCAGGGTGAGAAGGGGATACAGTGGGGGGCAGGGTGTTAAGGGGTTACAGTGTGGGGATGAGGGCAGGGAGAAAAGGGGTTACAGTGTGGGGGCAGGGTGAGAAGGGGTTACAGTGTGGGGGAGGGGCAGGGAGAGAAGGGGTTACAGTGTGGGTGGCAGGGTGAGAAGGGGTTACAGTGTGGGGGAGGGGCAGGGAGAGAAGGGTTTACAGTGTGGGGAGGGGCCAGAAAGAGAAAGGGTTACATTGTGGGGAGGGGGCAGGGAGAGAAGGTGTTACAGTGTGGGGGTGCAGGGAGAGAATGGTACAGTGCTGGGGGGGCAGGGAGAAAAGGAATACAGTGTGGGGGGGCAGGAAGAGAAGAGTTTACAGTGTGGGGAGGGGGCAGGGAGAGAAGGGGTTACAGTGTGGCGGGGCGGCAGATAGAGGAGGGGTTACAGTGTGGTGTGGCAGGGAGAGAAGGGGTTATAGTGTGGGGGGCAGGGAGAGGAGGGGTTACAGTGTGGGTGGGGCAGGGAGAGGAGGGGTTACATTGTGGGGGGCAGGGTGTGAGGGCTGTGTCCTACCTTTATTTATTTCCCTGGTGATCCAGTGTCCTCCCTGGTGGTCCGTTGGGTTAACGCTCCGGTTAGCTGTGGTAACGCCCGGGGAGCTCGCAAGACTTCTATCACAGCAGCTCTGCAACCAGCATGGGCAGACTGACTGAAGTGAGCCTGACGGTCTCCGGCGGACCTGGATGTGTGGGTCAGTGCGACCCACTGGGAATCACCCGGTGACCCACAGTTTGGGAAACTCTGCCCTAGACGATTCACAGAGCTATTCACTAAACTATGAATTTTAAACCCAGATTTTTGCTCTGGAACAAATCTCCAAATCAACTCACTCACATTGTGGCTATAATAGGCTCAATTTTACAATTTAGATTTAAGCCTCGATTTAATATTGTTGAGTAAGTTTTTAAAATAATTTAATATTTTTGGATACACTTTAAGAATTATTTCTTAAAATATTAAAATATAAAAAAATATATATAAATATAAATACATTTCTTCTATGTTACTAGAGCTACCAGATCAGCAGATAATTCAGGGACGCTTTAAACAAATTACTTCAGGGATTTATTTTCTCCAGTAAAGCCCTGAGGCATGCATCTTTATTTAAGCGTCTCTAAATTGAATCATGATCTGACAACCCTACCTATATTACTTGATGTAACCTCATCTCCCAACCTTTGTGTATCCATAGCATGTGATATTGCAGTCACGTTTGTCCCACTTACATCAGGATTTCCCGTTTGGATCTCTATTTCCTTTTGATCTTTGTACAGAAACCTGTTTTTCCCGAAATATCATACCTGTCCCAGTTCTGTCATAATGCTTGTTGCTGCAAGTAACATTTAATTAATCTCCTAGATAGTCTTCTTACTTCAACAGGACTCATCACCTATTGTATCTTAGTTTGTCAATTACTTAAAGTAACAGTCTAAGCAACAAAATCACTTAAAGGGACACTGTAGTCACTATAACCATTTCATCTCCTTGAATTGGTTATAGTGCCTGGAGTGCCCTGGCACTGTCCCTCCACTCAGTGTTGCACCATGTTCGAGCAGTATACCACAACATAAGAGTCCCTGGCAACCTGCAGTCCAGCCCCTTCTGTATGTGTAGCTAAGGCAGAGATTACACACATCCATGTTGTCATACCCATTCATACCGCCAGTTGGAGCTCTGACAGGCTAAAAGCAGTCAGCTGACACTCTCAGCCAATCACAGCTGTCCATTGCTGCTCAGGCTAATACTTCCTTGCACAACAACTCAGAGGAATAAAAATTTAAATTATCTATAAAATTAAGCTTATATTTACTGGTACCTTCAGCAAAAGCAATACATACACACAGACTACTGAACACATCCACAGACCACTGAACACTTTCACACACAGACTGCTGAGTACACAGAAAGATACTGCTGAATACACACAGGCTGCTGAATATACATACACACACACACACACATACTGCTGAATGCACACACACACAGACTGCTAAATAGACACATATTGCTGAATACACCCAGACTGCAGTGAGTGTTGTGTGGGGGCGAGGCGTGCTGTGTGTATGAGTTGTGCCGTGTTTGTGTAAGAGTGCTGTGTGTGTGAGGGTGTGGGGTGTTGTGTGGGGGTAGAGGGTGCTGTGTGCGTGGGTTGCTGTGTGTTGTGAGGGGTGCTGTGTGTGTGTGAGGGTGCTGTGTGTGTGAGGGTGCTGTGTGTGTGAGGGTGCTGTGTGTGTGAGGGTGTGGGGGTAGAGGGTGCTGTGTGCGTGGGTTGCTGTGTGTTGTGAGGGGTGCTGTGTGTGTGTGTGAGGGTGTTGTGTGTGGGGTGTTGTGTGTGAGGAGTGCGTGTGTGTGTGTGTGAGGGGTGCAGACAGCAAATGTTTTTTTAAATAATTAAAATAATAATAATGAATATCCATTTATAAAATCTTTATGTCCCCCCAACCCTTCCCTTCTTTTTACCTTTGGGGAAGGTGGGGGGGGACACTGCCAGCCCTGGTGGTCCTGTGGTGATCTATGATCTATAGCCTGCAGCTCCTCTGGCAGCAGGCTGTCTTCACGCGTGGTAACGTGCGGCAACGCTCCACACAGCCTGCTCGCAGGAGAAGCGATCTTCCTTATAGATCGCTCCTCCCTGCCTCCCAGGTCCCTACTGCCCTATCTCTCCCACTAACGAAGGACCTTTGGGCTGGTGAGGGAGATCTTTGATCTCCACACCGGCCAGAGAGGGCCCACGGGAAGAAAACATGTCCGGCTCTCCATGGGCCGGCAGGGGAGATCAAAAAATCTCCCTTGTCGGCATGGGCACATGGGCATCGCAGTGGGGCCCCCAAGCCTGTGGAGCCCCCCCGGGCAACTGCCCAGCGTGCCCATGCGTAAAGACGGCCCTGACTGAACTTTCTTCATACAGATACATCGATGCAGTGCACCTCTATGAGGAGATGCTGATTGACCAGCGCTGTGTTTATTTTGTTTAATATGAATTTTTGGGAATAATTGCACAGATGATCATGATAAATATAAAATAAATATATGATAAAAAGAGGAAAATGTGCAGATTCTGGTCTCCAGAAATTGTCTGATACTGCCTTGTGAGTATTGGATACTTAGCCACCAGGGGCGGACTGACCGGTTGGGCACTTCGGACATGGTCCGAGGGCCCGGCCGGGAGGGGGGCCCGCCATCAGGGGGCCCGGCCGCCCCTTTAAATGCTGCAGCCGCCTGAGCGCTCTCTTAAGAGCGCTCAGGCGGCTGCAGCTTCTCACCTCCCCTCCCCGTAGCGTGGCCGAGCTGCTCTGCGTCCGCGGTGCCGGCCGGAGTTATAGGAAGGTGCACACACACTGAGTGTGCACCTTCCTGTCAGTCCGGCCGGGTACAGGAAACAGAAACTCCTGTTCCGCGCGGAACAGGAGTTTCTGTTTCCTGTACCCGGCCGGACTGACAGGAAGGTGCACACTCAGTGTGTGTGCACCTTCCTATCAATCCGGTCGGCACCGCGGACGCAGAGCCTCTCGGCCACGCTACGGGGAGGGGGTAAAAAGAGAGAGGGGGGGGGGGTTAAAAGAGAGAGGGAGGGGGGGTAAAAAGAGAGAGGGGGGGGGTAAAAAGAGGGAGGGGGGTTTAAAGAGAGAGGGAGGGGGGTTAAAAGAGAGGGGGGGTTGTTAAAAGAGATGGGTTAAAAGAGAGAGGGAGGGGGGTTTAAAAGAGGGAGGGGGGTTAAAAGAGAGAGGGAGGGGGGGTTAAAAGAGAGAGGGAGGGGAGGTTAAAAGAGAGAGGGGAGGTTAAAAGAGAGAGGGGGGTAAAAAGAGAGAGGGGGGTAAAAAGAGAGAGGGAGGGGGGTAAAAAGAGAGAGGGAGGGGGGTAAAAAGAGAGAGGGGAGTAGGGGGGATAAAAAGAGAGAGGGAGGGGGGTAAGAAGAGAAAGGGAGGGGGTAAGAAGAGAGAGGGGGTAAGAAGAGGGAGGGGGGTAAGAAGAGGGAGGGGGTAAGAAGGAAGGGGGGAGTAAGAAGAGGGGGGAGGGGGTAAGAAGAGGGGAGATTAAGAAGAGAGGGGGGAGTAAAGGGGGTAAGAAGAGGGGAGGGGGGAGTAAATAGAGGAAGGGGGAGTAAGAAGAGGGGGGTAAGAAGAGGGGGGAGGGGGTAAGAAGAGGGAGGAGTAAGAAGAGGGAGGAGTAAGAAGAGGTGGGAGTAAGAAGAGGGGGAGGGGGAGTAAGAAGATGGGGAGAGTAAGAAGGGGGAGTAAGGAGAGGGGGAGGGGGGAGTAAGAAGAGGGGAGAGTAAGAATGGGGGTAAGAAGAGAGTGGGAGTAAGAAGGGGGTAAGAAGAGGGGGAGGGGGGTAAGAAGAGGGGGAGGGGGGAGTAAGAGGAGGGCAATTGCCCCCTCCCCTGTCCGCAGGCACCGTGCGGGCAGCCGGCAGGGGAGGGAGGAAGAGAGGACCCGGGAGCTCAGCCTGCAGCTCCTCTGGGTCCTTCTTGCGCGAGCACAGATCGTTGCCGCGGTTACCACGGCAACGTTACGGCTCTTGCAAGAGTAAACTCTAGCCCTGGAGCTACGGGCTAGAGTTCACTCTCAACACTGTGACCACCAGGTATTCCTGGTGGTCGCAGTGGTGAGAGTGAACTTTAGCCCCATAAACACACTGCCCCCACACCATACACATTCACACACTGCCCCCCATACACACACACTGCCCCCACACACACCATACACACACACTGCCCCCACACACACCATACACATTTACACACATTGCCTCACACACACACACATACACTGCCCACCCATACACACACAGCCCCCCATACTAACATTGCCACACACATACACAGCCCCCTCGTACACACATTGCCCCACACACCCTACACATTCACACACTACACCCCCTCACACACACTGAACCTTTCACACAGACTGCACCCCTTACACATTGCACCACTGCTCCTATACCCTACTACAGCCTCATATCCCAGCAGACCCCAGGTAAGTTGTCAAACTGTTCTTAAACGGTTTGACTACTTACTCTGGGAGGGGGGCCCGGCCCTCCTGGCACCATAACGACTACACAGAGTAGTAGTGGTTATTGTGCATGGATTATTTCTTTAAATAATCTACGAGTGCCCCAGTAGCCAGCAAGCCAGCCAACCCACAGGCCAGCCAGCCCACAGGCTGGCCAGTAGACAGCCAGCCAGCCTACAGGCCACCAGTTAGGCTTAAAGCCAGCAACCCCACAGCCTGCCAACCGCAGCCAGCAAGCCACAGCCTGCCAGCCAGCAAGCCACAGCCTGCCAGCCGCAGCCAGCAAGCCCACAGCCTGCCAGCTGCAGCCAGCAAGCCCACAGCCTGCCGGCAGTAGCCAGTAAGCCCACAGCCTGCCAGCAAGCCCACAGCCTGCCAGCTGCAGCCAGTAAGCCCACAGCCTTCCAGCAAGCCCACAGCCTGCCAGCCGCAGCCAGCAAGCCCACAGCCTGCCGGCAGTAGCCAGCAAGCCCACAGCCTGCCAGCAAGCCCACAGCCTGCCAGCCGCAGCCAGTAAGCCCACAGCCTTCCAGCAAGCCCACAGACTGCCAGCCAGCAACAGTAATTAAGGTAAGAGGAGCCAACTTGGCCTAGGTATCAGCTATGTTGTGTTGCTATATTGTGAATAGGAACCAGAGTGTTGGAGAGACCCCCCTCCAGGCCCCATTAGACTCCATTGTAGTCTCTAATGGGACCTGGAGGAAATTCTTTCTAACACACTCTCTAAAGGACACTGAGATAGCCTCTGCTAGAATGCTCCCCCCCTCCATGGCCCATTAGCCCTCAATAGTAGTCTCTACTGGGGCCTGGAGGCGACTGTTTCCAGCAGGGACACTGAGATGGCCTCTGTTAGAAAGACCCCCTTCCAAGCCTGTTAGACTCCATTGTAGTCTCTAATAGGGCCTGGAGGGGATTCTTTCTAACACACTCTCTAAAGGACACTGAGATAGCCTCTGCTAGAAAGACCCCCCTCCATGGCCCATTAGCCCTCAATTGTAGTCTCTACTGGGGCCTTGAAGGGATTATTGCACTTTTGTTCCTTGTGTCTAAAGATTGTGTAGGGTGTGGCTGGAGGTGGTGCATGGAGGCGGGACATGGGTGGCGCTTGCTGCGGAGTATGGGTGGGGCCTGTAAGGGGGCCCTTGATTTATTTTGCCCGGGGGCCCTGAGGGTTCTCAGTCCGCCCCTGTTAGCCACAGTGAAATTCAATACCGATAGTCATAGAAATATAAACGGTTGCACTCGTTTGTCTTCTAAAGTTCATATTTAAATCATACATAAGGACAACAGTCCTTGTTTCAATCCCCATTTTGGTCTTTAGAAAGCACGTGGGTGCATTTGTTTATGTACATATGTGTGTACACACACACACACACACACACAAAACCTGCACACATCTAAACATCTAAACATCTAAACATGCTTAAATTAAAAGGGTTCTGCTAGGGATCAATTTATACATACATTATTCAAAGCTTACAAAATGTAATCGTTTTTGAAAAACATCACACTTATGCAAAAATAAAGGGGATTTAGTTACAGTTTATAATCATTGCATAAGCCTGCCACAACGCCAATGTACCCCATTTTTGTCAGGCTCTGCTGATTGAAAGAGAAAGACAAATGGGGAGATCAAGTTCTAAAATCCATCCAAAGTAAGATAATGCAGTTAGAGCTAAGTGTTTATATAAAGCCGTCCTCACCTCTGACATTTTATATGAGTGCATGCAAGTCACGGGCAATTTATTCTATGAGCTGAGACGACAAGGTTTTTCAGTGGCAGAGTAGCAATTCTCCCACAGAACTGCGTGGGGAAACTAGATTAATTTACCCGTCATAACTGTACATCTGGTCAGAGTATCCAGCCCTGAAATCAAACATAAACCTTCCTGCTGGCTTTGGAATTTCTGTAAAAGGCGTCATTAGCGGGTTATGTTAATGCATGAATTCACTCCAGGCAACTGCATGCTTTTCATGGTTTGCACGCGCTACGTGGCTTATAGTGCATTATTTAAAGTAGACAGCCAAAGGGTTTCTAATTACTGATCTGTCTGAGGATGATGGGTGTTGCTGGTTAAAACAAGTTTATAAACATGTTATTACATGTTAATAACATCTGCTATTACTTCCACCAGTCTTGCCTCCAGGAAAAAGTTGTTTGATAGCAAAGAAGAAACGACCATCGGTTTGTTTTATATCTATTCTAAAATGACATTTTCTAGTTTGTGATAATGATCTTAATGCTTGCTAACTCCTCATTACCTCAAAACATGCCTTCAAAACAGTAAATCAATAACAAGTGGGTCTTGTCTGTAGTGAGCATGTGTGTGTTGGTTTGTGTGTATGTATATATCTATATAGATATATACATGGACACACAAACACTATTGTACCACAGTGACTTATAAGGCTGGCATACATTTTGTTTCCATAGAATATATATATATATATATATATATATATATATATATATATATATATAAACCAAAAATTGAAGACAGGAGCAGTCTCTGGGAATTTCAAATTTGTATTTTCAAAAAATCACCACCTCTACATCAACGTTTCGACCCTTCTGGGCCTTTATCAAGATCTTCTCCCTCCGCCTGCCGCAGCCTCAATGTGGCCGCACCAGCTCCCAGGACAAGATCTTGATAAAGGCCCAGAAGGGTCGAAACGTTGATGTAGAGGTGGTGATTTTTTGAAAATACAAATTTGAAATTCCCAGTGAGTGCTCCTGTCTTCAATTTTTGTTTATATGTCTGCTGGGATGCACCCGGGTATAAGTCTGTGGATTATTACTTTATTGAAGGTTGAGTGCCAGATTTTGGATCTTTTTATATATATATATATATATATATATATATATATATATATATATATATATATATATATATATATATATATATATATATATATATATATATACCAAACAGATCAACCTCTCAACCTACTCAAAAAAAAAAAGAAAGTATTAAATACCTGGTACCAAGTCACAGCAATATAGGAATATCAAAAAAATACCGGCACTCTAGGCTTTGTTCATCCGATTTATTTTTGGTGAATCCAAAGATGTCAACGTTTCAGCTCCCGGTCGGAGCTTTCATCAGGACACGTGAAATAGCATACATTAAAATGACAAACAAGAGGCACAGAAATTTCCTCCATAATTCTCCCTACAGTGCTCCCTCCGCCTGCCGCAGCCTCAATGTGGCCGCACCAGCTCCCAGGACAAGATCTTGATAAAGGCCCAGAAGGGTCGAAATGTTGATGTAGAGGTGGTGATTTTTTGAAAATACAAATTTGAAATTCCCAGTGAGTGCTCCTGTCTTCAATTTTTGTTTATATGTCTGCTGGGATGCACCCGGGTATAAGTCTGTGGATTATTACTTTATTGAAGGTTGAGTGCCAGAGGTTGGATCTTTTTATATATATATATATATATATACCAAACAGATCAACCTCTCAACCTACTCAAAAAAAAAAAGAAAGTATTAAATACCTGGTACCAAGTCACAGCAATATAGGAATATCAAAAAAATACCGGCACTCTAGGCTTTGTTCATCCGATTTATTTTTGGTGAATCCAAAGATGTCAACGTTTCAGCTCCCGGTCGGAGCTTTCATCAGGACACGTGAAATAGCATACATTAAAATGACAAACATATAAAGGACATGTTAACCAATACTCACCAAATCAGCTGTATCACATAACCCCTGATGCTTGGCGTGCTCTCAGCGCATATGCGCATGTCTGCCTTTCGTCAAACCACTCCCCCGTCAAGGAGTAGCTGTGGCCAATCGTATGTATATATATATATATATATATATATATATATATATATATATATATATACACACACACAATACAATCTATGTTTTTAGATATACAATACAATCTATGTTTATGAATTGCTCAAATATCTGGGGTAGCAAGACATAGCCATATTTTAATTGTAATAAAGTAATATTTAACATTATCACTGAAGTGTATATATAAATATATATATACTTTTTAATGGTACGTTTCTTTTTTAATTCAACATATCTGATACAAAAACACAAGCTCACTGATACACACAAATAGACTCACTGACACACACAGACAAGCTCACTGATACACACAATTAGACTCACTGACACACACAGACAAGCTCACAGGTACACACACATAGACTCACTGACACACACAGACAAGCTTACTGGTACACACATGCAAACTTGGTACAGATAAACTCTGACACACACAAGCTTACTACAGACAAACTCACTGGTATACACACAGAAGCTTACTACAGACAAGCTCACGGACACATACTAGCTCCCTATAGACAAGTTCACTGACACACACATGCTCATTACAGACAAGCTCACTGACCCACACATGCTCACTTCAGACAAGCTCACGGACACACACATGCTCACTACAGACAAGCTCACTGACACACAAGCTCACTACAGACAAGCTCACTGACACACACATGCTTATTACAGACAAGCTCACTGACACACACAAGCTCACTGCAGACAGGCACAAATCATCACTACAGCCAAGTTTACTGACACACACATGCTCACTACAAATAAGCTCACTGACCCACATACACATGCTTACTATGCTTACTACAGACAAGCTCACTGACACACATGCACATGCTCATTACAGATAAGCTCACTGCATAAAGCTCACTGGCACACACATGCTCATTACAGACAAGCTCACACACATATAGAAGCTCATTCAGTAGCAGGCACACACACACAAGATCATTCTCACTCACTAGCTGCTGAGTATTGGAAGCCTACCTGGCACTGAAGGCTGTGGGAATACTGGGAGGTGAAGACTCCATTTCCTGCCCGCTTCTTGCTGAGGAGGTCAGCCACTTGAGACAGTGGGCAGAGCTAGAGTGCAGAGATGGGGCTTGAGAGCAGGGGCAGAGCTTCAGTGTGGGTGGAGAAGAAGAGGCACAGAAATTTCCTCCATAATTCTCCCTACAGTGCTCCCTCCGCCTGCCGCAGCCTCAATGTGGCCGCACCAGCTCCCAGGACTTTCCTCCATAATTCTGTCCGAGGGGGGAAATTATTTAAATGATATTAGGGCTGCCTGTCTGCCTGGCCACAAGTGCTGCAGTCCACCGGAAAACTTCCCATTAGGCCGGTCCGGCTCTGTCCATAGGACTGGGCTTGATTTTCTGCTGGTGTGCTAGTTCAGATATTAGGATTGTTCACTGAACTGCAAATTGTCAGGAATCCAAAGTGCATTCAACATGAATTTCAGTTGGAAGTTGGATTAAAAACTCCACTTTTCAGTTTAACTATTTTAGCCTAGAATATTACTTTGAATTTACTTTAAATTTATGTCAATTGACATTTTAGTGAATAACCCAGTAACACATTTCTAATACTTTAAAATCATGCAGACCAGACACTTAACGTGCTGACATTAAAGAGGTAAGATAACAGAGTCAAAGTATACAACAACATAGCGTGTAGCTGTATTTATAAAATGCGGAAAATGTGTTTTTCAACTAGTCACTCACCATTTTGAAGTTGTAATGATGCCTTGTATAACATTTCCCATCAAGAAGAAGGGAAGGAGGGAAGCTTCTGAGCTATATATACACACAAATGGATAATGGAGATCAGTATAAATAGAAAGAAAAATAATGAATTGAAGAAACTGGCTGGAACACAGGCACTTACGGGTGCCAGGTGGGAAGACATATTGGAACGCATGATGTAATCTGACATCAGCGCACCTGGAAGACACCAGGAAACCATCAAGGATCTGAAGTGTGGAAAAGCCAATAAGCAGGAAGAAAAGACAAATAGAGGGGTATATAAGGACTGGTGAGAGAAGGGTGTTTTAAACTTATTTGTCTACTGTTACTAGTGAAAGACCCTGAGGAATTCTCTGAACTGGACGAAACGCATAGGACGACTAGTGGTGACTTTGAATTACTAAACCTGCTGTTTTAAACTTGAATGTAAGTTTAACCATTTGATTTAAACTACATCACCTATTTGCACTACAATTTTAATTATTACTTTTGAGTGGATGACTACATACAATTGCTGAAAATCTATGGTGAATTGGAAAAGAAGAGATGTAACCCCTTGATTTGAGATTTTATACGAGGCATCATTACAACTTCAAAATTGTGAGTGGCCAATTGGAACATAAGTTGTTGTCACTTTATAAATACAGTTACACACTATGTTGTTGTACATTCTGTTCAGTTTAGCAGAACATTCCCTTACTTTTTGTATATATCTGTTTTGGAAACAGATGGAAGTCTTTGGGGAACTTGAACTTCTCCTATTGCATGTAAGTTAATTTCTATTTTATTTGTATTTCAATATAAGCAGTTTGGTTTGTTGACACACCAATTGGGCAGACTTGATGGGCCGAATGGTTCTTATCTGCCGTCACATTCTATGTTTTTATGTTAATTGTTCTGTATTGCAAAAGAGTCAAAGTGTTAGGTTTGATTGGAGTTTTAGTCCATAGCATCTTAAAGCAGCTCAGTCACCTTCTGGGATTTTGGGAAATTTTGCAACAATGGGAGGTATGAACAATGGGAGGTATGATGGACTCATCAGTACAGGCCAGTTAAAGAAGTGTAATGATGTAGTGGATTCTTCTTGGCACTTACTAGGCCGCTTAACCCCTTAAGGACCAAACTTCTGGAATAAAAAGGAATCATGACGTGTCAGACATGTCATGTGTCCTTAAGGGGTTAAAAGCAACTGAGCATTATCTGGATGTCACAACACATAGCATGAACATTCCCCACATTGAAAGCCCACAACCACCTATTTGCCATGGGATACTTAATCTAGAACAATGTACCCTGTCACAAAGTCTACATCATCTGAAACAGATTCCATAGACATGACAGAAGCTGTGACCTACAAAGCCCAGGATCTGCAATCCAATATATCACATTTTCTATGCTGGAGAATTAAAGGTTCACTCACATCCTGGCAATATATCTATTGTGTGACAGTCTACTCAGTAAGCATGAACCTAAAATGGAATGGTCTCAGCACTTAAATCTATTTTTTCAGGTTGTGTCGCACCTGTAATTCGATTGTAAAGAAAAGAAGGATGGATAGGTAAAAAAAAGATATTGAGGGGGGGCGGAGCCAACACTCGAGCAGAGCGGACGCCAACTCACCGAGCTCCGCAAGAAACGCTCCAAAATCGCCCTAAAAACGAGCAATTTTAAACGAGCAAACGAAGGTACACGGTGCCAACAACACAGGGTTACTCACTACAGTGCCCGATGCCCTTTTTCCACACCCCACGGACAAAGGGACCGAAGCGCAGGTCTGCGGCCTACCACGCGCCCTCCATCCCCAGACTCGAGTACATCCTCGGCGGATATCAGGAACGCGACCTCCTCTGGCCGACCACACCACCACCACCCACCTCACAGGCGGAGAACACAACAATGGGACGCCGATCCCAGAGACCAGCACCGGCCACAGTGTCCGACACGAGAGATATCAGCACTCTCCTACAGCAACAACCGCCACACAAGATGGCGGCCGCAAAGAGCCAGGTCCCCTCTCCTGCACCCAGCCCTGCACCCAGCCCTGCAGAACCAGCAACATCAACACTGATACCCACAATGGGGGCAGAGCTCACAGAAAATGCAGCACCAGCACATCTGCCCACGACTGGAGCAGAGCTTACAACACCTGCAGCATCCCTGACAGCCCAGGGGGGGCCTGAGCTAGCTACCAAGCAAGACATACAAGCCTTCATGCTGGAGATCCGAAAGTGGCATGAAACAGACAACGCAATCATAAAGGAGGAGGTACGGGCGGTGACAGACAGGGTCCGGGCCTCCGAGGAGGACATTCTGGATATACACAAGGGCATGTCAGCAATGCACGACACCATAAGGCAAGTCCAGACCTCCCAACAGGCCCTCAGCACACAATTAACAACCATGGAAGAGCGTTATAGACGACAACACATTAAGATCCGGGGAATACCTGACAGCATCCCCCTGGAAGAGCTACCACACTACCTAAGGCGGCTGCTGGCGACCATACTATCTCAGCAGCAGGCAAGGAAGATAACCCTTGATGGGGCATATCGCCTCCCGAAATCTCCCAATGCACCCCCCAATGTGACAAGGGACGTAGTGGTGCGCTGCTCCTCCCTACAAGACAAGGGACACATTATGTCGGCAATTCGTGACAAGACCCCCTACTCCTTCGAGAACTCACCGCTTACGTTTTACCACGACCTCACTAGATCCACGCTCCAGTGGCGCAGATCCCTCAAGCCAGTGACCAGCCACTTGAAAGACTCTGGTGTGACATACAACTGGGGCCCCCCAAGGTCCCTCATAGTGACTCACCAAGGAACTGTTCACCGGATCTCCAATATCACAGAGGCTCCCGCTTTCTTACAAGCCTTGGGGCTGCCGGCACTACCCACAGAGGCAACTCACACGACCCCAGCCTGGGACCCAAGCCATGTGGTTCCCTTTGTCCCACGAGACCGAAGGGAGGTTCACCCAGATACCTGACGCCAAGCAAGACCGAAAACGCCGTCGACATCCCAACTGTTAAACTGTTATAATGCGTACACATGAGTACAATAGCGTTCACCATGTATATTCTAAGTTACTAAGTTAATACTTCTATCTTTTACGATCAACACACACCACACTGTAGAATTTCCTCAGCCCACCAAGGGCACACCATAAGTTGAGCTCCCTCTCATCGCCCCCCCCCCCCCTGCGGGGGTAAATTAAACAAAAACAACAACACTGTACCCACATTGCCTATAACTCCCACTACCCAAAATCCAGGCCCACTAAGGCTCAGCATTCAGGCACTACCCACCCACGCAGGGTCAAGTCGCCTAAGCCTGTCACGCTACCTTAAAATACCCGGCACGACAATGTGAAGGAATGCCCGACCTGGCCAATACTATTAACGCATACACGACAATTGAACACTCACCAGTGAGGAGACACTAGGGTACAAATTAATTAATCGTGTACTTTACATCCTATAATGCCTGTAGATGATGTGATAATCTAACCTGTTACAGAACAAGACGTGTGACAATTGTGTTGCTCATACATAAATATAGTTAATCTCGCTTGACATACCTAACAACTCGACCGAACTCTATTTCTAAGCTACAAGTGAAATACAGATTTGCCTGTTCTATCCCTTTTTTTTTGTTTTTTGTTGTTTTTTTTTGTTTTTTAAACGTGCACAATAATTTTTATAAATACTATTAATCCCGTTACTAATATACAAGCATGCATATGTAGACTAAATACGCTATCATAGTCCTATCCATGTAGTCCTAGTCTGTTAAATCTCATTAATATAAAAAATGTGCTGTATTACTCTGCTATGACAATGATTGCGATTGAAATGCTTGTACTAGCTGTCGTGGCGCTACAGGACCGTCTGTGATGTTTTCTTATGCACAAGAAAAATAAAGAATTAAAAAAAAAAAAAAAAAGATATTGATAAAACGATACAGGTAATATGTAAATAAATAGATGCAGAAAGCTGGATGGATATAGAGATACACAAGTTATTTCTTTTCCCCATGTCGTCACCGGGTGTAGGAGCCAGAAAGTAGTTGAGCTGTTGCCGAGTGGATCTATCAATCTGCATTTACTGCCGCTATAACTCGGTAGCACCACAGACATGCGACTGCTCTCAGTAAGATCCAGACCACACTGATACATAAATTATTGATAAATAGACACAGATGAATGTAGGTAGCCGGATGGATTGAAAGATAGGTTGGACAGACAGATCCAATCAGAATCAAAAGAAAAAAATAACGCTGTAGATAAAAATTATAGACACAAAGATGCAGATAGATAAAATGCAGATTGAAAGATGCAGGACAGCAGGGAACAAAATCGGGATTGCGGAAGAGGTTCACCAAAGCGGGTCTGTTCCCCTAAGCTGGGATTGTTGGGACAACTGCTGCCAATGTTAGTAGGTCTATGGAGAGATATGCAGAACATTTTTTAAAAAAAGCTCAAATAAAAAATATAGATACAATTATACAAATAAACACTTAGATAAATACAGCTAGCTGGATGGACTGACAGACAGGTGGACAGATAGCGAGGTAGATTAATCAATAGATAGATAAACAGAGATACAAAGTTGTAATTAAATCAGTGCCATCTTAACAGCATTATGGTACTCCAGGCAAAGCAGTGCACTGGCGCCCTGCCTACACAACAACTCAGAGGAATAAAAATTTAAATTAATGTAAATGTAATGTGTGTGTGTGTGAGAAGTGCTATGTGTGAATGTGAGGGGTGCAGGGAGCAAATGTGTTTTTAAATAATTAAAAAAAAAAAAAAGCAATAATAATAAATACCCATTTGTAAAATCTTTATGTTCCCCAAATCTTGGTGGTCTGGTGGTGATCTATAGCCTGCAAGCAGAATGTTGTGTCTCAACATTGCCGTGGTAACGCGCGGCAACACTCCACACAGCCTGCTCGCAGGAGGAGCGATCTTCCTCTTAGATTACTCCTACCTGTCTCCCAGGTCCCTACTGGCCTCTCTCTCCCACTAATGAAGGACCTTCTTTGATCTCCCAACCGGCCCGAGAGGGCCCATGGGAAGAAAACGCGGATTGTGTAAAGGATCTCCCATGTCGGCACGGGCACATGGAGATCGCAGTGGCCTAGCATGCCCATGCGTAAAGACGGCCCTGAGATAAATATACAAATAAATACATGTATAGCTGATGGACAGACAAACTGATTGATAGATATTGATCCCCAGTGTACACTTATTGTATTTCTCTACTCTAAATGCAAAATGTGTTGTTTTTTCTGACAGTTCATTCAGTAATTACAATACGTCTATTACTAAAATAGAGGATTTATAATTTTTTAATTTCCTTTTGTGCAATATTTATGTAGTTCGTGTTTTATTAGTGAACCACAAGTGATCTTGTTCGATTGGCTTAGAGTCATGGGAGCTGCGCTTAGAAATCATGCAAAAGGCTTTCTATTTATGTTGTAGATGTTCTCCCACAGTTTAAAAACTAGTTTTGTATGTAAAGGGTGACAGTCTGGCATCATTAACAGGCAACGCACATATACTAGAATGTACCGACCAAGCACATGACAAAGAGCCTTCTGTTTGTCAGAATGCCTGACTGCTGGCTGGCTTAATTTACTAGACACAGCATTGCCGCATGCAGGTTACTGCAGCCATGGGATGAACGAGTGCGTTGCTATGCTCCCTTCTAGGAATCCATTGAAAGCATCTCATCTGCACCTGCAGATACAGTAACATGGGGAGAGTTAAACAGATATTACACTCTATGAAGTATAACAGCTTCTTGTCCAACACAGAAATGAAAAAAACTACGGTTTGTGCTTTATTTTTCATTATTACACCTTTGTTGTGGGTGCTTTTGTAACATTTTCAAGGTTATTTTCTAAATTTTATGAATTCAAATGTTAGGACAAACTGTTTTCATTTTGATTGTTTGAGAATTAAATGTGCTATCTGGTTTATTCACTAAACTACAAACTGCATTTGGAATGTAAATGGCAAAATTACGACTAGCTAATTAGGAAAAATTCTCCAACCGAGCTTTAGTCAAAGCTCGTCTCTTATTCATTGTTTGCTGTTTGGATTTCAATTTGCTATAATTTGGATATTAGTGAAGATAATCCTTTGAATATCTGACAATTCCCACTGCCAGTCAGTCATACTGTAGGAAACCATGCCAAATTTCTGGATTCTGAGTAACAATGGGCTACGAATCCTATAAGCCTATAGACTCCTTGCAGAAAGAGAGCGCTTTTTAAAATAATGTCATATATATTTTCTTTCTTCTTCTTGTTGGGTGGCTCGCCGTGATTTTAATATTCATATATATTGGAATTTCTAATGTGTTTCAGTTACAAAAATCAATATGTATCAGACTGATGTTTTTTTGTAGGTTTATTTTGCTTCCAATTACTAATGGGTGAGCATTGTGAGAGTTGTATTTCACAGGGGTGGGTATGAGCGTAGTTGCCTATTTGTTTCAGTAACACCCCTGTACAGTACCTGTGATAGGTTGGTGCTATACAAATAACCCATCTTTGGCTGGAAAAATAAAATAGAATTTCTCTTTGGAGCCTAAAGTGTTAACTGCAATATCTTTAGGTTATGTTTGATTTGCTGTCACGTACATAGCATACCTTTGTTATTTGAATGGCATTACTAGAATTGCTAGGTATTTAGGCGGCAATCTCTGTTCCCATTGTGTGCATAGCTCAAAGTACAATGAAGGAAATATTTGATAAACTGGAACTGTCGGTGCTGAGATTATTGTACAACCAAATGTTAGCAATAAAAGGTTAGCTAAAGGTTATGATTTTATTTAATGTGCATGGCATGTAAATTACATTAACCCCCGCGGCTGCACATGCATTTCTTTGCGAATGCTTGCGTGTGCATGGGATAACAATAACAATGTTTTTACTTACCTAGGGCCTACTTAATCTAGTAAATTTGTCAATACTGAAAGAAAAAGCAACTATCACCTAGAGAAGTGATAGTGTCGATAAAAGTAAAAATTGCTACAACAGTCTCGTTTCTAAAAGCCCATATCATACGCGTTGATATTTATTGATTGAAACAATGACATGATACTACCAGAAGACTATTGGTGACACCATCTTTATCAACCACTCACTGATTTAAATGTTTTCAAAGGATTATGGGAATGTTATCCATGAGTTTGACTACACCCCTACTGGTGTAACAGTTGTTCATGGTGAGTCTCTTGCCTCCATTTAATTAAAGTTGAGTGGTTCGAACACAGCCAATTAATTAGTAATTACACAAGAGGGGATATGATAACATTATACAAATATATTCGGGGCCTTTACAAACCTTTATCTGGAAATCTATTCATAAACAGGGCTATACATAGGACACAAGGTCACACATTTAGACTGGAAGAAAGGAGATTTCATCTAAGGCAAAGAAAAGTTTTTTTTTACAGTAAGAGCAATAAGGATATGGAATTCTCTGCCTGAAGAGGTGGTTTTGTCAGAGTCATTACAGATATTTAAACTGCAATTGGATAAATACTTACAAAAGCATAACATACAGGGATATCATTTATAATTAGTGGGGTAATAGCTGCTTGATCCAAGGAGACATCTGACTGCTATTTTGGAGTCAAGAAGGAATTTTTTTCCTAGTTTGTTGCAAAATTGGAAGCGCTACAGACTAGGTTTTTTGCCTTCTTTTGGATCAACAGCAAAAACAAATGTGAGGAAGGCTGAACTTGATGGACGTCTCTTTTCAGCTATGTAACTATGTAACTATGTAACAAAGTAATTTACAAACTGACTTATTGTAGTTTAAACAGACTGTTGTTATGTGTTAAATTGATATGGACATAAAAAAAACTGCAAATGAATGTGAGTTTTATTGCTGGGGACCCGTATAGTACTGTCATACACACTGCATATTGCTATGCTGTCATGTCTGTGGAGGTATGCACTACACCTATATACACCACACATTACTGTGAGTCATATTGCTGATCCGTGGTATGCTTACACACAGTACCACTTGCTATCAGCTTTATTGCTTAAGAACTTTTTAATAGACCCATAAACCCTGTATATTACTGCGTGTTTTATTTTTGTGGAACATTTCACATAGTGATCCACACCAAACAATCTGTGCACTTTCAAGAAGAGGACACCAGGGCTGGGAAATTAATAATTCTGATATGGGTCCCTTGGGTTTGGGAACATGTATAGGGGCCCATAAATCTCTAAAAACAAATGTGTTATCTGAATACACTCTCTATGTTTTAGTCATCACATATTGCACTATATATATATATACATATACATACATATATCTATATATCATTATAAACAAAGAAAAGTACAATAAATGGAGATGTAAACTTCTGGAAAATCCTTGAGTGCCGGTACTTTTCTTTGTTTATGACTGAGCCACCAGAGCACCAGGTATTGATTTTTTTCTTTTTGTTGGAGTGCAGGGGCTGCCTGTATTTTTTATATATCAATATATATATCAGGGCTTGACAAATTTGTTTGAAATCTAGGAGCCAGCTAAAAAAAGTTAAGAGCCAGTCATTTTCAACAAGAGCTTGATGTAGTTGTTCTGGTGTATATAGCCTGTCCCTGCAGGCTTTTCAGTGTAAACACTGCCTTTTCTGCGTAAACAGCAGTGTTTACATTGCTGCTTAGTAACACCTCTAGTGACAGTCTAGTGACTGTCACTCAGACGGCCACTAGAGAGTCCTGGGTCTCTGCTGCACCACGTGCGGCACCCACTTCCAGTGTCTCCAAGCTCTGCATGGAGGTGCTGAATGTGCGTCATAGAGATTAATTAATTTAATGCATCTCTGTGAGGAGATGCGGATTGGTACATTTGCTGCACATGCACAAAATCCTCCCAATGCTTTTCTAAGGTAAAGCATTGGCTTAGCTGAGATCATAAAGATTGATAATCTCAGCCATGGAGGTGGTACCAGCCATGGCGAAACTGGCAAGGCATGAGAAAATGAGGAAAAAAAGGTGAGTAAAAATTCCTCATGCGATCGGAGGGGGCAGGTACCTAAACGCACACACATACACTGACAGGCGCACACACTCTGACAGGCTCTCACATACACACTCACGATGACAACAGGCTTGCACGCACACACTCTGACAGGCTCGCACAGACACACACACTCTGGACAGGCACACACACACACACAAACTGACAGGTTCACACACAGTCTTGACAGGCTCAAACACACATACACACACACTCACTCACTCGGGCAGGCACACACACTCTTACGCTAACAACAGGCTCGCACGCACACACTAAAACTCTGACACTCTTGACAGGCTCTCTCACACACACTCACTCGGACAGGAACACACACTCTCAATCTGAAAGGCACACTCACACACACTCACACACACACACTCTGACAGACACACACACACATACACACTCCAGTGGGGCTGCTCTCTCCTCCTGCATGCGAGGTAGCAGTAATCTACCTGCAGCTTCTCTCTGCTCCCTGCACACTCTCTGTAGTGACGTCATATTCTGGCTCCCGGCATCATTAGACAGCGCGAGGGAGCAGATAGGAGCTGCAGGCAGAGTACTGCTCCCTCAAGAGCCACCTACAATGCCCCGGCTCTATGCTGCCTCAGCCGGCCGCCTCCTTGCTGCCCAGGGTGGCCGGTTTCAATATTCCCCGTGACGGCCGCCGTCAAAGCTCCCTCATTGGCAACACTAAAGAAATCCCAGTATTTGTCGAGCCCTGATATATACATAGTTGGCATGTTAATGTACCAATAAAGGTTACTAAGAGTGTGAAGTGCTTTATTGTCACAATCTCTCTGTAATTTTTCATTTGTGGGTGGTAAGTACATACCCACAGTAATACCTAATAAAACGAAAGATGAGCAGCCAGTCTGGAGGTCAGATGCATGCATGCATAGCTTGCTTGAAGAACGAGTAATCAATTAATCAAGAAAGACTCCCAGAGGAACTGCTGTAAATAGAAAATTGATATCCCCTGTTGCCACATATAAATTATAGTACAGGGCAGCACTTTACCTTTATTGTCCATCAATATGAAGAAAAAAAACTTAAAACTATCAGGTGATTTAAAAATAATTATATTACAATTCCTTTGTATGGCTGTGGGGTCTAGAGAAAGTTTAAAGCAACTCTGTCACCAAAAATAAGCTTTATATAATCTGCTTCTATGTAACTCTATGTCTGAATCTCTATTTTTTAATTTAGTGCTCTAGTTTACACAAGACAATATAGGGGTTGCTTTTTCTTAAATTATCACTCCACATCCCAAAAGAGCTTTATGGGTGTGGAGTGTCATAGTTTAACCCCAGTAGAAATCAGCACTTTTATACACTGCTCAAAAAAATAAAGGGAACACTTAAACAACACAATGTAACTCCAAGTCAATCACACTTCTGTGAAATCAACAGCATGTGAAATTGATTGTCACTCAGTGTTGCTTCCTACTTAGGAAGCAACACTGAGTGACAATCAATTTCACATGCTGTTGTGCAAATGGGAAAGACAACAGGTGGAAATTATAGGCAATTAGCAAGACACAATGTAAATGTAATATGGACTGACAGTGAGAAATAAGTATACCCAATGGGATGAAATAACAGTAGGGCTGCGTCACATACAAGGGAGCGACTTATTAAATGAAACCGAAAAGATATAACTGGTATGTGAGCGCTCCAATTAATTATGCAGATCTACATAACAATCAAGATGAAAATATCAATAAACTTAAAAATGACCAATCTCGCCGAGATCACCACAATGACCACCATAAACCACAATTGAATGTACTGGGTGAGTCTTATCTGAATCAGAATACTCTACACATATATATATAAGAGTATAACAAAATATCATTTATTGTATAATAAACCAATCATAAAAAATGAAACAACATCTCAAAACGTCCAGTATCAGATGTAATCGTGATGAATAGTAAGGGGCCCCTTATTCATATTCTTGTCGACAAAGGACTGATGTAAAAAATCCGAGATGTGCACATTAGCATAAAAACTATATGTGAACTCAAAAAAGTTCAAGCAGTAGGCTCCAGTCCAGTCCGTGAAAAAATATATAAGTGGATAAACGGATAGTGCCCAGACGACCAAGCCGTCTTACGGAGAGGGAGCTCAAACACCAGCCAAACACCCTGGTCAAGACTAAGAGGGAAGCGATAGGGATGGCCCCAAAGGTGAAAAATCACATCCAGATATGGAAAACTATGGGGATATCACTTCAGCAACTTACCCTATCCGTCCGACCATCGGGTGAGAAACTGGGAGCACATAAACTCCAAACCGTGAGGGCTGCAGGAAAAAGGCCGTTCTCGCCAGGTCGCTTGCCGAAAATCAATGGCGGGTCGTAAAGGACGAATCGGCTGGGAAGTTCAAATCCGTCGGCGGTGTGGTGAGGTAGCAGACAGCACGTCTACGCGTTTCGTCCTAGCTGGAGGACTTTTTCAAGACAATGTCTGCTGTCTAAGAGCCGGGTTTATATACCCACTCTTAATTGATTCATAGAATGGTCATGATTGTTAATTGATTCATAGAATGGTCATGATTGTTAATTGATAAACTGAGATCATTACAGATCTAAAGTAAATGGTCATAATTGTTAATTGATAAACTGAGATCATTACAGATCTAAAATAAAATATGCTGCAAGTGGATAGAAAAACACAAAATATAATAAATGAAAACATATATCCTTATTAGGACAATCTCATATTATTAACATCGAAAAATTATATATATATAGACATAAAATAAAGATTAAAAATATATTTTTATTTTTACTTTTATTTTTACTAATAAAGTATTTCAATCTCAAGTTTAACAGAGATAATTAATCAATCTTGATTTGTGAGCCTTTTTTTTTTTTTTTTTTTTATTTAAAAATAATAATAATGATAATATAGTTCAATTGTTTTATAAAAATCTGTTATTTATATATATTAGATTAGGAACAAGAACATTAAAATAAATGTTGAGCACTATATTTTTGTATATATATTTATATGTATAATTAAGAAAAAGAACATTGGAAAAAATGCTGAACACTCATATAGGATTCATATAAGTGTTAAAGAGACCATGGGGTCTAAGGTGAATCGTAATATATATGTGGTTCCCGATTCATCCTCTCCCACATATAGAGACAGTGAAAGATCTTTCACTCACAGGGACAAATAAGTATGTCTTCCAAATTTTAAATGTTACATTCCACTTCTTCATTTAACCCATTAGGAGTAAGTGTGTTGAGTCTAAAGATCCATTTAGTTTCTGCTGTAATTAAGGCTAATTTTCTATTGGGTATATTCTCTGCAATATGCTCGATGCCCATTACTAAAAGCTGTGAAGGGTTACTGTCATGGGCCATTTGGAAGTGTCTGGCTACTGGAGATTTTTTATCACGGTTGCTGATGGCTCGTCTGTGTTCCCTGAACCTGGCTTTTAATGGTCTTGAAGTCTGACCTACATATAGCAAGTCACAAGTACATATCAACAGATATACCACAAATGAGGTATTGCACGAGATTCTAGTGGTTGTATGGAAGTTCTCATCTTTAGAGGAAGGGGGAAAATTCTTTTTTCCGTGACATATGTGTTGGCAGGTTAAGCATCGGGTGGCACCACATTTGAAATTTCCTGCTTCACATAATATCGATGTTTGATTAGTTTTTGCAGTCGGAAATTTGGAAGGGGCCAATAGGTTCTTTAGATTCCTATTTTTACGGAATGTTACTCTGGGTACTTCAGGGATACTGAAACGAAGCCATGGATCCAACCGCAGAATAGACCAATGATTGTTTAGGATATGAATGATCTGGTTGTACGCCCTATTGTACGTTGTCGAGAAGATGGGACCTTTATTCTGACCCACCTCTCTAGTACTGATGTGAAAGTCTATCCTCGGTTTAGGTCTCCTTATTATCGGATGATTCTCCAATAGAGATAGAATCTCCCTATGTTTGACTGAGGGGGAAGGTGATGAAATCAGTATATCAGCTGCAAACCCAGGGATAATTTTAGAGTTCTTTCCGTCCATTCCAATTTTACGCTGGTTGATAAGGGAATCTCTATTGAGCCCTCTAGCCTTCTGGTACGCCCGACCAATGATGCTAGGGTCATAATTCTTATCCAGAAATCGCTGGCAAAGGTCCAACGACTCCTCTTCAAAATTCTCCAAAAAGGAACAATTGCGTCGGAGCCTGGTGAACTGGCTAAACGGGATATTATTAATCCACGTAGGATGATGACCACTCGTGGAGTGTAAAAAACCATTGACATCCACCTGTTTTTTATATGTTCTGGTGTGGACATAACCAGGTTTCCCACTCAGGATTAAATCCAGAAATTCAATAGTAGATCTATTTTTGTTGCTCGTGAAGGAGAGCCCCCACTCGTTGTTATTGAGACTTTGAACGAACTCCTCAGCTTCATTTAGATCACCTTCCCAAATGATCAGGATGTCATCAATGAAGCGTTTGTAGAATTTCAGGTGCCTCTTCCAGATAGGGTTATGGTAGATGTTGGAATGCTCCCATAAACCCATAAAGATGTTGGCGTATGCTGGGGCAAAGCTCGCCCCCATTGCTGTCCCTTTCTTCTGTAAATAAAATTGCCCATTGAAACTAAAATAGTTGTGGGTTAAAATGAAGGATATACTTTCAACAATGGCTTCCACTTGAAATCGTGGAAGAAGGGGGTCTTCCAAAAGGAAATGTTTGACCGCTTTCAAACCTAACTGGTGGTCAATGTTGGAGTATAAGGCCGCCACGTCAATCGTTAGCCAGCAGAAGTTCTCCTGCCACACAACCTCCTGCATCAGAGACAACACGTGTCCTGTATCTTTAATGTAGGAGGGGAGGTGAATCATAATTTTTTGAAGGTGAGTGTCTACCCATTTTGAGAGTGGTGCAGTCAGAGAACCAATAGATGAAATGATGGGTCTCCCCGGCGGGTTGGTGAGAGATTTATGAATCTTGGGGAGAAAATAAAAAATGGGGATATTGCCTTCACCAGAGAGGAGGAAACCTTTCTCCATTTTGTCAATAACCTTCATGTCAAACATCTTATTTACCCAAATCCGTAATTCTTTGGTAAAGCGGGTTGAGGGGTTGAAGGTAAGAACTTGATAGTATTCTTGATCTCCAAGAATTCGATTGGCTTCACCCAAGTAGTCCTCTCTATTGAGAAGGACAATCCCTCCTCCCTTGTCTGCTCCCTTTATGATGATGTTATTATCCTTTTTAAGGCCCTTTAGGGCTGACATTTCGAGATTAGTAAGATTGTGTTCCAATTTACGATCTTTCTGTTGCTTCTCAAGATCCAGGACCAGGTGTTTAAAATCCTTCATAACCAATTCATAGAAGATAGGAATGAACCCTCCTTTGTCGGCTAGAGGATAGTATGTAGAACGAGTTTTGAGTCCTGTAGATACACTAGCCTCCAACACCTCCAGGGCATCAACTTCCCCAAGGGCTTCAGTTTGATCATTTAGTAGGCTCATCAGGTTCTTCAGAATGATTTTATCTTGTGGATCATTTAGAAAGAACGAAGCCGTGTGAACGCTATTGGCATCCTTGATATTAAACGACCTGGTTAAGGTTAATTTTCTAATAAATTGGTTAAGATCTCGAAATAGATCTAGGATATCCGGATTCCTAAACGGAGCAAAACTCAGACCCTTGTTGAGTAAGGAGATCTCAGGTGCGGTCAATACATGGGTGGATAGGTTGAAAATTCCAGTTATGGGAGGCATCTCATCTTGTTGGGGTTTGTTTCCCTTTCCTCTCGTTCCCCTGTGGGTGCATCTCTTTTCTTGCTCCCTATTTTGGAAAAAAGTGGGAACGTTTTGGGTCGATCCACAGGGCTCTCTTCTAAAAAATGAGCCTCAACTGGATTATCCCGGTGGAGAACTCTGGGGGGTTTGGGACGCGCTCCTAGTTCCTCATGCTTGGTCCGGGGACCTGACCCCTCCATGGAACCTCGGTCTGTGGTCTCCAATAAGGGGATAAAGTTGGGGTTGTCCTGTCTCCTCCATCGGTCACGATGAGGTGTATTGGCGGTATAATGAGTACCTTTCTCTTTCTGATAGTGATTATTTCTGGTACGGTGGTTCTGATTGAAGGAATTGTATGGTTTGGATTGGACAGCTTCAGCATAGGTCTTCGGGCTCCATTGGGGAGTCCTCTTGGATCCATAGGAGCGATTAGCATAGTTGGTACTCCTTTTTCCTTTAGTTGGCTGGAAATGGTCAGGGTATTGACTTCTAGAATCCTTCCTCGGAAAAGGAGTAGTTGTGTCCCTTTTCGATCTCAAAAATTAAAAAAAAAAAAAAAAAAGGCTCACAAATCAAGATTGATTAATTATCTCTGTTAAACTTGAGATTGAAATACTTTATTAGTAAAAATAAAAGTAAAAATAAAAATATATTTTTAATCTTTATTTTATGTCTATATATATATAATTTTTCGATGTTAATAATATGAGATTGTCCTAATAAGGATATATGTTTTCATTTATTATATTTTGTGTTTTTCTATCCACTTGCAGCATATTTTATTTTAGATCTGTAATGATCTCAGTTTATCAATTAACAATTATGACCATTTACTTTAGATCTGTAATGATCTCAGTTTATCAATTAACAATCATGACCATTCTATGAATCAATTAACAATCATGACCATTCTATGAATCAATTAAGAGTGGGTATATAAACCCGGCTCTTAGACAGCAGACATTGTCTTGAAAAAGTCCTCCAGCTAGGACGAAACGCGTAGACGTGCTGTCTGCTACCTCACCACACCGCCGACGGATTTGAACTTCCCAGCCGATTCGTCCTTTACGACCCGCCATTGATTTTCGGCAAGCGACCTGGCGAGAACGGCCTTTTTCCTGCAGCCCTCACGGTTTGGAGTTTATGTGCTCCCAGTTTCTCACCCGATGGTCGGACGGATAGGGTAAGTTGCTGAAGTGATATCCCCATAGTTTTCCATATCTGGATGTGATTTTTCACCTTTGGGGCCATCCCTATCGCTTCCCTCTTAGTCTTGACCAGGGTGTTTGGCTGGTGTTTGAGCTCCCTCTCCGTAAGACGGCTTGGTCGTCTGGGCACTATCCGTTTATCCACTTATATATTTTTTCACGGACTGGACTGGAGCCTACTGCTTGAACTTTTTTGAGTTCACATATAGTTTTTATGCTAATGTGCACATCTCGGATTTTTTACATCAGTCCTTTGTCGACAAGAATATGAATAAGGGGCCCCTTACTATTCATCACGATTACATCTGATACTGGACGTTTTGAGATGTTGTTTCATTTTTTATGATTGGTTTATTATACAATAAATGATATTTTGTTATACTCTTATATATATATGTGTAGAGTATTCTGATTCAGATAAGACTCACCCAGTACATTCAATTGTGGTTTATGGTGGTCATTGTGGTGATCTCGGCGAGATTGGTCATTTTTAAGTTTATTGATATTTTCATCTTGATTGTTATGTAGATCTGCATAATTAATTGGAGCGCTCACATACCAGTTATAACAATTAGCAAGACACCCCCAATAAAGGAGTGGTTCTGCAGGTGGTGACCACAGACCACTTCTCAGTTCCTATGCTTTCTGGCTGATGTTTTGGTCACTTTTAAATGTTGTGGTGCTTTCACTCTAGTGGTAGAATGAGACAGAGTCTACAACCCACACAAGTGGTTCAGGTAGTGCAACTCATCCAGGATGGCACATCAATGCGAGCTGTGGCAAGAAGGTTTGCTGTGTCTGTCAGCGTATGTCCAGAGCATGGAGGTGCTACCAGGAGACTGGCCAGTACATCAGGAGACGTGGAGGAGGCCCAGCAGCAGGACCGCTACTTTCGCCTTTGTGCAAGGAGGAACAGGAGGAGCACTGCAAGAGCCCTGCAAAATGACCTCCAGCAGGCCACAAATGTGCATGTGTCTGCTCAAACGGTCAGAAACAGACTCCATGCGGGTGGTATGAGGGCCCGACATCCACAGGTAGGGGTTGTGCTTACAGCCCAACACCGTGCAGGACATTTGGCATTTGCCAGAGAACACCAAGATTGGCAAATTCGACACTGGCGCCCTGTGCTCTTCACAGACGAAAGCAGGTTCACACTGAGCACATGTGACAGAGTCTGGAGATGCCGTGGAGAACGTTCTGCTGCCTGCAACATCCTCCAGCATGACCGGTTTGGCTGTGGGTCAGTAATGGTGTGGGGTGGCATTTCTTTGGGGGCCGCACAGCCCTCCATGTGCTCGCCAGAGGTAGCCTGACTGCCATTAGGGACCGAGATGAGATTCTCAGACCCCTTGAGAGACCATATGCTGGTTTGGTTGGCCCTGGGTTCCTCCTAATGCAAGACAATGCTAGACCTCATGTGGCTGGAGTGTGTCAGCAGTTCCTGCAAGATGAAGGCATTGATGCTATGGACTGGCCCGCCCGTTACCCAGACCTGAATCCAATTGAGCACATCTGGGATATCATGTTTCGCTCCATCCACCAACGTAACGTTGCACCACAGACTGTCCAGGAGTTGGCACATGCTTTAGTCCAGGTCTGGGAGGAGATCCCTCAGGAGAACATCCACCACCTCATCAGGAGCATGCACAGGCGTTGTAGGGAGGTCAAAAAGGCACATGGAGGCCACACACACCACTGACCCTCATTTTGACTTGTTTTAAGGACATTACATCAAAGTTGGATCAGCCTGTAGTGTGTTTTTCCACTATAATTTTGAGTGTGACTCCAAATCCAGACCTCCATGGGTTGAAAAATTTGATTTACATTTTTACAATTTTTGCGTGATTTTGTTGTCAGCACATTCAACTATGTAAAGAATAAAGTATTTCAGAAGAATATTTAATTCATTCAGATCTAGGATGTGTTATTTTTGTGTTCCCTTTTTTTTTTTTGAGCAGTGTATATTAACTAAGGAACATCCCCCCCCAGCTGTCAATCAAAAAGCCAGGGAGGATTATTTTCTTCTCTCAATAGCTCCCCTGAGCTAACGGAAGTGGCAGAGCCTCCCCCTCCCTCCCTCCCTCACAGAACTCAGACCAGCTCCTCAGCTCCAGACTTGTGCGCGCGTGCATGCAATGGTGTACGCGTGCACACATTGGCACACACGTGCACATGAGCACCAAGTCAGAGGCTTCTCATTGAGTAGCCTCTGATTGGTTATTTCCCTGTAAAGAGACTGAAAGTTTGGTTATTTCCCTGTAAAGAGGGCTAGGTAAGGCTGCAGATTATAAGGTCTGCAGCCTTTGCAAGGTCTTTTAAGATATATATCCCCAATGAATACATGCATGAAAAACTCATGCATGTATTCACTGGCAGTATATCTACTAAACATTGATTTAATTTTTTTTTTTAGATATGGCCAGTGATATAAGTTAAGCTGATGAAGGGGTTTTAATCGCTTTAGCGCCACGGGAGGGGGACCCTGAGGGTGGGGGCACCCTTAGGGCACTATAGTGTCAGGAAAACCGCTATGTTTTCCTGACACTATAGTGATCCTTTAATTCTAATACCAAAAGCTGCTATCCGCAAAGCAATTTATAGCGGAGGGCCTATGGCTGCTTCAAGCAAAACAAAAGAAATCCTCCCAATTTGGCAAAATAGCTATGGTATCAAAAATATTTTTGCACAGGTCTCTTCAAGATACTAGAATTCAGATAATAGAACCCAAAGACTTATTAATATAGTAATAACAAAAAAGAAAAACTGTTACACAGTACCCCCCTGTATCCCCCCCCCCAAAAAAAACAGATCAGAACAGAAAAAAAAATCTGTTCTGTAAATAAAACGGAGAATAGACAAAACATAGAGCCTACACTAAAGCAAATATCGACAGTAGGCCAAGTTGGAGTTTCTAGTTTAAAGGGACACTATAGTCACCAAAACGACTTTAGCTTAATGAATCAGTTTTGGTGCCTAGATCACACCCCTGCAGTCTCACTGCTCAATTCTCTGCCATTTAGGAGTTAAATCACTTTGTTTATATATTGATAGTCACATCTCCCTGCATGTGACTTACACAGCCTTCCTAAACACTTCCTGTAAAGTGAGATCTAATGTTTACACTTCCTTTATTGCACATTCTGTTTAATTTAGAATTTCTTATCACTTACTCTGTTAATTGCTCGCCCGACCCTGCAGGCTCTTCCTATGTGTGATTAATGTTCAATTTACAGAGCAGTAGATAAAACATAAGTTGACATCTAATTGAAAATGAAACCATTTCTTTGTGTATGCAGGCTGTGTGAGTCACAGCCAAGGGAGTGATGTAAGCCTAAAATGGCAGATAATTGAGCAGTGACATTTCAGAATCATGATCTATAAACCAAAAAGCTAAAGTTGTTTTGGTGATTGTAGTGTCCATTTAAGTCCTGTTGGATGTTATTCACATAAAAGCCAAGAAAAAGTTCAATTGACCTGGGCTGGCATTCAGTTATATCTAAGTCCGTCTCTTTTTTTAAAAAAAAGCCATGCCCCTGACCAGATGACTAGTTTATGATACCTGGTTTGTTTAGATCAGGCTTCCCCAAACTCTGGCCCTCCAGATGTTGCTGCACTACAACTCCCATGATTCTCTGGCTATGTATTTCATTCAAAGGATCATGGGAGTTGTAGTTCGGCAACATCTGGAGGGCCGGAGTTTGGGGAAGCCTGGTTTAGATAACTGATCCTAACTCAGCTTCTTGATCCAAAGATGAAGCCCCTGTAAGAAAATGTTTGGCACCTATATTTTAATTACAGAATCCAGGCAGAATCCACAGCAGGGGGTCAGGGCTCTGTGGAAGAGTCAATTCTTACAGATATAGCAATGCTCTGTGATCAAAAGGGTTTTAATTCAGGCTAGAGGCACAGACAAAGGAATAACCATGCTAATCCCTACAATATTGGAACAAAATCATGTCCACTATGGATGACATGCCTCAGGTAAGAATCAGGTAAACGTGAATATTTAAACATAACCTATTCACAATTAATTTAAAGGAACAGTTTAGGCATCATAACTTAAAGGGACTCTCCAGTGCCAGGAAAACAATCAGTTTTCCTTGCACTGCAGGTCCCCTTTCCCTCCCACCCCCCATCCCGGTTGCTGAAGGGGTGAAAACCCCTTCAGTGACTTACCAGAGGCAGCAACATGTCCCACGTCGCTGCTTCTTCCTCCGCTCACGCTCCTCCCCTTCATCACGTCAGCCGGCAGGGGAAACTGATCACGCCTGCCGGCGGGGGAGACCTAATGCGCATGCGCGGCAATGCTGTGCAGGCGCATTAGACCTCTCCATACGAAAGCATTGAAAATGCTTTTCCATGCTTTCCTATGGGGATTTTAGCGACGCTGGAGGTCCTCACAGCGTGAGGACGTCCAGTGACGCTATAGCACAGAAAACCTGTGCTATAGACCAGGAAGTGCCCTCTACTGGCTGCCCACATGGCAGCCACTAGAGGAGGAGGTAACCCTGCAAGGTAATTATTGCAGTTTATAAAAACTGCAATAATTACACTTGCAGGGTTAAGGGTAGTGGGAGTTGGCACCCAGACCACTCCAATGGGCAGAAGTTGTCTGGGTGCCTGGAGTGTCCCTTTAATCAAAATGACGTTGTTATGGTGCAAGGAGGCCCCTGGCATACTGTTATGATGTCAGGGTAGGTAGAGCTGACTATTAACACATACTGATATGTTGTCTGGGTAGGTAGACCTGAGTATTAATACATACTGTTATGATGTCAGGGTAGGTAGATACATACTGATATGAGGTCAGGGTAGGTAGAGCTGAGTATTAATACATACTGTCATGATGTTAGGGTATGTAGAGCTGAGTATTAATACATACTGTTATGATGTCAGGTTAGGTACAGCTGAGTATTAACACATACTGATATGATGTCAGGGTAGGTAGAGCTGAGTATTAACACATACTGATATGATATCAGGGTAGGTATAGCTGAGTATTAATACATACTGATATGATGTCAGAGTAGGTAGAGCTGAGTATTAACACATACTGGTATGATGTCAGGGTAGGTAGAGCTGAGTATTAATACATACTGATATGATGTCAGGGTATGTAGAGCTGAGTATTAATACATACTGATATGATGTCAGGGTATGTAGAGCTGAGTATTAACACATACTGATATGATGTCACGGTAGGTAGAGCTGAGTATTAACACATACTGATATGATGTCAGGGTAGGTAGAGCTGGGTATTAATACATACTGTTATGATGTCAGGTAAGGTACAGCTGAGTATTAACACATACTGATATGATGTCAGGGTAGGTAGAGCTGGGTATTAATACATACTGTTATGATGTCAGGTTAGGTACAGCTGAGTATTAACACATACTGATATGATGTCAGGGTAGGTAGAGCTGAGTATTAACACATACTGATATGATATCAGGGTAGGTATAGCTGAGTATTAATACATACTGATATGATGTCAGAGTAGGTAGAGCTGAGTATTAACACATACTGGTATGATGTCAGGGTATGTAGAGCTGAGTATTAACACATACTGATATGATGTCAGAGTATGTAGAGCTGAGTATTTACACATACTGATATGATGTCACGGTAGGTAGAGCTGAGTATTAACACATACTGATATGATGTCAGGGTAGGTAGAGCTGAGTATTAATACATACTGATATGATGTCAGGGTAGGTAGAGCTGAGTATTAACACATACTGGTATGATGTCGGGGTAGGTACAGCTGAGTATTAACACATACTGATATGATGTCAGGGTAGGTAGAGCTGAGTATTAACACATACTGGTATGATGTCGGGGTAGGTACAGCTGAGTATTAACACATACTGATATGATGTCAGGGTAGGTAGAGCTGAGTATTAACACATACTGATATGATGTCATGGTAGGTAGAGCTGAGTATTAACACATACTGATAGGTTGTCAGGGTAGGTAGAGCTGAGTATTAACACATACTGATATAATGTCAGGGTAGGTAGAGCTGAGTATTAAGACATACTGATATGTCAGGGTAGGTACAGCTGAGTATTAACACATACTGATATGATGTCAGGGTAGGTAGAGCTGAGTATTAATACATACTGATATGATGTCATGGCAGGTAGAGCTGAGTATTAACACATACTGATATGATGTCAGGGTAGGTAGAGCTGAGTATTAATACATACTGATATGATGTCATGGTAGGTAGAGCTGAGTATTAACACATACTGATAGGTTGTCAGGGTAGGTAGAGCTGAGTATTAACACATACTGATATAATGTCAGGGTAGGTAGAGCTGAGTATTAAGACATACTGATATGTCAGGGTAGGTACAGCAGAGTATTAACACATACTGATATGATGTCAGGGTAGGTAGAGCTGAGTATTAATACATACTGATATGATGTCATGGTAGGTAGAGCTGAGTATTAACACATACTGATAGGTTGTCAGGGTAGGTACAGCTGAGTATTAACACATACTGATATGATGTCAGGGTAGGTACAGCTGAGTATTAATACGTGCAGATGCTCAGCAGGGCAATGCTGTCAGGTAGGTTCATTGAAGATTGCAGGTTATGTACAGGAATTACATGTGAGCTGAGTAATAGCAGTAAGCCGCACAGAGCATGGTCTGAGAAGGCTGATACATTGGGCTGAGCTGAATGAGCTCACAGATTGGCTGCAGGGATCACCTCAGCCTCCTCCCTATTACTAAGTCAAAAATAAGACAGAGCATGGCAGCAGGCTCACAGCAGCTACACACTTACTTACAATAAGGGGCCCAGCAAGGGCAGATGAACTACAGGAGAATATACACAGCTGTATGCCCTGGTATGTTACTGAATACAGAGAGCTGGGTCTGTCCTGGTGTTACTGAACTCAGAGAGCTGGGTCTGTCCTGGTATGTTACTGAACTCAGGGAGCTGGGTCTGTCCTGGTATGTTACTGAACTCAGGGAGCTGTGTCTGTCCTGGTATGTTACTGGTGGTATTGTGAACTCAGAGCTGGGTCTGTCCTGGCAAGGTACTGGTACTGTTCTGAACTCAGAGAGCTGGGTCTGTCCTGGCAAGGTACTGGTACTGTTCTGAACTCAGAGAGCTGGGTCTGTCTTGGTATGTTAGTGGTGGTACTGTGGACTCAGAGAGCTGGGTCTGTCCTGGCAAGTTACTGGTACTGTGCTCAGATCAGAGAGCTTGGTCTGCCCTGGCAGGTTCTGGTACTGTGCTGGGTCCGAGAGCTAAGACTCAGACATATGGGTCTGTCCTGGTACTGGGGAGCTGGTACATTAGTGGTTCTGGAGAGTTTATACATTAATGGTATTGGAGAGCTGGTACATTACTGGTTCTGGAGAGTTGGTACATTAATGGTATTGGAGAGCTGGTACATTACTGGTTCTGGGCATCTGGCACATTACTGGTACTGGACAGCTGGTATATTACTGGTTCTGGGCATCTGGCACACACTGGTACTGGAGAACCGGTACATTACTGGTGCTGGAGAACCGGTACATTACTGGTACTGGAAAGCTGGCACATTACTGGTACTGCAGAGCTGTGCTGGTCTCAGGGAGCTGGGTCAATACTAATACATTACTGGTACTGTCTGAGAGCATGTGAGGGTCATGTCTCACAATCCCCCCTAATGGCCCCTTTATTCTGCCGCTTGCATGCAATCCGTGGGGCTGCTTCTGCCAGATCCTTCTCATACCAGGGCTGCCAGGGGCCCCTTCAACTGGATCACTACCCCGGGCTCTCATTGCAAGACCACCAGCCGTGAGTAACTGGGGATTTATTGAACCCATGTGTCTACCTGCTCAGAGTACAGGTTAACAGATACATTGTATTGATTCAAAATAAATTAGTGGGCGGGGTTACTGTAGCTGTTATAGAATTAGGATGCTGAATGGCAAAAATAACGAGTTATATACACTGACTACAATATACTACAATAAATCATTCAACAATAAGGTTGTTTGTTTTTTACGGTCCTCGTATTTTTTATTATCGTTAGTGTGCAGAATGATTAATTATAATAATTATTATTTATTGTTGTTGCGTATATACATTATGAATTAGTGACCCTTTAATACATAGGTTTTATTATGTCCTCTCAATATAGATTGTCTGTCTATCCATCTGTACACTTAGAACACGCTGACCACACGTGTGTTATTATAGGTGAAGACAATAAATATACATTGTCATAGAAATGATGCTGTGAAAATGTAATACCCTTGAGTGAAAGTGCTGTGTGACCTCTCTACAATATATTGGGAAAATATAAGGTGTATAGCACCCCAGCATATGGTGTGTGACCTCCAGACTGGGATAAGGGATACCCCTGTTATCTATGTTACTGTTAATGATCTCTACGCTGGGATCAGGGATACAACCACCATATAGGTGTATGTACTAAGATAAGGGATACTCCCATTCTGTCTGATCTCTGTATACAATTCAGATACAGTTTACTGTAAGAGATGTATAATCTGTATATGTGACACCCCTCATGTATTTTGCTCTATGGATTAGTGAGTGGTGATTACTCTGCTTCTATAAAGGGATATCCATTTCTATAGGATTATGTGAGCGGTCATTAATCTGGAATAAGGGATGGGCCCTATGTGGGTTATTCAATGTTAGTATAAGTGAAAATGGACAGTATGATGAAGTAAGGTTATATATAGGTAAAGTGGGCACTGTCCTGGTTATATAGGATACGAAATGGGGAATTGTGCCTGTATCAGGGGAGCTATTCTGCTATAGATGGCAATCCTGGTATTAAGGATGCCATGTTGTAGGTTTATGTTGTGTATGTGTGGAATCTCTGTGTGCTTGCACTATGTATAATAGCAGAAACTCAAGAGGAAGGCTCTAGGACCTTGCTGTGACTGCTTGCTGAAGCAGGAGGAGTGGAAGGAGGCTGGTCTTGTCTCTTTGTGATATGTGTTTATTTTCCTTTAAATTCAGATTGCTAGCCTACACTGGGATGTAATTGGATGTGTGTTACCTGCTGGTTTCTGGAGGTGCCCTCCTCCCAGAGTAATCCCAGGCTGGTGAATATAGGTATGGTGGCAGGCTGAGAAGGGGACAGACAGGGGACAAGGACACCCTGCCATTCTTTGAGAAGACCCTCGCCTCTACCATTCATTGCTCTGCCATGTAAGTGGGACCGGAGTTCTGTTACAATGAATTGGTTTTCTTAGTGATAGACTGGGATCAGTAGCTGTGCTGTCAGCTGGGACTTACTGTTGTTATTTCTTAGCATTGTAAGAACTAATGGGTTCGACTGAAAATGTTCCTTATTCCTTATTACAGTAAAAAAAAAAGAAATCCCTCGATTCCATCTTGTGATGTGTAACCTCTGACAATCCAATCATTGTGACCTAAAGCTCACATAACACTCAGCCAGCCCAGTGTTTAAAGTAGAGCAGATTGGAAGATCAGGGCCAGTTAGTCATTAGGTTCATTGTTAGTGTAGGGATAAACAATATCTCCAAAATCCAGCTGCTGGGTATAACAGCACATGTAAGCCTTAAACAGCTTCTTGGGTGGCTGAGCATTTTGGGACAGGCAGCAGATGGACTGCAATTTACTGTATTTATGTTCAGTGATTTTATTACAGCTCTGGCCTGTAATTTCCATGTTGTGAATGGCAAGGGGTGATAGGAGTTGTACTTAGCAGTCACTGGACTGAATAGAACTGTCATTGTCTTGGATTATTTTATCCCACCCAATGTAGAATCAGAATGATTGGAGAAAGAAAGTTGCTTTCATCCCAGTAGCTGTGTACTACAACTCCTATCACACCTATTGAGGTCCTGTGTATGGGGTGCTATGATTTGCCATTGTAATAGATCTATGAAAGGAAACCATTGTTAATAATGCTGATATGGACAATAACTCATATCAGTCTCAGCTATCATTTGGTTATGCATGTCCTTGGATTGCCCTTTTAACCCCATGGGCTGGGTTGCTTTTCTATACTGTGATCAGCATTGCTAACCTGGCATCTATGTGCCCTTCAACCACATTCATCACCTGACCAACCTCTTAGCTTAGCAGAAATGCTATCTCTCTTGGGGTTAGATTCTGTAATCAAAGATGCTCATTGCTGGTTATTTAATAGCAATTCTCCTGGAGACTTCATTGGGTGAATTGCTATTAGTTTGAGAAAGTAAAAGTTACCCAACCCTTAATCTGCAACTTTTTAATTTAGTTTCCCCGAAGAGAAACATAAACACTATAATGGATCTTTGCTCTCTTTCAAATCCATTCACATTCAGTTCAATATGCTACTTTACATTTAAGGGACACTTAAGGAAATCAAACCCTTTGTAATGAATTTGCTATGATCTATGATTCAGCTGATTGATATGAGCAGTCTAAGCCTCATGGGAATTGTATTCCACATAAGCTGGAACTCCGGAAGATGTCTATCCATGCCCTCCAAGGGTGGGCTGCTATAGAATCTGTGCCAAGATCCTGTTTACAATGTCTCCTTTGAAACAATTATTTTCCTTGAAAAATAAACAAGAGCTTTAAAGCGACCCTGTCACTTATGGAGTCTGTCACTTATGGAGTCTTTGTCTTTTTGTGAAGATCTTCCAATATAACATGTCTGCTTGCCAGCTCCTGGGCAGAGTAGAGGAAGGGGGTAAATTTTCTTAAAGTTCTCCCCGTGCATTGCCACGTTCTGCCAGTTCCATTTCATCTACTAGTGGACATGTCCCTGACATACATTTGCACATGCTCGAGAATATGAAACGTTCTAAGCAAAATCCCACAAGACAGTAGGATACTTTATAGATCTTCTTTCGCATGTCCGATGGGATGCCTGTTCTCACTAGCTTTCATGAGTGACAGCTGATGATAAATGAAAGATACAGCAGGCCCTGCTTTAAAATATAAATGTTGTAATGTATTATCCTCCTAGAGTTTTTACTAAAGGTACACAATAATCTCCCAAAAAACTTTTTGCGTAATGAAGCAGTGTTGGTGTACAAATTATGCCCCTGCAGTCTCACTGTATATATGTTTAAACTTCCTAAATGTTGAATAGTGGGTGCCTGATTAACGATGCCACTGGTAAATACCCTCTCGAATATAGTTTGACCCAGAACTGGGTAATAGCACTCCCCACATCCTAATATCACCTAATGGCATGTAGTGGTTATGGTGCTTCGACTACCCCTTTAACTTCATATCAACATGGGGTTAATTGGTGTAGTTACTAGACATGACAGTTTGTGATGGTCTTATCTCATCTTTAGTAAATTCACCTTTATCGTGCATTAATAGCATATTGTCTGTGTATGTGTTACCTGTGGATAATGTTTACATATAATTTTGCATTAACGCTGGAAAAAAAATGGGTGAAGGAGCAGCAGCAGAATGTTTTCAAAGCTCAGCTTTTCTGTGCAGTGTTTGTGAGATTCTGTGTCGTTGCCAGATTATTTGGAAATGATCCAAGAGCAACAGCGTAGGTATAAAGGGTTTTTCTCTTATATATGTGTAAGTCCTACTGAAAAAACATAGTTGTAAAAGTGTAGGTGCATAAACAGGATACGTTGCAAAGTGCGTGAACCATGCCCCTTTAAACGTTGAATGAATGCATCTCTTTTTACTCTGTGCAAGTTCACAAAATCATTAAATGGAACTCTACAGTAGTTATTTTTAAAGGGACTGCAAAGTCAAAATACAATTATAACTTGTTTAAATGGTTGTAACAGTTACTAAGTGGCTGTCCGAGCACCATAACCACTACAGCTCATTGTTATGGTGAAAAGAATATAGTGAATCAAATTATGATTTTGATTTACTGATTTCAATGTTTCTTTGTCTGATCCTTCTTTATGCCTCAGATGTGTACACTATGAACATTTTTTGTGATTAAATTATTTAGAGAAAATGGAGAAAGACTCACAGGGCTATTCAGTAAAGTGAGAATTACCAGGATTCATAGTGAAGTTGAAAACATAGATCAAAAAAAGTCAAAATAGAAAAAAAAATCTAAATTAATTCTGTTTTCAGTTTGACTGTTTTGGCTTTAAATGTGAATTCACTTTGAGTGAATGATTGACTCAAATGATTTGCATCATAACTTAAAAATGCAACCACAATCAACGTATACAATATTCTGTATTCATTATTTTTTTTTCTGCTGACTGTGTGTAGGCCACTGGTTTTTATTCTTTCTGAAGTCTTTGTCACAAAGAGTCAACATTATACATTACTCTGTTACTTAAAACATATTTATTTTACCAAGCCCTGGAAAAATGACTTTCATTTTCATAGTATAACCCTTTCCCCACTCCATTAAATACATGTCATTATTAGAAATCTGGTCCAAAGTTCCAGCTTCCGTCCTTTGCCTTGTATTGCAGTTGGGTATTACACATCTAGGACATTAAGTTTGCACACATTTGCTTTATGCAAATCCAATTCCTGCATTTCTTTTTTATTTTTGAAGTTCCCTTTGGCAAATTCATGTAGGTAAAAGGTGCGAACACTTTGTACAATGTGTAACTTAAAAGAACATCCTGACCAGTTCTAAATTTGAATAATATGACTTGCTGTCCACTGGGAATTAAGAACTAGACATATTTTGCCACATTATCTACAGAGAAAATTAAAGGAACACTCTAAATAAAACCAAAACAAATCAATGTCAATAAAATTGATATACAACTTAACTTTATTCCAGTGCCAGGCCCAGGACTGATTCTTTACTGCAGCCTATCTGGCTAAAATGACTGTGGTTATTTACCTTGACACTGTAGATGTTTACACAGTATATCTGTCTGTTTACAGGCTTGCCAGATTTGGCATAAAGCCTCACAACAGTCCCAATTTAAGTTGGAGACCCGCTTTCGGGTTCCTGTTCCACCATCCTAAGTTTGTTCCCTAGTCTCCTGCATTTGGGGACACCAGGGAACTGTCCCCAGCCAGCACAGCGCAAGTGCATCATTAGAGACACTCGCAATACACTCATGTCACTAGGGCAGTTAGAAGAGTGCTGTAAGAGCGCCCTGTGCATAGTCCTCTTTTAGCTAGTTACTATGAGTGGCAGTCAGCCTGGTGTGCATTCATCCCCCTTGTCCCGATGGGCTCTCTACTTTGGGCAATACCAGTGTCGCAGATTACATCACTCACCTGCCCACTCTGTCCCAATTTACATACCACCCTATGTTAGGATGTATGTCTTAGCAATCATCTGCATCAACCATTAAATCACAAGTCTGTTCAGTACCTGTATGCATTAATACTTAGCTTCACTTACCCTGACATCATCACCCAGCTGGGTAGGATGGATCTGGATGATACACTTGTTAGTGAAGCAGTTAGCATCATGTAGAATGTGCCTGACCACAAATGTTGGGCATAAACCCTGCCCACCAGGGTGAAAGACTGCCTGGGAGGCCAGTCAATCAGGGCTTCCCTCATGCTGAACATTGCTGTATTGCTGTATTGCTCCTGTATGGGCTAAAATGCCCTGAATTTTAATACCTGTGATGGCAGTAGAGGTTTCCCAAATCTGGACCAATGCAGCCTTATTCGTGCATATAGCATGCCGGAGATAATTCCGAGCAGGCATGTGTGTACAATGCTTGAACGCGCCTGGCTCAGAAACATCACGAAGTGGCAAAGTCAATTTCGGAAGTACAGCTACGTTTGTTACTAACCTTTACTGGTGTATTCACCCCAGTCAATGCTGAAATAGTATTTACTGGGATAAACACACATGGTAATTCTAGGGTAATTCTAGGGTATGTGCAGGTTTAACAAAAATAAAACTATATTTTAGAATATTCTGCATTTAAGCCGCTCTAAAAATACTTTCAGGCAAAACATTCATTATTTTAATTTTGTTCGAAAACTTTTTGTCTTTAAGCATGGTAATGGAAGCTAGTGGCAGCTCTTGTTCACTTACACCAGGGTTAATCATTGATTTATTCAAATAAATGCAAATGCTAGAGGCTGGTACTTGTGTAACCAGCGCAAACATTTATAATAAAGATTTTCAAAAGGAAATTTTAGAATGTAAGATACTTCTCCTAAGAGGGAAGATGGTTTAGGGGGAGGTGTATATCTATCTGTCTGCTATACAGACACTCCTCACTTACTGACCAGGTTCCGTTCTAACGATTCAGTCGTAAAACAAATTGGTCGGTAAGTGAGGATGCGCTACAGAGCATGCGCACCAGTGCAGGTCTATGTTTGGGGAATAGTGAAGAGGAAGGAGTGACCGGACGACAGAAAACCCTTTGGGTTTATTTATAAAATAGAAGATTAACTGACATGAGCATTGCAAATCTGAAAATGTTAACTGTTCTGGCCTAAAATCGACAATTTTCAGTTCTCAACAAATGCCAGTTTAGTGAATAAGTCCAAAGGATGTTTTCTATTTGTATCCCATTCTGCCCTTTATTTAATTTTCCAAGAACAGCTGGGTGGAGTCAAAACGTATTAAACAGTCTTTTATCATTGTACGTCATTACGAAAGGATTTGATAAGAAAGGGCAGACAAAACACTACACAGTCATGTTCTAATTGTGATCTAAGTTGTTGTTTACACAGAAGGAGTTGTTTGTAAATGCGCATGATCTCCCGTCAAACTGAATAAACAGTGCAGGCTATTCATAGCTAAATATATGTCTGATCGAATCTGGTGTGGGCAGCCGTTAAAAGAACAAAATTCTGAATTAAATCAGGGCGGCAGATAATAAACAATGTGCTGGCATTTGGTTTAGGAGCTAGTGTTTATCCGACGGTTATTTGAGTCATATCACATTTCACATCATGCTTGATCAATACGTAGGGAGGTGATGCTATGTCAGATCTAATCAATGGGTAGCCTTGGAGCTTGTTGTGGGCATATACTGCTCACACAGCTTTGCTAGGCTGGCACATACCTCCCAATGGTCCCTGCGTAAGGCCTAAATACCGGTGTCCCTCTTTTCTATTGTAATATCCCTCATTTCTAGGAGCTCCAGAAATGTGTCCGTGTATAACAGAGCTCCACAGCAATAATACTCCCAGTAATATGTATTTATCTACAATAAATGTGTTTAGAAATCAATCTGTGTAAATAAGATTCATTGTTCTTTTTCTAAATTGCATTTTAGTTGCATAAATTGTTATTAGTAAGTCGCCTAAAATCTCTAAGAACAGCCTGTCCCTGGCCACAGTCCCACTGACACCCTTAAAATTAGTGTCCCACTTTGTCCATTTGAAATGTTGGCAAGTTTGCTGGCAATGCATCATGGGAACAGTTGTAGGGCAACTTATTAGCAAACACCGTTTTGATTGAAAAGGAAGAATGAAAGACATAATTCTTCATTAGTAAATTCTTTCCATTTTCCCACATATTGTTTAAACCCAGATCTCGTATCAGACAGCAGGCAAATAATCCTTGTTTCTCTTTACTGGTATACACACCAAGAGCAGCGTTAATATTTACCTGTCCACACATGATTAGAAGAATGACTACATCTCTATTCACCGATGTAGGTCAGCTGATGTGACAATGTTATGACTTGGCACTGCTTTCTGGACCAATGCACTAATCTAATAACAAATCCATTTCTCAATATTTCCTACTTTTTTCGTTTATTTATTATATGTCCTTAAAGCAACACTTTAGTGTCAGGAATACAAATATGAATTTCTGACACTATAGTGCCTGTGTGGTTGTTTAGGTGCCTGCTCCTCCTTCAGGTTACTCTGAAAAGGTGATTTATTCCCACAACGCACTGGTCTCTCTGCAGTTGGCCCTGCCTAACTCTGCATTAATGGCTGAGATCATCAATTTTTTATGATCTCAGCCAATCCAATGCCTTCCCTTAGGAAATCTTTAGGAGACTATGGTGCATGCATGGCAAAATGCCACAGTGTGTCAATCAGCATCTCCTCATAGAGATACATTGAATCAATGCATCTCCATGAGGAACGTTTAAAATCTCCATGCACACTGTGCAGCACTGACACGGGAAGCACCTCTAGTGGCTGTCCGAGTGACTGCCACTAAAGGTGTTACTAGGCACCAACGTAAACAGTGATTTTTTTTCTAAAAAGGCAGCATTTACACTGAAAAGCCTGCAGGGACAGGCAAGAGACTCCAGAACCACTATATTAAGCTGTAGATGTTCTGGTGATTATAGTGTCCATTTAATAGCACGATTATAAGTAGACAGAAAAGAAAGGGAGTTTGTGCAGTAACAGTGGGATGTGCGGAGCAGAGATATGCCTTGATAAAAATACAGGCCAAGTCCAAGCTCTGGTGAATCGGCAGATTTTTCCCCATTGTCCTAGCTCACCACGACTTGCTATTTTATTGAACAGACTCCGAAATAAGTTTGTGACAGGTATAACAAATGATATCTCAGTGGCTTGGACTGAAGTGGCAGACTCTATGAATAGCAGGTTCTTCCAAGCAAAGTCTACTTAATTTGTATGCTTTATTAAAATCAATAAATATATGTACCATGATGTTGTACCCCTAGATCATCTGGATGTATTCGGAAATAGCAAATATCTAAATGTAGCTGTTTGAATACTTTCATATAATTATCTAAATCAGGAGTAGGCAACATTCCGCACACCGAATGTTGTGGACACATTTTCGTGTCCTTCTTCACAACAAAGATTGACAAAATCCAAAATAAATTTCTATGTTCTCTTTTGCACTCAACAGCCTGGCCCTTTAAACAGCCTCCTCCTCTACCTACAATTCGTATCTCCCCTCTTGTTTTTGAAGAGGAGGTTTATACATAGTTACATAGCTGAAAAGAGACTTGCGTCCATCAAGTTCAGCCTTCCTCACATATGTTTTTGCTGTTGAAAAAAAGGCAAAAAACCTAGTCTGAAGCGCTTGCAATTTTGCAATAAACTAGGAAAAAATTCCTTCTTGACATGTTTGTATTCCTATAGTGTTCATTTAAGCAAATTAAAGGAACATTCTGGTCACCATAACAACTTCATCTAAATGAAAATGCTATGATGCTAGGAAGCCCCTGGGTGCTCTCTTTCCTTTAAGGTGTTAAACTGCTCTGAAATGGTTTAACCCCAAAGGCTTCCTCCTGATCTCCAGGTCGCTTAGTGGTATTCGGCTTCTGAAATGCAGTGTCAGGAAGTGCAGATTGACCTCAGGCATGGGTGCCACTGACTGGCTAGAGTGCTCAGCTGACGCTCTACTCCAATCGTTAGTTCCCGGTTTATAAAAATGTTTAACTTTTTTATGAATGGGGAGCTACTGATTGGCTTAGAGTGCCAACTGACCGCTCTAGCCAATCAGCGACACCCCTACCCAGCCTCTGTGCTTCCTGAAACTCAGTAAATAAAAGTGAACACATTAACACTGTTTTTTTTTTGTTTTGTTTTTACCTGGGGAGATGAGAAGGTCCAAAGTTTCCCTGCCAGACCCAGGTACCAAAGCCTTACTTCCCTGATTTATAGTCTGCCCCCCATGCCTCATTTCCCTGATCTATAGGCTGCCTCCCCCATGCCTCACTTCCATGATCTATAGGCTGTCCCCCCCATGCCTCACTTCCCTGATCTATGAGCTGCCCCCATCCCTCACTTCCCTGATCTGTAGGCTGCCCCCATGCCTCACTTCCCTGATCTATAGGCTGCCCCCCATGCATCACTTCCCTGATCTATAGGCTCTCTCCCCCCCATCCCTCACTTACCTGATCTGTAGGCTGCCCCCCATCCCTCACTTACCTGATCTATAGGCTGCCCCCCATCTCTCACTTACCTGATCTGTAGGCTGCCCCCCCCATCTCTAACTTACTGGATCAATAGGCTGCCCCCCCATCTCTCACTTACCTGATCTGTCCCCCCCATCCCTCACTTACCTGATCTATAGGCGACTGGCCGGTGCCTGTATTGCACTGTATTTTCAATCTCACACGAAAAATAGCAGAACAAGCTGAAAAACCCGGGGGAGGGCAAGTGTCCCCCCTGCGGACGCCCATGGACCTCGTGTCCTTTGTATAGCCCTGTTTATGAATAGATTTCCAGATAAAGGTTTGTACTGGCCCTGAATATATTTGTATAATGTTATCATATCCCCTCTCAGGCGCCGTTTTTCCAAACTAAACAGATTTAAATTTTTTACCTTTTTTTCATAACTAAAATGCTCCATTCCTTTTATCAATTTTGTAGCTTGTCTCTGCACTTTTTCTAGTGCCATGATATCTTTCTTTAGAACAGGTGCCCAAAATTGTACAGCATATTCAAGGTGTGGTCTTACCAGCGATTTATTAAGAGGCAAAATTATATTTTCAACCCGAGAATTTATGCCCCTATTTATACATGACAAAACCTTACTGGCCTTAGCAACTGCAGATTGACATTGCATATTGCTGCCTAATTTGTTGTCTATAACATTTCCCAAATCCTTCTTGTGTGTGGTTATCCCTAGTTCACTACCATTTAGGGTGTAAATTGCTTGTGCATTCTTAACCCCAGAGTGCATAACTTTGCATTTCTCTACGTTAAATTCCATCTGCCATTTCAGTGCCCAGTCCCCCAATCTATCAAAATCCCTCTGCAGCAAAGCAATATCCTGCTCACATTTTATTACTTTACAAAGTTTTGTGTCATCTGCAAACACTGATACATGGCATTCAATGCCTATTTCAAGATCATTTATAAATATGTTAAGTAGAAGCGGTCCTAAAACAGAACCCTGTGGGACACCAGTTAACACTATTGTCCAGCCTGAAAATTTACCATTATTGACAACTAGTTGTACTGTATCCTTAAGCCAATGTTCTACCCAAGAACAAAAATAATCATCTAGACCAATTTCTTTTAGTTTGAAGGCTAACCTATTGTGAGGAACCGTATCAAATGCCTTTGCAATATCCAAGTAGATCACATCCACTGCAACACCCTGATCTATACTTCTTCTTACTTCTTCGTAGAATGCAGTTAGGTTAGTTTGACATGACCTATGTTTCATAAAACCATGCTGATTATTGCTAATAACAAAGTTCTTCCCAATGAATTCCTGAATATTATCCCTTAATAGCACTTCAAATAATTTCCCAGTCACAGAAGTTAAGCTCACAGGACTATAATTTCCATATATACACTTGTCTTTTCTTTTTGCTTTAGCACATACCTCCTTGATCCCATTCCCTCGCACCTTGCTCAGTCTCTCTCATCTGTGACTGTCCCATCTTTGGCTAAAATCTTTAATCTCTGTCCTTCCTCTTGCATTTTTGCCTCATCCTTCAAGCATGCAGTGATCATGTCCATACTAAAAAAACAGAACAAAAAAAAAACCTTCTCTTGATGCCTAGCTATCATCCTATCTCTCTCCTTCGCTTTACCTCCAAGCTTCTTTAAAGCATTGTTCATACTCTACTTACAGACCATCTAAACTCCAATTCCTTACTCGACCAGCTACAGTCTGGCTTCTGCTCCCAACATTCTGCTGAGACTGCCGTGATCAAGGTGACTAATAACTTAGTGTCAGCCAAATCCAAAGGCCATTATTCGCTACTTCTTAATCTTGATCTTTCTGCTGCTTTTGCCACTGCCACCACCCCCTCCCCCTTGCTTCTCCATCTTACCCTTTGCAACCTTGGCCTTTCTGACTCTTTTTACCTCTGACCCTTCCTTTAGTGTCTCCTTCTCTGATTCCTCCTCCCTTTCTGTACCTCACTTGGTTGGAGTTCCTCAAGGCTCTGTACTAGCACTTCGCATTTTTTCAATTTACACGGACTCTATTGGTAATCTGATAACATCCTATGGCTTTTAACATCATCTGCATACTGATGATACCCATATATCTCTCCTCGTCTGCTTGATCGTGTGGCCGACTGCCTATAGTCTGTTTCTGATTGGATGACTTCATGATTCCTGAAACTCAAACGCTCCCAAACTGAACTCCTGGTCTTTCCTCCTCTAAAGCTACACCTGTGCCTGTGTCCCCCCTGCTCACGGGTGGGGGCAGGGGGGAGGACTGTAGGTGCCCCCCATTGTGATGTATGGCCCCCACCCACCGCGCAGGGGTGGGGGCCGGGGCGGGGGAGGACAGTAGGTCCCCCTTATTGTTTACTCAATGATGACGAATAGGGGGTGGATCGAACATCCCATGTGTTCGCCCGCGGTGGCGAACGCTAACATGCTATGTTCGCCGGGAACTATTTGCCAGCGAATAGTTCGGGACATCACTAATTCTTAGTTTGCCTGTTCAAAGCTGCTGCAATACATTATTCTAGCTATATGTCTCCTTTCTCTATGCTTGCTGTTGGTGCTGCTCTCACACAAAGCCAACCCTGCCTCTCTACTTTGCCTTGAGTTCCCTTAGGCTGAATTTATGCAGGAAGCATACCATGAGACAGACAGGCAGAGTAAAGCATTCTCATCTCTGTGCCAATTGCATATACTGAACTGATTGAGATTGAGGATAAAGGGCTGTTTTTAGCAAGCATTACAAACAAGCAATAAGGTTCCTAAAGGAATCAATTAAAGGAACACAAGAGGGTATTGAACACAAACATGTCTTCCTAACCCTATAGTGTTTTAATAACCCCCTTGCATCTGTAAATATAGTAAAACTTTACCTTTATTCCAGTCTGATACTGGATCTGATTTGCCTCCTTGGCTGACCTCATCAGAAGTGGTGATCTCAGCTAATCACAATGCTTTCCCACAGGAGAGCATAGGATTGGCAGAGGTTGTCAATTCGGATGATCTTAGCCAAGGAGGTGGGCGGGGGGCCGTAGCCAAATTCAGCCCTGGCCAATCCGCATCTCTTCATAGAGATGCATTAAATCAATGCATCTCTGAGGAAAGTTCAGTGTCTCCATGCAGATGGAGTGCAGCACTCACCCAGGACGCACCTCTAGCAGCCATCTGAGGAGTGGCCACTGGAGGTGTCCCTAGGATGTAATATAAATACTGCGTTTTCTCTGAAAATATAGTGTTTACTGCAAAAAGCCATAAGGGACTGATTATACTCAACAGAACAACTACGTTAAGCTGTAGTTCTGTTTTTCTGGTGGCTACTGTGTCCCTTTAAGTATTTTTATGTGGTTTGTGAATCAGGCATGAGTACATGAGTGTATTGATTGAAATGACTTGACTGGTGAATGAAGAAGCTCCTGGTGTCTATGCAGCGACTAGCTCCAGGACACATATAAATCCTTAGGAATGCAATATGTTAATGAATACGCTTTGAAGAGGGGCCGTGTTTATATATATATATATATATATATATATATATATATATATACACTCACATCAGATGGCTTGGGTTAGATAGCTGCAATCGACATGATTGCTTACAAAACACATTCTATCTGTGCAGCTGTTTATTACAGTCATTTACACATGCATATTTCTTGCTTATTTTTTTATTGCACATTTGTTTTGTTTTTTTTAATATATAGAATATGCAAAGTTTGTAGTAAAATGTAGAGTGTATGGAAATGCATACTTTACGTTATGCTCATTAAGTAAGTGACCTTTAATTGGAGCATGACAGCTGTAGTGTGTTCTTATATTAAGCCCTGCTGGTATGTATGGGCAATATTTGAAAGAATTATCAGCCAGCTCCATTTCCTTTGCTGCATTCTGATATTCTATCTGGGGTGCCTGCCAGACAGCTCCAATGTATTTCACAGCCTTGTGTAACAGGGATCATATAAATCTATGCTTATATATCTGTGAGGCTATGGATAACTCTGTAATGCTGGCTGGGCATCATGAGAGTTATAGTAGGTAAACCATATGGAAATGTTGACATTTATTCTATGAAATATTGAGTGTTAATAATACAGCGTGGGAGATAATTTTTATCTGATTCTCATTGAATATGATAGTCTTACATTCATTTTCAGACAGAATTGAAATGAAATCAGGTTTCCGTAAATCAGGATTCATAATTTCTTTTAAAGGAAAACTATAGCGTAAGGAATGCAAACATGTATTCCTAACTTTATAGTGAATAACGTTAGAAACGTTACGATACATTCACCACTGCTCGTTCCTTGTAGATAGAAAAAAAACCATATATATACAGTAGTAAGTTTCCAAACGCATACACACCGTAACAATCAATGCGTTTCATGTCTACTGACATTTGATCAAAATCACACTTTCATTTCCTGACACCTACTCATGTATGCCTCCAACCCCAATGTCTTACTTACCTTTCAACCCTCAATGTGCTAGTCTTTATGATCTGACTTTGCCTCTTTGACTGACATAAGTGTAGTTTATAAATGCAAATCCAGTGTTTCCTCCTAATGAAATATTGGGAACCTAATGCTCCACACTGAGCCAGACAAATAGTCTATATGAGACCATCTGATTGAATAGCCAAATTTAAATCTGCTATTGGGGAGGAAGCCCCAATATTTGCTTTCGGGAAGACAGCCACTAGAGGCACGTAAACCTTGCGGTCTAAAAATTGGGTTCCTACAGATTGTCAATGTTTCTAGTCAGGGCCGGACTGGGAAAAAAATTAGGCCCGGGCATTTTTCAATCAGAGCGGCCCCCTAAGAAGCACGCCACCTCTCAAAGTGAGCATGTTAGTTCAATGCGCAGAGCCCGCTGAAGAGCTCTGGCATTAGAAAAAGGCCCATAATTTGTTCTGCGCAGCGCAAGCAAATTTAATAACATGCTTGCGCTGTGTTTGCTTTTAAATTGTCTCTGGTTTCTCCATAAGTAGGATACCAGAGGACAAAAGGGCCAGTAAAGTGCATGATGCATATGTTTGGAGCCTGCTTGTGGGATTGCGTGTGTGTAGAGTGTGGTGTGGTATTGTGTAAATAGGTCAATTTCATTTGTGTTTGTGGTGTAATATGTGTGGCTAGGGGCTGTAGAGAGTGTGTGTATAGGGGCATAGTGTTATAGGGGATGTAGTGAGTGTGTGCTTATGGGCTGTAGTGTGTGTGTGTATAGGTGACGTAGTGTGTGTAGGGGTTGTAGAGAGTGTGTGTGTGTGTGTAGAGGATTAAGAGTGCATATAGGGTAAGGGATCTAGCGTTTATCTGGAGCGTAATGTATGTAGTGGTACAGTGTGAGGGGTGCTGTAGTGTGTGTGTATGTGTGTATATATATATATATATATATATATAAAGAAAAAAAGGAGAAAGTTCTTGCACTCACGCTGTAATATGCCTTAAGAACCGGGTGCTTTGCCAGGGCTTGAATATCCAGAAAATCCAACAAGGTAGCAGCACTCACGGAATAATTTTAAAATCCAATCTTTATTTAGAACATGTTAAAATTAGGTCGACGTTTCAGTCCCACAAACAGGACTTTCCTCAGGACCAAACCTCAGGGTCCTGAGGAAAGTCCTGTTTGTGGGACTGAAACGTCAACCTCATTTTAACATGTTCTAAATAAAGATTGGATTTTAAAATTATTCCGTGAGTGCTGCTACCTTGTTGGATTTTATATATATATATATATATATATATATATATATATATATATATATATTTGGACGTATTGTATGTGTGAGAGGTGCAGTGTGTGTGTATAGGCGTGCGCACGGGGTGTGCCGGGTGTGCCTGGGCACACCCTAATCCCCGCGGCACGCCTATGGATTGACTTTTTTTGTGCAGGAACACCGTTCCTGCAGGCACTCAGCGCCCCCCTTCCTCCCCCATGTCCCCCCTGTCATGGATGGGAGGGGGGAGGGGGGGGGCAAGAGGTTATGGACCCCCCCCCCCCGGTCGGCTCTCTCAATATCAGCCGCGGCGAGGGAGCTGTGAGCTCTCTGCTCCCTCTCGCCGCGCGCTGCTTGCTGATGCTGGGAGCCGGAATATGACGTCATATTCCGGCTCCCAGCTACAGCAGACAGCCCGCGCGGCGAGAGGGAGCAGAGAGCTCACAGCTCCCTCGCCGCGGCTGATATTGAGAGAGCCGCCCGACCCACTGGACTCCAGGGACAAGTCCACGCCAGCACTCCAGGTAGGGAGGCTGGGTGGACATTTTTTTAATTAAAAAAATAATAATTTGTGTGTGTGTGAATGTGAATGTGTGTGTGTCTGTGAATGTGTGTGTGTGTGTGTCTGTGAATGTGTGTGTGTGAGTGTATGTGTGTATTTGTATCTGTGAATGTGTGTCTGTGAATGTGTATGTGTGTCAGTGTATGTGAATATGTGTGTCTGTGAATGTGTGTGTCTATGAATGTATGAGTGTGTGTGTGTTTGAGTATGCGTGTCAGTGTGTGTATATATATATATATATATATATATACACACACACACACACACACATATACATACACACACTGGAGTGTATATTATTTTTTTGGGGGGGTGGGGATCTTGGTTCCCACACTTTATTCCCCAGGACTTTATTCTCCCCTGTCGGCTCACGCAGAACCGGCGCTGAGTGTCGGCTCTGCTCTAAGCCTCCATGGGCCGGCTTAGAGCAGAGAGATCTACCTCAATGGCCCACAGCAGCATGAAGGGAGGCAGAAGAGGACCCAGGGAGCTCTAGACATCAGCTCCGCCAGGTTCCTCTGGCGAGATCTGAGCGTTGCCGCGGCAACGCTCAGATCTCACGAGAGTTAACTCTAGCCCCGCAGGCTAGAGTTCACTCTCCACTGGACCACCAGGGATGGCACATGGCAGCAAGGATCCCCCCTCCCTACATAAGGTAAGAAGGGAGGGGGGATATTTACTAATCTGCCCCCACCTCCACAATCTGTCCAAACATACAGCACACACACACACATACAGCACCCACACACAAAAAGCACCTACAGACATACAGCACTCTCACACAAACAGCACACACACAGCACCCTCACACACACAGCACCCAAACAGCACCCACACACAAAAAGCACCTACAGACATACAGCACTCTCACACAAACAGCACACACACAGCACCCTCACACACACAGCACCCAAACAGCACCCACACACATACAGTACACATACAGCACCCTCACAAACACACACAGCACATTTACAAACACACAACACCCTCACACACAGCACACACAAACAGCACCCTCAGAAATACATGACACCCACACACATCACACAAACAGCACCCTCACACACACAGCACCATCACACACACATCACACAAACAGCACCCTCACACACACAGCACCCTCACACAGCACACTAACAGCACACTAACAGGACCCTAACACACACAAACAGCACCCTCACACACACACACACACACACACACAAACACCCTCACCCACATAGCACACTGCCAGCACCCTCACACATACACACACACAGCAGCACCCTTACACACACCACCCTCACACAGCACACTAACAGCACACACACACACACACACACACAGCAGTGTATGTATATATATGTGTGTGTGTGTATATATATATATATATATATATATACATATACATATACATGCGGCGTGTGTTTGTGCTTTAGGGTGCACACCCTAATGCAATAGGCTGCGCACGCCTATGTGTGTGTGTGTGTATGTAAGAGGGGTGCTGTGTGTGAGGGTGTTTTTTTCTACAGTCACATTCTAGGTTTCTAATTTTCTTTGTTAACTCACTGAGGGTTATTTTATATATTATATATATATATATATATGTGTGTGTGTGTGTGTGCTGTATATGTGTGGGAGTGTGCTGTGTGTGTGAGCGAGGATGCTGTCTGTCTGAGGGTGCTGTGTGTGAGTGAGGGTGCTGTGTGTGTCTGAAGGTGCTGTTTGCTGTGTGTGTCTGGGGGTGCGCTATGTGTGTCTGGGTGCGCTATGTGTGTCTGGGTGCGCTGTGTGTGTCTGGGTGCGCTGTGTGTGTCTGGGGGTGCGCTGTGTGTGTCTGGGGGTGCGCTGTGTGTGTCTGGGAGTGCTGTGTGTGTCTGGGTGCTGTGTGTGTCTGGGTGCTGTGTGTGTGTCTGGGAGTGCTGTTTGTGTCTGGGAGTGCTGTGTGTGTCTGGGAGTGCTGTGTGTGTGTCTAGGAGTGCTGTGTGTGTGTCTGGGGGTGATGTGTGTGTGTCTGGGAGTGCTGTGTGTGTGTCTGGGGGTGCTGTGTGTATCTGGGGGTGCAGTGTGTGTGTCTGGGAGTGCTGTGTGTGTGTCTGGGAGTGCTGTGTGTGTGTGTCTGGGAGTGCTGTGTGTGTGTCTGGGGGTGCTGTGTGTGTGTCTGGGGATGCTGTGTGTGTCTGGGGGGGCTGTGTGTGTCTGGTGGTGCGCTATGTGTGTCTGGGTGCGCTGTGTGTGTCTGGGGGTGCGATGTGTCTGGGGGTGCGCTGTGTGTGTCTGGGGGTGCGCTGTGTGTGTCTGGGGGTGCGCTGTGTGTGTCTGGGAGTGCTGTGTGTGTCTGGGAGTGCTGTGTGTGTCTGGGAGTGCTGTTTGTGTCTGGGAGTGCTGTTTGTGTCTGGGAGTGCTGTGTGTGTCTGGGAGTGCTGTGTGTGTCTGGGAGTGCTGTGTGTGTCTGGGAGTGCTGTGTGTGTGTCTAGGAGTGCTGTGTGTGTGTCTGGGGGTGCTGTGTGTGTGTCTGGGAGTGCTGTGTGTGTGTCTGGGGGTGCTGTGTGTGTGTCTGGGAGTGCTGTGTGTGTGTCTGGGAGTGCTGTGTGTGTGTCTGGGGGTGCTGTGTGTGTGTCTGGGGGGCTGTGTGTGTCTGGGGGGCTGTGTGTGTCTGGGGGGGGCTGTGTGTGTGTCTGGGGGGGCTGTTAGTGTGAGTATATTTTGTATTTAAATTTAGATATATATTTTTTATTAATAATAAAAAGTTATATCCCCCCCTTCTTACCTTTAGGGGGTGGGAAGCCGGGTTTCCATGGGGGGGTGCCTGATCCCTGGTGGTCCTAGTGGAGGTGGGGCAGATTGCTAAATATCCCCCCTCCCTTCTTACATCATGCCTGGTAGGGGGGATCTTTTCTGCAGCTTCCTTCCCTGGTGGTTCTAGTGGTGAGAGGGAACTCTAGCCTGCAGGCTAGAGTTCACTCTCGCGAGATCTGAGCGTTGCCGCGGTAACCGCGGCAACGCTCAGACCTCGCGAGAGGACCCGGCGGAGCTGCTGGCTAGAGCTCCGCCGGTGTTCTCTCCTGCCTCCCTCCCTCCCTCTCCTGCCGGCGGCCGCACCTGAGTGTCTCTGGGCCGGTGAGGGAGATCTTTGATCTCCCTACCGGCCCATGGAGACGCACAGCAGGGCCGGCGCTCGGATAGCGCTGGCCCTGCAGGGGCCGGCAAGGGAGATCCTTTGATCTCCCCTGCCGGCCTCGGCCCCACGGCCATCGCGGCCCACCGGGCATTTGCCCGGTATGCCCGATGGCCAGTCCGGGCATGTTTCCAGTTGTTGGGTTACACAGACAGGGACATGGCAACAAGACCACTTCATTGAGATAAGGTGGTCTGGGTGCCTGTGGAGTCCCTTTACATTTGAAACTAACTTTGAATTCACACTCTACCAAATAGTCCTGTAAGGTGAGAATTGGCACAAATTCAAAGTGAATTTCAAATTTGAGGCCTAAATAGCTGAACTGAAAACATAAATGACTTGGAGAATTTTTCCAACTTGGGTATTTTGGTTTACATTCTCACTTCAGTGAATATCCCTGTAACTTTTTCCTGTACATATTCATGCTTTGCTATCACAATTTCTCTTAAATACTAATAAACAAATAAAACGAAATTCCATGAAGATACTTTTTTGGCAGTTTAGCTCAGTGTCCAAGTTTTGTATGGATAACAATGGGTCACTAAGGTTTACGAGTGCAACCATGCACACTTTGTTTCCCCTTTACAAGGGACCCAAGACGGGCGGCTATGCGTTAAGGCAGAGTAGACGCTTGTATTTCTGGATGGGAGGTGCCTATTCTGCCGAGTTATACCGTCTGAGGAGGAACGGTGGCCGGCAGTGAGGCAGCTCTGATCTTCATGCTCTACCAGCACTGCCCCTCGAGTGACCTGTAGTGATGCTGGGAGATGGGATTTGACATCACTCCAGCTTTACTAAAGGGCGTGTGATGGAGCAGTGCAAGAAGAGTCGAAGATCAAAGAAGCCCACTGGAGACCAGGGAGAGGATCTACTCTGGCTCTCCCAAAAGTAGAGAGGCTGGGTGGCCTTCAAAATATATAAATAGAAGTACTGTATGAATGTGCGTGTGAGACAATGTGTGTGTCAGTATAAATGTGTCAGTATATGTTAGAGTGTGTGTCTATCAGTGAGTGAGTGTGCCAGTATCAGTGAAAATGTGTGTCTGTCATTGAGTAAGTGTATCAATATCAGTGAGAGTCCGTCTGTTAGAGAGAGTGTGTTAGTGTGTATCAGTATCCGAGAGAGAGTGTATCAGTGAGTGTGTGTCAGTATCAGAGAGAAAGTGTGTCTGTGTGTATCAGCATCAGTAAGTGTATCTATCAGTGAGTGTGTGTTAGTGTGTGTCAGTATCAGTGAGAGTGTGTCAGTATCAGTGAGTGTCTGTTAGTGTGTGTCAGTATCCGTGAGAGTGTGTGTCAGTATCAGTGAGTGTGTCTATCAGTGAGTGTTTGTTAGTGTGTGTCAGTATCAGTGAGTGTGTCTATCAGTGAGTGTTTGTTAGTGTGTGTCTGTATCAGTGAGAGTGTGTTAGTATGTGTCAGTATCAGTGAGAGTGTGTTAGTATGTATCAGTATCAGTGAGAGTGTGTCTATCAGTGGGTGTGTGTTAGTGTCTGTCAGTATCAGTGAGTGTCTATCAGTGAGAGTGTGTTAGTATGTGTCAGTATCAGTGAGTGTGTGTCTATCAGTGAGTGTGTGTATCCGTATCAGTGAGTGTGTGTCCGTATCAGTGTGAGTGTGTCTATCAGTGTTATCAAAAAAGAAAAATAGTGTACCTACACAGTCTGAAATAGAAATCAGAAATTATGACTGACTGTCAAATCTCAGAGATACTAGACTAGTTGTAGCAACTAGTCTCGTATTTCTGAGATTTGACAGTCAGTCATAATTTCTGATTTCTATTTAAGACTGTGTAGGTACACTATTTTTCTTTTTTGATAATTTCTACCTGGGGTTACCCCCCCATTTTCTTAGTGTACCTAATTGTTGGCTCTATCTCTGCTCTTTTTCTTATAATGTGTCTATCAGTGCGTGTGTGTCAGTATCAGTGAGTGTGTGTCTATAAGTGAGTGTGTGTTAGTGTGTGTCTATCAGTGAGTGTATGTCAGTATCAGTGTGAGTGTGTTAGTGTCAGTATCAGTGAGAGTGTGTCTATCAGTGAGTGTGTGTTAGTGTGTGTCAGTATCAGTGAGTGTGTCTATCAGTGAGTGTTAGTGTGTGTTAGTATCAGTGACAGTGTGTCTATCAGTGAGTGTTTGTTAGTGTGCGTCAGTATCAGTGAGTGTGTCTATCAGTGAGTGTTTGTTAGTGTGTGTCAGTATCAGTGAGAGTGTGTCTATCAGTGAGTGTTTGTTAGTGTGCGTCAGTATCAATGAGTGTGTCTATCAGTGAGTGTTTGCTAGTGTGTGTCAGTATCAGTGAGAGTGTGTCTATCAGTGAGTGTTTGTTAGTGTGTGTCAGTATCAGTGAGAGTGTGTCTATCAGTGAGTGTGTGTTAGTATGTGATCTACTTTCAGAATTTTGCCCCACAATTAACATTTATAAGCGCCATATTGACAAAAGTGGAATAAATTAGGGGAAAAGTGCTACATTTGAAGTTATCTATATAGAAATATTTGCCTTTTTTAATGCATTGTCCCAGAATTCATGTTGTAAATGGGTCATCCTGGTCGAATGTATCCCTACACTTTTGTTCGAATTCTGTAGAGTTTATCATGTGCTAAATTCATAGTTTTTTTTTTTCTATTTTATTCCAGGCGCAAACCATGAATTACGTTGGGCAGTTAGCTGGGCAAGTATTTGTTACTGTAAAAGAACTATACAGAGGCCTGAATCCGGCCACACTTTCAGGATGCATCGACGTTATTGTCGTGAGACAGCCCAATGGCAGCCTCCAGTGTTCACCCTTCCATGTGCGCTTCGGAAAGATGGGTGTGCTACGTTCCAGGGAGAAAGTGGTAAGAGTACTTTAACATACTCTGTGTTTGAACTGTACAATCATGTTAGTCTTTATTGTTCACTCTCTCTACCTATGCTCTCACGCATGCTCTAGTGTGTTTGTGTATGTACTTTGCATCCACATTATCTGCCTTTTATCATTGTTTTCAAATATGCATTCATCCTATATCTGTATGGGTCGATAATTACCAACAAATGCAAACAGTCCAAAGTGATGAGATCTTTCTAATGTTTGCTCACTCAGAGTTCTGTGTTTCCTTAGGTCGATATTCAGATTAATGGAGAATGTGTGGATTTGCATATGAAACTGGGAGACAATGGAGAAGCATTTTTTGTTGAAGAAATGGACAGTTATGAGGTAGATGCTTCACCATCTTACTGAATTTACATATTTGTTTACATTTATATCGTATTTAAAATAAGTACCGTATATACTCGAGTATAAGCCGACCCGAATATAAGCCGAGGCCCCTAATTTTATCCCAAAAAACTGGGAAAACTTATTGACTCGAGTATAAGACTAGGGTGGGAAATGCAGCAGCTACTGGTAAATTTCTAAATAAAATTAGATCCTAAAAAAAATATATTAATTGAATATTTATTTACAGTGTGTGTATAATGAATGCAGTGTGTGCGTATGTGTGTGTGTGTATGAGTGCAGCGTGTGTATGAGTGCAGCGTGTGTATGAGTGCAGCGTGTGTATGAGTGCAGTGTGTGTGTGCATGAATGCAGTGTGTGTGTGCATGAATGCAGTGTGTGAATGCAGTGTGTGCAGGGCCGGTGCAAGGATATTTGCCGCCGTAGGCAAAAAAATTTTTGCCGCCCCCTCCCCCCCCCATATGTCCTGACTTCCCCTCCTCCTCCCTCAGTGGTCCTTACCTCCCCACCCCCGTGTTCCTTCACTCCCCCCCCCAGTGGTCCTGACTCACCCCTCCCCTAGTGGTCCTTACCCTCCCCTCCCCTAGTGGTCCTTACTTCCCCCTCCCCTCCCATAGTGGTCCTTATCCCACCCCCTCCCTCTCATAGTGGTCCTTATCCCCCTTCTCCCTCCCATAGTGTTCCTTATCCCCCCCCATCCCTCCCATAGTGGTCCATATACCCCCCCCCCCCTCCCTCCCATAATGGTCCTTATACCCCCCCTCCCTCCCATAGTGGTCCTTATCCCACCCCCTCCCATAGTGGTCCTTATACCCCCCTCCCTCCCATAGTGGTCCTTATACCCCCCTCCCTCCAATAGTGGTCCTTATCCCCCCCCCTCCCTCCCATAGTGGTCCTTATCCCCCCTCCCTCCCATAGTGGTCCTTATACCCCCCCTCCCTCCCATAGTGGTCCTTATCCCCCCCCCTCCCTCCCATAGTGGTCCTTATCCCCCCCCTCCCTCCCATAGTGGTCCTTACCCCCCCCCTCCCTCCCATAGTGGTCCTTATACCCCCCCTCCCTCCCATAGCGGTCCTTATACCCCCCTCCCTCCCATAGTGGTCCTTAACCCACCCCCTCCCTCCCATAGTGGTCCTTATACCCCCCCCCCCCCTTCCCATAGTGGTCCTTATACCCCTTTTTTTTTTATTATTATTATTTTTTTTATTATTTTATTTCTTATTTTATTTATATTATTTTTTTTCGTCCCCCCTCCCTGCTTGATATATGGCAGGGAGGGGGGCTCTCCTTCCCTGGTGGTCCAGTGGCAGTTCAGTGGGGGGGAGAGGGGGGCTGGCAGAGCTGTACTTACCTTTCCTGCAGCTCCTGTCAGCTCTCTCCTCCTCTGCGCCGTCCGTTCTGCTCTTCTGTCAGCTCCCAGTGTAAATCTCGCGAGAGCCGAGACTTACACTGGGAGCTGACCGAGGTGCTGAACGGACGGCGCGGAGGAGGAGAGAGCTGACAGGAGCTGCAGGAAAGGTAAGTACAGCTCTGCCAGCCCCCCTCTCCCCCCAGTCTGTATTATGGCAATGCAAATTGCCATAATACAGACTCTGACTCGAGTATAAGCCGAGTTGGGGTTTTTCAGCCCAAAAAATGGGCTGAAAAACTCGGCTTATACTCGAGTATATACGGTATGTCTACCTACATTTTTTAACATGTACACCTAACAAATCATCAATATAATCAATGAACTAATGCCTGAATTACTGTATACCAAACTGATACCATTACTGATTACTGAATATCCCAAAAAAATAATAATAGGGATTTGAACTTATTACAGGAGCTAATACTGAATAATAAGTTATTTATACTAAGCTATTTAAATATGTTATACGTATTATAATACATTTTATTACATGTTTTTTTTAATTACAGATCACCACTATAAAGAGTACATTTTTGTTTTAGTAATTACACTCCTCCGTTTGAGGATTCAAATATTTTAATAATTCTTTACATAAAGGATGTTTATTATTGTTTATTAATCCCAGGGATCAAGCTTACACTCCTCACATAACAAACCCTGTCCCCAAACTCCTCCGCTAACATTCAAATGATGTCATAAAATGAGAAGTATAGAAGAGAAGTACTTATGGTCTGATTTCATAGATTTTTTTCCCCCACAATAATTGTGGTACCAATTGCTTCCAAAATATGGTTGCAAAATATAGGCCACAGCACCGCTAATATAGAAGTAGTGATTAACATGATATATCAAGCAAAAAAGAACTGATAACTATAGAATATGTTAAGAGTTTTTTTCTCTTGATTCTTAAAATGTTTAAGGAGACATTTCTAAAAAACGGATGCAATTATACCTTTTTAAGGTGTAGATAACAAAGAAAATCTAACAGCCAATTATATAGCTGTCACTGAAAATCATGGACAAATATTTTATCATTATGTAACTACTAAAGTAGATACATGCACCTCTGCAAATAATGCTAGAAACATAGAATGTGACGGCAGATAAGAACCATTCAGCCCATCTAGTCTGCATAATTTTCTAAATACTTTCATTAGTCTCTGGCCTTATCTTACAGTTAGGATAGCCTTATGCCTATCCCGCGCATGCTTAAACTCCTTCACTGTGTTAACCTCTACCAGCTGGAAGGCTGTTCCATGTATCCACTACCTTCTCAGTAATGTAATACTGTGACAAACTCCCCTTCCCACGTGAGTTTGCCATAAGCTTCTGGAGGAGCCTGCTTGCCAGCCTACTGCCCACAGACTATGGGCAGTGCAGAGAAACCTGTAAAAGACTGTTTAGATGGCTTGGAATCGAACAGCCGCCCAAACCAGGGACCACCTGGGAGCTTGTTAACCCCTATTAACACCGTGGAACAGTTCTCACCTCAGTATTTTAATTGTTTGTCTGGGTGGCTGCAATTCGTATGAATGCCCACGAGGTGGCGGCCATCTTGTTCACATGAAAGCAGGCAGCAGTGTTTGGTCGGAAACTGAAACTCCTGAACACTGCTGGACTTCCATCATTGCCTGTGTTCGGTTCTATAGATCCTAGAAGAACACTGTTCGGTGGAATCGTTTGTCTGTATGAGGGGAACAAGCTCCATGGTTCAGGAAGAGACTACGTTTGGTATTTAATTCATTTTTATGTAACCAAAGTTGACCGACCTCTAGCCCTGATTTCATGGAACTGTTTTGGGCATAGGACCATGTGTGCGGTCGGTCAAATAATTGACTTCCATGGAAATCTCGAACCCCTGAACCGATCTGGGTGATTTTTGGATATGTTGGTAACCCATATCGGGGCTTTCAGGGAATGTATGTTTGTGGGGTTTTCATGTGTTTTGAAGGTACTTTTAAATTGTATGTTTTTCTGTGCCTGGAGATAATTGAGTTTGTATAGTTCCTGACTCAATTATCTCCCAGGCACAGGGGAGGGATTATCCTGTTTTGTGTGGAAGTGTCATGGGCATGTTTTCTGTGTCTTTGTACTGCACAAAAGCAGGCCATTGAGCCTGGATTAAACAGTTAATCTTACCCCTTCATGAAGTCTAGCCTCATGTTTGGGGGATTGGGAGCTATATTCACACTTATAATCACTACGGCACTTGGGACTTGGGAAATTCTTCAGGATGTACTCAGCTGGAGTGATGGGATCCATTACAAATACTTCCTGATATTATTTTTAAACTTTTGCCCCTCTAATTTAAGACCTCTTGTTGTGGTAGATTTTCTTCTTTAAAATATAGTTTCCTCCTTTACTGTGTTGATTCCCTTTATGTATTTCAATTATACATTTATAAATGCTGTATGTACCCAATGGCAAGAATAGTTGTTTAAATTATCATGTTGAATCATTTCTTGAACACAATTATTCCCTAAAATATAAAAATAATTTAAATAATAAAGAAATCCGTGACGATGATTACATTTTTGATATTGAAGACCTTCTTGAAGAAGGTAAGGTACATTTCAATTTGTATGATCATTATGTAAAAAAATAAATTATATCATATTTGAATTAAGCCATAATTAATTATTTTATCACATTTTGTGTCCATTTAATCACGAATATAATTCCGCAATGAGTAAAATTGAAAAAATAAATAATGGAAGAGTCATTGTTAACATTGTTCTAATGGACTCAGTGGAGTCTTTTTTGAGTCAGCTTAAATAAATCGGACTTTAATTTGTAATATTCTAGCAGGTTCTATTTTATTTTCAGTTTCCAACTAGAAAAAATAGCTGATATGTTTATTTTTTAAATTTACAGAATATTTTTGGGAAAAAAAATAGTTTTTTGTTACCAACATCAATATTTGTATTCATCAGTTGACAGAAATTGAGAAGAGTAAAACTCAAATGTTAAGGAAATTGTAAAAAGTAATCACTTTAAATTTTTAGGTGATGGTCAGTTTCATAGCCCTAGTTATTTAGACCAGAATGTTATTATGCATATACTTTTATGGACAAATTCTCAAAAAAATTGTCGACTTCAAGATTGTCCAGATATGAAAGGCCTCATCGTTGGTTGGATTAGAGAAGCTAGCATCAAGTAACGTCTTGATTAATTGCTGTTTGAAAAAAAAAATAGATATTAAAGGAATTGAGACACATTATGGTAATATTAATTATCCATTTGATCTGTGACATTATTAAAAAAATACCTTAAAAAATAAATAATGGGTAGAAAAAGTAAAAAAAAACAACAACAAACATTTGGAAATTGCACCCTGGGTCACTGAAATGATTAGTCATTTATGGAGGAACATATATGAAGGCAATGTTGATGTTGATCTGATGACCTGTGTTGGAGCTAAGCTGCATCAGAAGTGTGCACATCCAGATCTGTCTGAATCAGATATAAGGATAGATATATATAAAAAAAGCAACGCATTCCAAGAGATTTTCTGTTAGAAAATAAAAGGAATTGGAACATCGTACACTGTACACAGTAATACAGTAATTCAGGTATTAGCACACTGGTATATTGATGATTTGTAGGTAGACATACTTTCTTATCTATTGCAAAGTTGTATTAAATCAAAACTACATTGTGATCTTACTGTTTGCAAGTATAAAGAAATCCTATTGCAGACAGATCTAGACAATGTCAGAAAATTGCACAGGCGCTTTCGATCAAGTGCGACGTTATAAAGAGTGTGCAAAATGCTGGGGAGATTTAGAAGCTGATAATTTAAATAAAAAGATAAGATTCAGTGAAGCCAGTAAAACGGTAATATAATTAACAAGTATTTGGTCCTTATGATTTTTGGGCGTCTGGTAGTCTTCTCGGCTTAGTAGACTGTACAGGGCAATGGCTGATGATGTCATGCACTATGCAGGGCGTGAAGTGGGAAAGACCATAGAGACTAGCTGTCGGCTTTCAAACACTGTGCATGTATATGGCTGAAGGATCCCGTCATAGACTAAAGAAAGGGATGTTTATTCTCAATTTGTTTTACATGTTCTTCATTAAAAAAACAAATCTATTTACTTTCAAAACTTGAGGAAAGTATTATTACATTAAAAATTGTTTATAACTGACAGTTGTACTTTAAGCAACTATAGACATATACTATTTTAGTTTTACATACAAAAAAAAAAAAGATAGGAATACTATTAAAATAAATCAATTAATAAATCAAACATAAATCAGTAAAAATTAGCCCCTGAAACATTTTGGGGATAAAAAAAAAAAAAAAATACACTTCCTCAATTAGGAAGAGTCATGAGTTGTGTGTTTTTTTGTTTCCTTAAGGCTGTAGTAAAATCATGAATTCAGGTCGTCCAAACAGATAATGTTAGAGTTTGAAGAGGTTAATACACATATGAAATACATAAATAAAATAAGGAAAAGAGAGACAATATAATTAGGATTTTTTTTTAATTCAATCTAATCCTAATAGATCCCGCAAACAAATAAAAAAGATCAACTTGGGTGTCTAATATGCTAACAACATAGACAGATTTTGTGGAAGTAAACAGCTTTAGAGCCTGCATTTAGTCACTGTCTATTTGTATAACTCTTTCTGCTTGACACTATCCAGATCACTAGGTGGGTGCATGCGTGCAATACCGCAGTGACATTTGAGGATATTAACAGAGATAATGCTGTTTTCTGTTGGCAAATTAAATGTAAATGTTACGTACAAAGCAAGACTGGAGTTGGCAGGATATTTCAAGGCAAGCTGTACAAGACAATGTTCTGACCTCTAAGTGTAACAAATGTAAATGGCTTGTGTAGTCTGCCCTCTATGAAGTTTGTTTTGTGTAATTTGTTGTAGCAGAGTTTGAAATTTACATTTTAAAACTGGACGTAAAAACATATTGTACAAATATTAAGAAAAAAATTAAGATATAGATGGCATGTCCACTTTAACTTTTAGTACATATGTAGTACATACATACATTGTATGTATAGGCTGTAAGTCAGGAAACAACTTCATGACCTCCCAACTCAACTCTTTCTCCTGTTTCTTTTTGACAACTAGGTATGAATGGAATGAGATATTGTCGGATAGCTGAAGTAACATAGCAGTCTATTTTTACTGACTACCCCAAGAACAAAATGTTCTAGATAACAGAAGGATATCTGTATTTTTATAACTTTCAGAGATTATTGATAGCTTGTGCACTGTTTGATATTGATCGCCTAGACCTTCAGTGGGGTCTATGTGGTGGAGTGGAGGTCAGGTTGTCCATACGTAAGTTGTCTGCTTATACTTTGTACAGTACCCTATTTAACATGTGAATGGTGTGATGCTTAGAATATTTGATATATGTCATATCTTTGACATTACACATTTGAAAATGGAAACAATTGCTACTGTCATATTTCTGTGTTACTCATAAATGTCTCATTATCTTCTAATAGGTATAACTGCAATTTGTATAAAGATTACAAAAAAAAAAAAATAGACTTTCAGAGCGATACTTTGCTATGTCCATGCACTACATAAGACACAATATAAAATATAGACTTTTTATTCTAATATTGTTTCTGGTTAAAACTTTGATCTCTGTTATGATAGGAAGCTATCCCATCACACTTGGCTACTTCACCAATATTACTAGAAGGAGCAAGTCTAATGGAGTCACAACTGAAGAGGAGCTCCATGGACTGGTCAAGGAGTACAGACTCAGCTGGATCCTCGCAGGCACCGGTTGGTATGCATCTGGGACTGGCTGGGACAGAAAACTCTTCAAGTAGCTCTGTTAAAAAAAGACGAAAACGAAGAAGGAAATCTAAGCTTGATAACCTGAAAAGAGATGATAATGGTGACACCACTGAAGATGAGGACATGTTCTCTATTGACATAAGTTCTGATGAGGAGACTGAGTCGCTAGAAACAGCCAGGTTGGTTTATACAATATTTAAATTTTTCTCAAAATAGTGAAGTAGATTTTTAGAAGCATTAAATAAAACTAGTGGCAAAAACAAGATGAGTACGAGTGTCATATCTTTCCAATCTAATCATGTCTAATTCAGTAATTTAGAGGAAAAGATTTGCCATCTGAAAATAATTCCGAGCCATTGGTATTCATTTTCTAAAGCATTTTGTGTTTTAAGATTGTAGGACATCATTTAACCCCTTAAGGACACATGACGGAAATATTTCGTCATTATTCACTTTTATTTCTGAAGTTGTGTCCTTAAGAGGTTAGGAAACACTTCTGGTACCCTGATCGCTTCATTGAAAAAACATGGTCTGGGTGGCATGTGCTTCCAGGTTTAACCCTGCAGTTGAAAGCAATGCCTTTCTACAGGAATGACAATGTTTTCTTTGCAGGGTTAACTTGCTCCTAGTGGCTAATGACAGCCACTAGAGGTGCTTCCGCAAAATAGTGGAGTGCAACTCCACTATTTCTATTTACAAAGAATGGCCATGTGCAATAGCCTCCCAATACATTCCCATGGGATCAGTCTTAGTGATCTCAGCCAAAGGTGTGAAGCTTCACCAAGGAGAAAGGTAAACTACCTTTTTTTTAACCTTGCAGAGGGAGAAGTTATACCTAAAAAGTGACTAGGGCACTATAGCGTTAGGAATACATATTTGTATTCGTAACGCTGTAGTGTTCCTTTAAGACTTTGGAACCTTCCCACCTTATCAGATCTCTCTTGCCTTGTCTTTAACACACATCCTAAACTGATCTCTGTCATCTGGTGTTCTCCCTGCCCACCTTAAGCATGCTACTGTTGTACCCATCCTAAAAAAGCCATCCCTAGACCCTTCCAACTATGGTCCCATATGCCCGCTTCTTTTTTCCCTCATAGCTTCTAGAAAGACTTGTCTTTACTCCCATGACTCACTTCCTAATTTCCAACTCCCTCCTCAATCCTCGTCAATCTGGCTTTCACCCCCTCCACTCTACTGAGACTGCTCCTATTAAAGTTTCAAATGATGTAATCGCAGCTAAATCCAAAGGCCACTACTCCATACTAATACTTCTTGACCTCTCTGCTGCCTTTGACACTGTTGACCATGTCCTCCTTCTCCAAACTCTTCAATCCCTCCCTTTGGAACAGCCTGCCTATTCCCATCAGACTCTTCTCTAGTCTTCAATTGTTTTAAAAGTCCCTCAAAACACATCTGTTCAGAAATGCTCATGGACTCCCAGAGTAACTTATCTATACCTATCCATATCTGTCTCTTGCTCTTCTAAAGAGCCACACGTCATTCTCACCTCCAGTTCTGATACTTTTCCACCTTGTTTGGGGGCTGTCACCCTTGCTGCCCTGTTGTGTATTTTTACCCCACCTCCTCTAGACTGTAAGTTCGTTTGAGCAGGGCCCTCATCTAGTATTATTTCTGTGTCACTGTAATTGTTTAATTTATTGTAAATTTCCCCCCCTTTCATAGTATTGTAAAGTGCTGCGGAATTAGTTGGCGCTATATAACTACTACTACTAATAACAATACAATAAATTATTTGTATTAGTCGCTTGAGAGATCAGCCCTAATGGACATCTATATCAGTAGATTAAGCTAGCACTCGAGAGTGACTTCTGCTTTGTTTTTTTGGGAACTTCTCATGAATTTTATTTTCTGTTGCTGAATGGAGAGTAGCCTGAAAGGACTAAAATATTTTTATATTAATATTGACATCAGGCTAGATTCTATAAAATTGCAGTTATGTTTTTTTTCTTCTACTGACCAGTAATTCAGTTTTTTTTAATAATGGGCCCAAGAGGAATCTTTCAACTGCCAGTGTCATTGTTATTACTATGTGCACACGTATGGGGGAATATAACATAGATCCCGTTTTAATTTTCAAATATTGTTTTGTTTTTTTGTTTACTTTCTACTAACACTCTTTGTGCTAGGTACAGTAATATTCAGCAGGTTAGCGTGTGCTTAAAATTCAGGATTAGGAACTTTTTGGATCTTTAGATCTGATGAGTTTTCCAAGCTAGTCAGTTTTGGCAGAATTTGAGGCAATTTTGAATGTTTGTGGGTGGGTTTCAGTTGAGAAAATCTTAGAGTGAATTCATGGGGATTTAAGTCAAAAAAAAAAATGGATGGAAGGAAGGAGGTGAATGAGTTTGTGCCTCAGTTTGGTCCATTTTGTTTTTATTTGTGATAAAAACATTCAGAGTGATACACTGCACATACAGACTCCATGCACCATGTCCATTTAAATCACTGAAGTGCCTTGAGTAAAGTTACTTTCCAAACTGGATGCAGGGTACACCCTCCACCATATGTTTTGTGATGATGCAGAGTTGTTATGGTGTTTAGAGACCTTTTACGTTTTTTAATTCTTTTTGAGGGATGCTTATTGCTACAGAATATTATTCTTGATTTTTTTTTGTGTTTGAGTGACCTCTAGTGCTAAGACATAATATTGCCGTGTGAGCTGCCACTGCAAAAGGTATTTAAATGATCAGATATATTGTATAGTTTGGATCTACGTGCATATTTATTTTATGTGTTTTGATTTATTTTATACCTTTGATCTGTCGAAGTATGCAGCATGATTAGGTTAAAAGAAAAACAAATAAAACTCTGGACTTTGCAGCAGATCTTCAAATGGTGCCTGTGGCTTTTCTATATAGTATATTTGGTGGTTAAGGGAGACCTCCGCAACAGTGTTGTAGCAGCTTATAGAGTGGCATTTCAGACACATTTTTTTCTTTTAATCGCCTAATTTAAAAAACAGAGCACTTTTCATAACATAATTTTTGTCTTGCATCAGGTTCACCTTGATTTCGAAGGTAGGCGTCCCACAGATCAGACACTTTTTTAGTTGTCACATTCCCACAGCCCTGCTTGAGCATTATATGTTCATAAGAGCAATTTGACGATACCTGTGACTCTTGGCTACTATAGTAGGTTTCCAGTTTTTAGCAATCACCATATTTGTTGCTATCAAAATTAGAAATATAAATTTCACCATATGTCTAGGTAAGTGTTTAGGCAGCATAAAAAATAGACAGGATTCAACTGTAGGTGACAGGTATCCCTGTTGCTTTAAATACCAATGTGTTTACTTCCAACCAGAAATTAGTTATCACTGGGCATTCCACCACACATGCAGCATGGTGCCCCTGTCTAACTGCTATCTCCAGCATTCCCGTAGTCGGTTCCAACAATATAAATTACGAGCTTTGGAACCATATATCGTCTGGCTGTTAATGTTTTTAATGATATTTTAAACGTTAAAAAAAACTTGCTCGGGGGCGTGGCCAGCGGCTGAAACAAGAGGACGTCTCCATGCAGAGCTCCGCTCGAAAATATAGACAAAACCACGAGAAAAAACAGAGAATTAATCTGAAACAAGTATCACCCCCAAGCAGGGACAATGGGGAAGAAAAAGAATCAGGGCTCGACTATGCCTAGACAGCCCGATATTACACTATCCTTTGAACTCCCTCAGAGACCCAAGATGGCGACTGAGGCCTGCTACGCATCCGAAGCCTCGGCTCACTACCCTCACCCCGATCGGAAGCCGGATCCAACACACCGGATTCCGAGTCCGACGAGACCCCAGTCACGAAGGGGGATATAAAGCAGCTCCTGGTTGAACTGTGGCAAATCTGGAGAGAGGACCTCCAAAAGGTCCAGACAGATGTGGAGGACGTGCGCCGCGCGGTCCGCGGCCTAGAAACGCAAGAAACCTCCAGGGACAACAAGCTTCGTGTTGCGGACCAGAGCCTGCAAGAGCTTGCGACACAGGTACGGGACCTGAGGCGCACGGTGACCACCATGGAGGCAAGGCACAGAAGGAAAAACCTGCGCCTCAGAGGAGTACCAGAAACCGTAGAATACACACAGCTCATGACCTATGTCCAAGACCTCACGGCAACCATGGGCATTAAAAGTGCCAAAGACAGAACACAGATCACCACGGCTTTTAGGGTGCGCAAATCAGCAGCAGCACCCATAGACATTATTATTGTCACCAGAGACATCTCCGTGAGGGCCGCCATAATGACCCGGTCAAGGGAACTGGGAACGGTGCTTCATGAAGGACAGAGTGGCAGTATTCCCAGACACATCATTCTCTGCTCTACTGGAAAAAAAGAAAGCTGGCACCTATAGCTAGGAAATTGAGAGACGCTAACATAAAGTACCGCTGGGGCATGGAAGGATCTCTCACCACAGACATCGAAGATGAGAGCCACACACCTCAAAGGGAGGCCCCGACAGCTTCCTGAGACTTATTGGACTGGTGACATTGCATCAACCAGAGACCCCAACGTCCAAAGATATACTGGGAGAACCAGGGAACTTTACTCACAACAAACACAAACAGGACAAGACACCCGGCAAAATATTAAAGAGACTGACCCCTGCACACAGACGAGACAAGCAAAAGTCTCCCAAGTAGAGCGATGTAGAAAGCCAGCCATGGCCGTCGACACGCAGAGGCGAACAATATTGAGTCAGCCACTGGACTGAAATGGCGAGTAGAGTCCACACAGGGCGCTTGAATATCTCTGTGCTAATTGTGTACCTCAGTAATATTTGATGTTTCCATACTAATGGTTGTATACATACATATATATTCTATATTACAGTCAGTGATGTTAACTCACAAAATATTCAATAAAATACAAATTGGGAAAAAAAAGGAAAATAACTTGCTAAATTAAATTTTTCTAACTTTTTCTACATTGTTTTCCCCATAAAATTTAGCACAGTGGTTTGATTCCAGGAGTTAATGTTTATTTTTATTTTTTTTTATATTTAGTTATCTGAGTGAGAAGGCTATTTACTGGCAATAAAATCCAGTCCTCTATAAACTGTCAATTCATATTGTGCTCAGGAATGTGCTGTGCATAATGTGGTGCATAACTTTTGTGCCAACTGTTAACATTGTTTGGCAGCAGAGTTTGGCCCCGTTGTCTTGTCTGCAAATAGTAGTGAGCCCATCTCTGCTATGATTGGTAAAATATATTGGTTATTCATGATTTACTATCTCATTTCAGATCATCTGTCCAGAACAGCTACAGTGATAGAACATTAGAAGGAAAACCTGGACAAGTCGGTGGTTATGTCATAGGGGACATGTACCATCATTCTGACGGAGAATATTTGCCCCTGCAAAGGTGAGTTAAATGGAGTATGCTAGAAATTAATGAATGAATTGACTTTATACATACAAATCATGTAGTATCAGTAACTGAGAGCTTTCAATCACATTTTCAAATGGAAATTTATAAATCGGATTCATGATTTGTTACACTGTTCAGTTTCTTTCTAAGCTGGCATGGATTTTGGTTCTTTGGTTCTTTATCACATGCGGTTTATGGAAAACTTGAATCCACAAATATGCATCCTATAAATCCACACACCACGCTGATCTTCCTGTAATGTGACACTTAAAGACTTTACTCCATAAAAAGTATATGTTTCTATAGAGTTCAGAGAAGGGCTACTAAACTGGTTCATGGATTGCAGGATAAAACTTACCAGGAAAGGTTAAAGGATCTTAACATGTATAGCTTGGAGGAAAGACGAGACAGGGGGGATATGATAGAAACATTTAAATACATAAAGGGAATCAACACAGTAAAGGAGGAGACTATATTTAAAAGAAGAAAAACTACCACAACAAGAGGACATAGTCTTAAATTAGAGGGACAAAGGTTTAAAAATAATATCAGGAAGTATTACTTTACTGAGAGGGTAGTGGATGCATGGTATAGCCTTCCAGCTGAAGTGGTAGAGGTTAACACAGTAAAGGAGTTTAAGCATGCGTGGGATAGGCATAAGGCTATCCTAACTATAAGATAATGCCAGGGACTAATTAAAGTATTTAGCAAACTGGACAGACTAGATGGGCCGAATGGTTCTTATCTGCCGTCACATTCTATGTTTCTATGTTTCTATATTTACCTGTAACGGTATTATCCATACTTCTGGATATGAGCATTGAATTTAGAGAATTCATCACTATTTTAGTCCATTGATCAGATTTATAAACAGCCTTTTTACTACTGTTAGCATTATTTTCAATATTTATTTATATTTATATATATATATATAAAACCAAGAGTCTGCACGCAAATGAACATGCATACATTATAGGGTGCTGCTGGGGCCAATTCACACAACCAGGGTGCTTACTCCTTCACTAAACAACAACTCAAAAGATCACAGAATGATATCGTTTTTTTTGTTTGTTTTTTAAAGCACCTAGGCTAGACAAAATTAATTATCACATCAATCACAGGTGCCCATTTGCTTTCAGAATGTCAGCTAAATTCTGATTCTTTGTAAAACAGTAACCTTCTAACAAGATCTCTAGCAAATGCTGCTTGGCAACATTATCATTTACATCAAAGATGGTAATAAATATATTGTTTTTTTATTTAAGAACACAGTTGGGCCAATTTGCAATAAACTACAGAGAAGCAAATAGCATCATTATGATGGAACTAAATAGTGCTAAAAGGCCAGAAATACGGGGTTATTTTGGAATTCTGTCTAGGAAGTGAGTACACATTTTTTTCTTCTTTTCTAATAGAGCCACCTAGTGGTTGGATAACAGTAAGCAGCAATGAGCGTGAGCCAAAGGTTTCACAATGATGTTTTATTTTTTTGTTTTGTTTTTAATTTAGAAATATATATTTTTAGATTTTTTTTGTTCATGAAGGCAAAGGGATGTATGCATATAAATTATATATGGCATTGTACATCACCCCGAAATCCCCAGGCAAAGCTTTAAATGTAACTTATTCAAATAATCTAGCTACAAAACACATTTGGCACTCTGTTGTGAAGTTTAAGTTCTTTTTTTTTTTTTTTAAATACGGTATATAATTTGCTTTGTTTAACCCCTTAAGGACCAAACTTCTGGAATAAAAGGGAATCATGACATGTCACACATGTCATGTGTCCTTAAGGGGTTAAACACGTTTGTAAAGCATATATTTTTTTCTCATTTTATTTTGGTTACTTTAATTAACTATTTTCTCATTGAGGGTTACCTATAGCAGGTGATATCAGCAGTTGGTCGCAAATACTTTTAAGATGCTTAGCTTTCAAAATTCTACTGTATTCATAATAGGAGGTGATTCTTATAATTGTTAGATAATGCTTGAGGTTTAGTATGCCTAGACAATCTTCTGTGGGGTTTTAGCCTACTAAATGACGCTCTAGACACCATAACCACTACAGCGCACTGTAGCAGTTATAGTGCCAGCAATCCCTTTATACTATAGGCCAATAATCTGTCAAATTTATTAGGGACAATTACTTGCTTTGTTTTGTTGGGCACCTGCTGTTCTACACTGATAAAGCAGAAGTGCATGCTTCCAAATTATCATACTGCAGAAATATGGACGAGAAGGACCACAGACACCCAACACGCAAAGTAAATGTTAAACTGCTTATATACAGTTTGAGAGGTTACCAATGGCACCTAGGGACTCCTGGCACCACTGTAGTAGTTATAGTGCCTAGAGTTTGATTTAATAATTTCATAATAATAATAATAAAATAAAAAAAACTAATTAAAAACTGCCAATAGCTTGTGTTTGTCTTTTTTTTTCTTTTTAAACATAATGTTAGTGTAAAGAAAAAAATCTGATTACAGATTTGACAGATTTAAGGCCACTGAAATATATGCGCATGTTGCATATGTCTTGTGCATATTAAACAAGAGACTCTCTTGAGTTTGTATAGTCTCAAAATCTGCATTGTGTGCTCTCCACAGCCAATAGGAGTAAATACATGCATGTTTTTGGTTTTTAATTTAATTTTTAATTAAAAAGTAATAACAATACGTAAAATTATACCGTAGGAAAAAAAACAGTGGTGGAACCAGATGCATTTTAGGAAATATCAGGAAGGTACTATATAAAAAATAATGTAAACAATGATGGATGTAAACGAGTAAGACAACACATGAGAAGAAAGAGAAACCAATACTCTGACCAATAAAATACAAGTGATCTTAAAAGGCCAAAATAAAAAGCATTGGATTTTGGTTCCAGGTCTAAGAGGTTGCAGGCCACAGATCTGGGGACCGATATGCCACCTAGTGGATGGGAGGGAAGGGGGGAATATGGTCACCGAATACATGTACGTGTTTTACTGAATAGCAGGAATATTAGCTAGGTGTGGTGATCCAGCTGTGCTTTGAAATTAATGAAGAGGTTTCTAAGATTTATCAGGAGAGATCTGGATAATCAGTCTGCTAATGTGTTTGGCAAGTTTAGTTGAGGAAGGTTTACGGTGTAGTAAGACAATTCAGGAATCAGGAGAAATCTGTTGCAATGCCTTTGAAAGAGATCAACAGTGTTGACTCAAATTGCTGTCTTAAAGGGAAGCAATGACCAAAACTATCAATCTTCTACCCATTAGTATAAAGAAGTGTGTCCAAACATAGAAAAATTACTATACGGAGTCTGTTCCTTTAAAACTTCCACTCAAACACTACAAGTATACCACGCTATATTACTATGTTATTAAGTATGTTAGGAAGCATATAAAATAAGTGTAATTATAAATGGAATTATCAGCACACTTAAAGGGACCCCATCACCTTAAAACAATTTTACATTAACATAAAATACTGATTTGGCTTTTCAGAGCGGTTCATCAATTTTTAAGAATAAGATTTTTATTGATCATAAAGTAAAGCATCAGATGCAACATTCGTGGACACGCAGGTCCAAATCAGCAACCATTCGTGGGTCGCGCAGGACCGTCATAATAAACTTACCAGGACGCGCAGGTCCATTGCAATCTATTAAAGTATATCTAGTATAATGTAACACTTTTTAATACAATAATTCCATCCTCTCATGTGGTAGTAGCACTGGAAAGAGATTTAAGAATTCCTTGAGAAGAACATGGTTAGCAGCAACAATCAGCATGGTTTTATGAAGCACAGGTCATGTCAAACTAACTTGATTGCATTCTATGAAGAAGTAAGTAGAAGTATAGATCAGGGTGTTGCAGTGGATGTGATCTATTTGTATTTTACCAAGGCGTTTGATACAGTTCCACACAATAGATTAGTGTTCAAACTCAAAGAAATCGGTCTAGATAAAAACTCTTGTTGTTGGGTAGAACTTAAAAATGGAGTACATAGAGTTGTCATCAGGGCTCGAGTCCTGCAGGAACGCGTGGGAACGGCGTTCCTGCACTTTTTTCACAGGAGGAACGCCGTTCCCCCTGCAGGCACTCAGGGGGCGGCAAAAAATGCCGCCCCCAAATGCCCTGTGTTCCCTCTGCTATGGCGGGCGTCTCTCTCTCCCTGTCACACGCGGCGAGGGAGCTGTGTCCTCTCTGCTCCCTCTCGCCGCGCGCCGTTTTCTGATGCAGGGAGCCGGAATATGACGTAATATTCCGGTTCCCTGCATCAGCAGACAACCCACGTGGCGAGAGGGAGCAGAGAGGACACAGCTCCCTCGCCGCGTGTGACAGGGAGAGAGAGCCGCCCGCCTCACTGCAGCCCCACTGGACCCCAGGGAACCATCCATGCCAGCTTTCATAAAAGGTAGGGAGGCTGGGTGGGCAATGTTTATTTTAAAAATAATAATATGTGTATGTCTGTAGTGTATGTGTTTATGTCTGCTAGTGTATGTGTTTATGTCTGCTAGTGTATGTGTTTATGTCTGTTAGTGTATGTGTGTGTGTATGTCTGTTAGTCTATGTATGTGTATGTCTGTTAGTATGTATGTATGTGTGTGTATGTCTGTTAGTATGTATGTGTGTGTATATGTCTGTTAGTCTATGTATGTATGTGTATGTCTGTTAGTCTATGTATGTGTGTGTGTGTGTGTGTCTGTTAGTATGTGTGTTTGTTTGTATGTCTGTTAGTCTATGTATGTGTATGTCTGTTAGTTTATGTCTGTTAGTGCATGTCTGTTAGTGTATGTATGTGTATGTCTGTTAGTCTATGTGTGTGTGTGTATGTCTGTTAGTATGTATGTGTGTGTGTATGTCTGTTAGTCTATGTATGTATGTGTATGTCTGTTAGTCTATGTATGTGTGTGTGTGTGTATGTCTGTTAGTCTATGTATGTGTATGTCTGTTAGTTTATGTCTGTTAGTGCATGTCTGTTAGTGTATGTATGTGTATGTCTGTTAGTCTATGTGTGTGTGTGTGTATGTCTGTTAGTCTATGTATGTATTTGTGTGTAGGTCTGTTAGTCTATGTATGTGTATGTCTGTTAGTTTATGTCTGTTAGTGTATGTGTGTATGTCTGTTAGTGTATGTATGTGTGTGTGTGTATGTCTGTTAGTCTATGTGTGTGTGTATGCATGTTAGTCTATGTATGTATGTGTGTGTAGGTCTGTTAGTCTATGTATGTGTATGTCTGTTAGTTTATGTCTGTTAGTGTATGTGTGTGTTTGTGTCAGTGTGTGTGTGTAGAAGTGTATGTGCGTCTGTTAGTGTATGCATGTGTATGTTTGCGTGTATGTGCTTCTGTTAGTGTATGCACGTGTGTGTGCGTATGAGTGAATGTGCTTCTGTTAGTGTATGCACGTGTGTGTGCGTATGAGTGAATGTGCTTCTGTTAGTGTATGCACGTGTGTGTGTGTATGTGCTTCTGTTAGTGTATGCACGTGTGTGTGTGTATGTGCTTCTGTTAGTGCATGTTTGTGTGTATGTGTTTCTGTAAGTGTATGTTTGTAAGTGTCTGTCAAATCAGTGAGAGTCTGTTTGTCATTTAGTGTGTATGTCTGTCAGTGTGTTTGTGTGTGTCTCTCTGTCAATGAAAGAGTGTTTGTCAGTGATTGTGTGTGTGTGTCAAATCAGTGACGTCTGTGTGTTTGTCACTGAGTGTGTGTGTTACTGTCAGTGTGTATCTGCCAGTGTGGGTGTCTGTCAGAGAGTGTGCTTAAAGGGACACTATAGGCACCCAGACAACTTCAGCTCATTGAAGTAGTCTGGGTGCAGTGTCCCAGTCCCCTTAAACCTGCAAGTGTAATTATTGCTGTTTCTCAGAAACTGCAATAATTACCTTGAGAGGTAACTCCACCTCTAGTGGCTGTCTACCAGACAGCCACTATAGGGACTTTCGGGTGGTTAGGTGACCAAAAGCCGTCTAACTGATGCTGGACGTCCTCACCCTGTGCATAAGGACCATCCAGCATCTGCTAAATACCCATAGGATTTTAACCCCCATCAGTGTCGAGTGGGGGAGGGGAGGACATGAGGGAGGGGGTCACTATAGGGAATTATAGTGCCAGGAAAACAGCTTTGTTTTCCTGGCACTATAGTATTTCTTTAAAAGGAGCAGGAAAAGGTGGAGTCTAAAGAGGAAGGGGTGGGTTCTTAATCAGGAAGCGGTGCACCCTTGACAGGAAGGGGTGGTAAATTTAGATTAGGGGGTGCTCAGGTATAGTCATGCCTAGGGCAGCTCAAAATTAAAATACACCACTGTGTGAGTGTCTGAGTGCATGTGTGTGTCTGTGAGTGCATGTGTGTGCACGCGTTTATATATGCATACGAGTGGGTTTTTTTTTTTTTTTTGGGGGGGGGGAGGAGTTCCCACACTTTTTTTTTCCCAGGACTTGACCCCTGGTTGTCATTAATGGTACATTTTCAAGCTGGACAGAGGTGGCAAGTAGTGTTCCTCAGGGTTCGTTTTGGGACCCCTTCTATATAACATGTTTATAAATTATCTTGAAAAAGCATTAAAAGTCATGTTTCAGTGTTTGCAGGTGACACAAAACTCTGTAAAGTAATACAATGTGAGCAAGATACTACTTTGCTGCAGAGGGATTTAGATAGACTGAGGGTCTGGGCACTTAAATGGCTGATGAAACTTAATATAGAAAAATGCAAAGTTATGCACTTCGGCCTAAAGAATACACAAGCAACGTATATCCTTAATGGAAGCGAATTAGAGATAACCACACACGAGAAGGACTTGGGAATTGTTATAGACAACACACTATGCAACAATGTGCAATGTAAATCAGCAGTGGCTAAGGCCAGTAAGTTATTGTCATGCATGAATAAGGGCTTTAACTCTCAGGATGAAAATATAATTTTGCCTCTTTATAAATCACTGGTAAGACCACATATTGAATACGCTGTGCAATTTTGGGCACCTGTTCTATAGAAGGATATTACGGCACTTGAAAGAGTATAGATGTGGGCTACCAAATTAATAAAAGGAATGGAACATTTTAGCTTTCAGCAAATAAGCTAAGCCATGTACATATGCACAGTTGTACTTAGCTTAGACAGAAAACCGACTTATTTAGGGAAGGCAGGGCGTGGTGCCTGCTGGCCTATAGGTAAAAAGTCAAACTGTTCGAAAATGGCTGACTACTTGCAATGAAGGTACCAGAGCATTCCTTGCATCGTTACCACTACAGGGAGCTGAAGTGGTTTTGGTTCCTGGAGTGTTCGATTCAAGATGGGGCGGGCAACTGAGGGCTCTGATGACACTCAGAGCAATAGAGATCAAAGCAAATACACCTGCTATATGTGGGCATTACGTTTAAAATCCAATACCATTTTATTTAACACACCCTGTTTGACATTGCAAGAAATGAGATACAGTATCATTTCTTTAATATTTCTTTAAATAATGAACAAATAACTGAAAGATAAAAATGGTGCGAACATATATTGTTTTTATTTTTTATTTTTTTATTTCTAAACTGCAATTTATACACAACAATGCTATTTTATCATACATTTACATGCAAGCTCTGCATCCTGTGTTTTAAACAAATTGCATACTGATATATTTTAAAGTAAAAGGTGCTTGGTATTCAGCTGGTTAATTGCTTCTTTAGGGGTTAATGAGTATTTAAGAAAGGAAAAACCTTGTAGCACTTATTTTAATTTCAATGTTACTAGGAATATGCTATTGCTTTCATCCATCTAAGCTTTTGCAGTGCCCACACTATTCATTGTGTCCTTGTCTTCACCATTTTGTAATCCCAAGTTTTCCCCATACTTTATCTGTATTATAATTATCATTATGTTTGCAATGTGTTTACCATTTGTCTAAGATTTAACATAACTTGTTATAGAAATTAAGTACCTTAAAATGATTAGTAAAATTGTTTTACTCTAAAACTATTCAGAACCATTTCTTATTACCGATCTTTAATGGTTTTTTTCATCTGGAAGAACTAAAGCATTGTTGTATCTGGTGCAATAGGTAAAAATGATTGATTAAAAATTGCTGAACCATTTCAGAAATATTAACACAATATAGATCACATCGTGCACTAATTAAAGTTGTTTTAGGTGAGTCGTACAACACAATGGGGTTTTATTTATTAAAGAGGGAATTTTGGACAATTGACAAAGGAATTCTAAATTTTATTCCAAAACAACCAAATTGATAAAAGAAATATACAATAATTTATATTTCCAGCTCTGCTATCATTTTACAAATTCCTTTTTCAATAGTCTCTAGTTCCTACTTTAGTATATAAAACCCAGTATGTATTTCTTTTTGGCAATACATAGGGTTTGTTGGACGCTGTGGACAAACACAACAAAAATGTAATAAATGCTAAAGCACTTTACTTTCTAATTGCATTGTATTTAGTATGTCAATAGAACACAGAGGGCCGTCTCATCATCCTGTTCCACCCGATGGATGTCAATCTAGTTCTTGCCCTCAACAATCTTCTTTCTTCTATGCTTCTTACAGGTAGTCCAGCTATTTTACGTATTTCAATCTAAATGTCCCCCCTTTTTTAATCTTACATTGGTGTCTCCCATTTCAAGTAGCTAATGATACTAATTATTTTAGACAAAGTTGTGGTACTCCTTTCATTTTGCCATTTCATTATAAGAACTAGTATTAGAGATTAACCAGATCCCAAATCATTCATTTTATCTTCATCTCACTAATTTTGTGTGTGTTTTATTTTATTTTTTTGAGTGTATATTTATTCCATTTTTTTTTACTGTCATTCCCTGTTTTACTGTCATACCCATTTAACATTTCATTAATTAATTTATACAGTTACAATGAAAACTCTAAATGCATAATTTATGTTGATATCAACTGTATAAACTATTTAATTGAGAAGGGTGCGTGCTGTTAGTTTTCTTGGTCATTCACAGTTTGGTGAAGCTATGATACCCAGGACATACTTGAAAACGAGAGAAATCTCAATGTATCCTTCTTCCTGGTAAAATATTTTATAAATAAATAAAGCTTTTTGTAGACACAGTTAAACTGTGGAACTGTTTGTGAGAATGACTTAGGCTCCAGATTTAGTGTCTCTTGCAGCACAAAATGTGTTGGGCTATGTACCCAGTGATGCCATTGATTATTGTAGGATGTGGTTATTTGGTGTCTGCTCTTTTTTTTATTTTATTTTTTTTATTTTACTATGGTTGATAATATTTAATTGTTAACCTTTTAGAATTGTAGATTTGATCTTATTTCAAAACTTGCTTCTGGATTATTAATAATGTTTTCTGGCTCAGACGACTTTATTTCAATATAGTGTAGTGCAGCTACCCTGTCCTTTTTAACCCTGCAATACAACGAAAATGCAATTTTTGTAGGAATCCACCTCTAGTGGCTGTCAAGAAGACAGCCACTAGAGGCCTTTACGCTGCACTAATAGATTAAAACTCAGTCACGTCTCATAGGAAAGCACTAAATACAGTGTTTTCCTATAGGGAAGTGTAGATTTGAATGTGGCGCTCGACGTGTATGCTCATCAGGATCCCAATGCTCCTCTGAGTTACTTTAAATTGGACCATTGCCGGAGGAGGCCATGCCTCCTTGATGACCTTGCGGCAGGAGGAGAGCCTCAACTATGGAAAACAGTAAATTGAAAAGGAGTTTTTATTGAAAAGCGTGGCTATATATCACTAGTGACAGAGGCACTATAGCGTTAGGAATGGCACTATAGCGTTAGGAATACAAACCTGTTTTTGAATTATTTAACTTGTGTGCAAGGTGTGTGTGTATGTCTATAGAAAAAAATAAGAAGAAATGGGGCATATTCATGCATTGTAAGCTATGTCTTTTTTAAAAACCACCTAAAAACAGCTTTGTGAAGTTGACACCATGTTTTAAAGCGTTTTTTAAAAATATACAGTTCATTTGTGATGTGTTTGTGCTGAGTTGTGACGCTAAAATGAATGTTGATATTGTGCATTGGATTTGATCAAACCCCACCCACTTTGTATCCAACGTTGTTAAATCTTTAAATATATATATATCATTTGTTTGTGTTATGTGTGTGTACTGTGTCACCGAAATGAACATTTGTGCCGGATTGGTTTTAGAGATATTGTGCATTATATTGTAATATATCCCTCCCACTTTATACCTCATGTTATTAAATGTTAAATACAAATGTGGATTTGTGCCCAAAAATGAATATTTATACCTTTTTGGTTTTGGAGTTAATAAGAATTATATGTTATCAATTACACCCCATGTAATTAAATCTTACATACAACTAAATGATTTATTTGTGCTCTGTTTGAGCTAATTTGTGCCCCCAAAAAAGGAATTCTTGTGCCGGTATAGTGGATTTTGCACATTATATTTTTGTTTTTGTGACCTCAATCTCTATCTACTTTGATCCTCATGTAATTAAATTGTGAAGAAAAATAGACAATTAGCTTGTGCTGATTTGTGCCACAAAAACAAAAATAATGGCAATTTGATTTCAGAATGTGCCCAGTTTGCCTAGTTTTCCATTTTTTTTTTTTGCTGATTGTGTAGTTTTAGCTTCTGAGATATTACACATATTTTAGCCATGTAGTCTCAGTCTCCATTTTACCCTTATTTACTTTTATTATCTTTTCTTCCTTGCACCAGATCTTAATACCTGGTGCAGACATTTTGTTTTAGTGGGATTTTTTTGACTGATGGATTGTGGGTATATTAGCTCACCAACTGAAATGGTACTCTTCTTAAGCCCCGCCGATTGCCAACATTTGCCAAAGTTCACGCTCCTCATTGCGAAAAAGTAGTCCCTATATTTTTTCATGTATAACTAAAAAAATAAAAGAAATTTTCAGAAAAATAAAAAAAAAGAGAAATAGAATGATTAAAAAGGATTAATTGAAAAGTAAAACCTGCAAAGTGACAAAGTCCCTTTAAGCTTTATTAGTGCCTTTCCCCACTTTAGGTGTACAGTGGTTCTAGTGCCCGGTACAAGGGGGGGGGGGGGGGGAATTACAAAATGAAAATCTAGGCTGAATATAGCACGGAACAATGAAAAATGTTTTTGCTCATTAAACCCCTCTGGGATACGTCTCACACTCCCCTGCAGTTGTGTGTAATGGCCAGCAGATGGCGCGGTTCTGAGCATATGACTGGATATATTCAAGGCTCCATTTTGAATTTCAGGGGAGTTCAGAGCGGGATAGAGGAAGTTCACAACATGGGGTGGAAAGTGGGCGGTGTTTGATAACATATAATGTACACTATCTCCAAAACCAATCTGGGACAAATGTTAATATTGGCTGCACAGATCAGCACAAATTAGCACAAACGAATGGTATATTTGTCATTAAGATTTAATAACATGGTGGTAATGTATCATCCTATTTAGACACAGGTGATGAATCACCTTTGTGGGGAGGAGGGCTGCATCTGTGTGACCTTAAAATGACACTACAAGACCGCATCATGCAAAGGCCATCCTTATATTGTTGCATGATTTTAAATGCATGCTTTTCCCTTCGTTCATATGCGCTGTCTTCCATTTTGAAAAGATAATTGTGAGACAATTTAAAGTAACACCAACTTTTTATACCAGCCCCTGTTACATGTGATGTTGTAGGATACATGCAGTTCTACAATAACTTTCTTTTTAGAATGTTACAAAAGTGCTAATCTTGCCATAATAGTGTACAGTATATCTCATGATGCTTTAGGTCGGCCTTCAGAGCTACTCCTGCAAAACAGCTGCAGCCAGCCTAGTTTATATTTGAATGAAGGATATGCTGCAAGCAGTTGTAATATACATGAGGCAGGCCTAACCAACAGTCCCGCCTTTCGGTGAAACAGTTGTGATTTTGGAGTCCTGTCCCACTTCATTAGATACACTTGGACTCTGCAGTAGGACCATGCCTTCAGTCGCGCTCCCTCCATGGTCCTGAAGTTCACATCCATTTCCATGAAGAAGCATGGGGCATGTATACTAGTGGACTGTCTCCACTAGTATACATGTAATCAAGGAAATGAAGCGTAGCAAGTACTGACCAAAGGAAGGTTTTGACCCACCAAACTTGCTATACAATTCAAATAGAAAATTGGCCCAAAACCAATCCTAATGTCAACATGAATTAATTTACTGATAACTTAAATTTTTTCTGCTGATTTATTAATATGAAAGCCAGTTTTGGAATCCGTATTCCGTATTCCAAGATTGTCTGCTGTTTGAATATGAAAATGTGGTTGGATTTTTTTTTTCAAATTATTGTTTAACAGAGTAGATGCACCACTTACTTAACAGGTCTGTCACCGTACAAACTCTGCACTGTAAAATCTGTAGACATTCTGAACATCATGGCAATGTAGCTCACAAACACGAGGGGTGCCAAGGTTAGACAACAGGGCCATAAATCCTTAATTATTTTGCTTCAGAAGTTTGACAATTTAGCAGTCCAGCCTATTAATGGTAAAATGTTAAGTCTTGTCCCATGTAATACTTGGGCACTCGCCTCTGCACACTGTAATGTAAGGAATTGTAGAAAATAAGTATATCTTTAGAAAGATTGAATTTTGGTGTGATCTCACCAGAGGAACTTCATCAACTTAACCTCAAATTCAAATGATTTAATCTTCAGTCCAGCAGTTTATTTGCATGTAAGGATAAGCTGATGAACTCATAGTTGCCATATTTAACTCCTTATTATTAACTATCCGGACACATGTACAACGTACAGACAATTCTCCATATTCTGCAGTCTGAACACCCGTCTCCCTATTTAGGTAACAGATTCACTTAAAAAAAAAGAATAAAACCCCTCACAGATAACATCTCATAGTGAATGTTAGATTCAAGCAATTATTTTGTATTGCATTCTAAATTGGTAGCAAAGGCCAATGCGGGTGCTGAGTCAGGTATTGATTACCTACCTAAAGTAGAGATTAAGTTCCAAATTGAAACTCGCTCAATCTGGACTTTTTGACTTCTAGAAAATAACTTATAAAATATTGGGTTAAAAAACACAGTAACAATATGTTTCTATAAGTCAGATTGATGTCGCATAAGCTGTTATAGGTATTCACAATCACAATATTCTAATAATTAGAATTATACTTTAATTATTCATTTGTAAACAGAATCATTCTTTATATTTAAATAAAAAAAGAAAAAATAATGTTAAATTAGTTGAGCTGTAAAGTATGGCATTTCTGTATTCCCCTAATGCACTCGTAGGCATGCTAATGCTCTTCAACTGCAGACTTTTCAAGTCATGGTGTGACCACGAATTTTCCTCAGACCTGATCACCCGACAGAGTAAGTCTTTTACCCGGTGTTGGCATACCTTCCAAATGTTCCAATTTAGGCAGGACAGACCTTATTTCAGTTGTGTCACTGGCATGGCCCTCTAGGCCGAGCCAGATTAAGATTGTCCAGGCAGGGCCCCAGGCAAGATGCCAGATTGGGACCCCCTTCTTATGCCTCGGGGTCTGTTCTGTTTATGGTGGTGGCTGAGTGTCAAGTGTGATGGCTCTCAACTGTTGTATGTGTGTGAAGGAGAATAACAGGTTTATTTTCTAAAGTGAATTTAAAATTTAAGGTCAAAATTGCTGAAATGGAAAAATTCTCTAAGTGAGATATGCATTCGGTTGGGCACTCTGGCCTTAAATTTTAAATTCCTTTCAATTCTTGCTTTAGTAAACAACCATGTGATTGTTGTGTGTGTGTGTGTGTGTGTGTGTGTGGAAGAGGATGAAAGCTGTATGTGGGGGGAGCTGAGTGTGTCAGTATGTGGTGCTGGTTGAGTATTGAGTATGTGTGTTGGCAGTATTTTGTATGTGTAAGGAAGTCTCTGTACTGTGTGTACACGTATTGTTGCATTTCAAGCAGTGTGTGTATGAGTATATTTTTTTCAAAGCCATATCTCTCCACTTGTGTTTCAATTCCACCACAGTATTCCCTTTTTTGCCAATCTTTTTTTTTCCTCTCCTGTCTCCCTATTCTATTCCACATCCACTTATCTGTTCAAATCAGTCTCACTCTTATAATTAGCCTCCATATAAGTACCTGCATGTCTGGGGCGCTGGATGTGATATCCAGGAGACATTAATTCATGCAAAGTCTACAGCAGTCCTCAACTTATGCGCAGATATACCCAGCACATTGTCCAACATGCTAGCTTGTATTCCACTCATGATGCCACCCATCCCTTCCCTCTACTGATTTCAGGCCTGCCAGAATTGTCTGGTCTGCAAGTGGTAACGAATCTGCAAACTCCCATGATTTGTTACCAGCCTGCGCACCGTAAAAAAAGTTACGAGACTTAGATGGTAGTTGCAGCAAGTCAAAAGCCAGGCATACTTAGGTTAACCTAGTGTATTAATGCCTTCCTCATTGACTTTACCATTTATATATTTTTAATTATCAAATGTGTTGCACACATATATGAGTGTATAGATTGTGTTTAAAGAAAGTCTAAATATATTACCATTTTTTAGGTTACTAGATGTTGAACATTGGTGTTATGGAACTAATAACCTCTTGCCTTTCAGCGGCTAATCAAACTACTAAGACTCAAATAGCATAACAAACCTTATGATATATGAAGTGTACCATGTGCCAGTCATGCCATTTATGTGTCTGCAGTGGGGGCAGACAAATGTGAATTATGGATCACATTCCATCTGTGTCCAAAATATGCAATGTTGTACGGTGTGATATAGAAATGAAAATCAATTTTTGACTAATAACTTAAAAAAAATGCAGTTGGATTAGGTATACATCTAAAACTGCTTATGTAGATTTTTTTTTAAATTTATTTACATAATCCTGTTTTAAAACAAAACAAAAAAACTGTTTATGGGACAACACAATGGTTCCACTTTAATTGTTATTTATAATATTAATTTTCTTATTCTATTTTTTCCTTTTTTTTTTTTTTTTTAGTCCACCGGGCTCCCGTCCCTCCACTCCGAAAAGTGACTCGGAGTTGGTCAGCAAATCTTCAGACAGAGAGGCTAATGATATTCCCATGCACTGGGCCTGGGGAGAGCTGCCTCAAGCTAAAAAGGTAAGAACTGTCTTTTATGTTGGATTAATGGTACCTAGAGGGCTAGATTTCCCACAAGGCCTCGAAGGCCGGCGGAGATTTATCAACCTGCAACTATACCCCAATACCTACAACAATCCCTTGGTCACATAGCTTTTCCCATGCTGTGTCCCAGCCTATGAAGTGTGGTGTAGAAGCCAGGAGGTGGAGCAATCCCTGCTATACTGCCCTGGTGGTGGAACTTGAAAAATATATTGGTTACGGAGGGGCTGAGCACGGCTGCTCTCTCCTTCAGGCTCCTACACTCACTGTGTGGTTTGGAGGTTGCTGTGACAGAGCCAGCTCCACTGACACAACGTTTGCAATGTGCCAACCTCTGGGCAATCTTCTGTCTGCCTCCTCCATGCTATGGAGTTACCCAGAACACCCACAGATTAACCCTTCAGCTACTTGCCTTCTCTCACCTACATATTAACCCCCACAGACTCTTGCTCTCTCCCAGCTACATAATAACTCCCTATAGCTACCTGCCTTCTCCCCCCCAAGCGTATTGCCACCTCCTACATGTTACCCCCCCAGGTACCTGCCTTCTCTCATCTACACATGAACCCTCGGCTACTTGTCTTCTCCCACCTACAAAAAAGAAAAAGCAGGGCATGAAAATGTAAAAATGGGGCAAGTTACAAAAGTAAAACTTTAATCTGTGCATTGTACCAGCATCAAATATAATATATTTACACATCAATTCACAAAATGCCCAGTGCATAGTGAGTTTGTCAGCAGACAATTTGTAATCTATTAAAAATATATAAACCTGTAGGTCATCTAGTGCCACTATAGTGTCAAAATAAATTAATCTTGTTTTGTAGAAAATTAGGAAATGTCAGTGTGCAAAATACAAGGTTATTCACTAAAGTGAAAATTGTCAGGGATTCAAAGTGAATTTTACTTTTAAGGCCAAAATAGGGAAAATGGTAAAATTCTCCAAATCAGTCCGGCTACTTTGGCTTTAAATTTTAAATTCACTTTGAATTCCCAACAATTTTCACTTTTGTGAATAACACTATGAACATTTATGACACCTTGTTAAAAGAGACAGACAGAATGTTCCCTGAAATGTGGAAATTCTAAATCTGTTATGTTTTCAATTTGGCTGTTCCTTTCTAAAATGTGAAAGTCACTTAGAATCGCTTTGATTTCAACCAACTGATAGTGATCTTGAGAATATGTTTCCAAAGCATCTACAGGGCAAAGATGAACCATTACTGATATTGACTGCTTGCAACGCTTGAAACCTACAGAGCATTGATATACATCTTCTTTACGTTTACAGTCCTCTCCACATAAATCTAAGGAACCTACGGTTTTGAACATAAATCTCTCGGAAAGCACACACTTCAGGATCATCCCAAGCTCTCCTGATGATGTCAAAGTGTTAGTTCCAGAACCTGTTCTAGACCTGCCTGCTGCAGCGATTGTAGAGGATGTTGGTCCTGATTCTGTCCTGACTTACACGGGTGAGCCAGATGTTGGGACTCTGGGAGCAGCTGCACCTGCTCTTCTCACAGATGAAGACAACAGCCCCACAACCAGCGGTTGTAGCCAGCCGCCGTTTGGCAAAACTGACTCGCCATCAAAGAAAAAAGGTAAGTGTGCTTGTTAATTGACAGCAGCTCTGCAGACGTTGTAACTCAGAACTAATTTAAAAAAAAAATGCACTAGTATAGCAAGCGATAATGCTCATGGTAGAAGAATACCAATAAAATGTACTGATCCAGAATTCTAAAGCTTTGTAACCTAAATGTAGATAACAATTGGCCATTGGGGTTGCATTAAGTTCAGGCATTGTGCAAATTACTGTAATGTAAATCCCCCAAAAACCTTGCATTTTCAGCTTAGTGATTGCATATCTTTGTATTGCACACTGGATTGGGGTGAATGGATCGCTTTTATTTTCATGTTGCTCTCAATAGCGTAATTTATGAAAAACTATTTTATTTTTTTGGAGTCACAGGTAACTAATGGAACCCAAAGTGAACAGATTCAACAATAACACATTGCTTCTGCAAGCAAAATATTTTCTCAGGCAGCTGATGTAACCTGCTACTGGGACTTTTATCATCACTTATCATCCATTCATTAACAGGCACTTTACATTAATGTCCATTTGGGAATCACTTAAAACAACAAAAAAGTACCAAATCTGAACAACATCCTCAGACCAATTTTCTAAAGCCACTTTAATTGTGCCTTTATTATTTCATTTCACTACATTTTACAAATGATAGACCTTAAAGTGGAAGTAACGTTACTTTGCAAATCCTAGTTCCCCTGTGTGCTTACTTTAAATCACAATTGTGCATAACTTGGATAACCATCTATTTTAAACTAGTTTCCAACCCTCAAAGAAAAAGCTATAAAGTGAAGTGAAAAAAACAAACAAACAAACAAACAATATATCTGCTGTAGACCAATGATGGCTAACTGGGGAACCCCACCTCATTTTAAACTTGGGAAATGTAGCTACAGAAATGCTGCATGTTTGCATGCGCTGTCAGACATACCTTCAGTAGGGGTTAATTTAACTTGCATAGCAACCATACATGCCTTTTTAAATGATAAAAACTATTTTAAAAAAATAAAATAATAATTGTTACACTAATCTCACATTCGGATTCCTAACGCTATAGTGTTCCTTTCACAGACGTGAAGAAGGCTCTGCTAAAATGTTCTTACAATCTATGAGAGTGACACATAGTAACGGCGTAGCAGGCACTCAGTGTAAAGCCGCAGGCAAATTTAATGAAACAAAAAGGCAGCAACGTTTTGACCTTCTAAGAGGTCTTTTTCAGCTTGAGAAAGACCTCTTAGAACAGTGATGGCGAACCTTTTTGAGCCCGAGTGCCCAAACCGCAATACATGCCAACTTTTGTTTCCTCAAAGTGCCAACACGGCAATTAAACCTGAATACTGATGTTTAAATTTAGAAAAAACAATTCGTACAGTTGTCCGAACTAATTAACAACTTTTGTTTTAAAAGACGAACAATACAGAGAGTTCAATGATACAAATTTTAAATAAGGATATAAATAGATACATGTAAGCTTATATTTATTAGTATCTCCAACAAATGCAATACATACACAAACACACACAGACTGCTGAATACATACACAGACAGACTGCTAAATACATACACACACAGACTGCTGAATACACACACACAGTCTGCTGAATACACACATACAGACTGCTGAATACACACACACAGACTGCTGAATACTCACACACAGACTGCTGAATACACACACACAGACTGCTGAATACACACACACAGACTGCTGAATGCATATACACAGACTGCTGAATGCATACACACAAACAGACTGCTGAATACATACACACACAGTCCGCTAAATACACACACACACACACACACAGTCCACTGAATACACACACTGCTGAGTACACACAGACTGCTGGACACACACACAGACTGCTGGACACACACACACACAGACTAATGAACACACACACACACACAGACTGCTGAATACACATACACACAGACTGCTGAATATATACATATGTGTGTGTTGGGGGTAGGGGTGCTGTGTGTGTGGGTGTGTGTGTGTGTGTGTGTGTGTGTGAGAGGGGGGTAGGGGTGCTGTGTGTGTGTTGTGGGGGTAGGGGTGCTGTGCTGTGTGGGGGGCAGGGGTGCTGGGCAGGGGTTAGGGTGCTGTGCTGTGGGGGTAGGAGTGCTGTGTGTGTGTGTGTTGGGGGTAGGGGTGCTGTGTGTGTAGGGGTGTGTGTGTGTGTGTGGGGGTAGCGGTGCTGTGTGTGTGTGTTGGGGGTAGGGGTGCTGTGTGTGGGGCGGGTAGGGGTACTGTGTGTGGGGGTAGGGGTGCTCTGTGTGGGTAGGGGTGCTCTATGTGGGTAGGGGTGCTCTGTGTGGGTAGGGGGTAGGTGTGCTGTGTGGGGGGTAGGGGTGCTGTGTGTGGGTAGGGGTGCTGTGTGTGGGTAGGGGTGCTCTGTGTGGGTAGGGGTACTGTGTGGGGGGAAGGGGTGCTCTGTGTGGGTAGGGGTGCTGTGCTGTGTGGGGGGATAGGGGTGCTGGTCTGTGGGGGGTAGGGGTGCTGTGTGTGTGTTGGGGTAGGAGTGCTTTGTGTGGGGGAAGGTAGGGGTGCTGTGCAGTGTGGGGGTAGGGGTGCTGGGTGGGGGTAAGGGTGCTGGGCTGTGGGGGGTAGGGGTGCTGTGTGTGTGTTGGGGTAGGGGTGCTGTGTGTGTGTGTGTGTGGGGGGGGGGTAGGGGTGCTGTGTGTGTGTTGTGGGGGTAGGGGTGCTGTGCTGTGTGGGGGGCGGGGGTAAGGGTGCTATGTTGTGGAAGGGAGGGGTGCTGTGTGTGTGTTCGGGGAGGGGTGCTGTGTGTGTTGGGGGTAGGGGTGCTGTGTGTGTGTGGGTGTGTGTGTGGGGGGGTAGGGGTGCTTTGTGTGTGTTGTGGGGGTAGGGGTGCTGTGCTGTGTGCGGGGCAGGGGTAAGGGTGCTGTGCTGTGGGGGGTAGGGGTGCTGTGTGTGTGTTGGGGGTAGGGGTGCTGTGCTGTGTGGGGGGCAGGGGTGCTGGGCAGGGGTTAGGGTGCTGTGCTGTGGGGGTAGGAGTGCTGTGTGTGTGTGTGTTGGGGGTAGGGGTGCTGTGTGTGTAGGGGTGTGTGTGTGTGTGTGGGGGTAGCGGTGCTGTGTGTGTGTGTTGGGGGTAGGGGTGCTGTGTGTGGGGCGGGTAGGGGTACTGTGTGTGGGGGTAGGGGTGCTCTGTGTGGGTAGGGGTGCTCTATGTGGGTAGGGGTGCTCTGTGTGGGTAGGGGGTAGGTGTGCTGTGTGGGGGGTAGGGGTGCTGTGTGTGGGTAGGGGTGCTGTGTGTGGGTAGGGGTGCTCTGTGTGGGTAGGGGTACTGTGTGGGGGGAAGGGGTGCTCTGTGTGGGTAGGGGTGCTGTGCTGTGTGGGGGGATAGGGGTGCTGGTCTGTGGGGGGTAGGGGTGCTGTGTGTGTGTTGGGGTAGGAGTGCTTTGTGTGGGGGAAGGTAGGGGTGCTGTGCAGTGTGGGGGTAGGGGTGCTGGGTGGGGGTAAGGGTGCTGGGCTGTGGGGGGTAGGGGTGCTGTGTGTGTGTTGGGGTAGGGGTGCTGTGTGTGTGTGTGTGTGTGTGGGGGGGGTAGGGGTGCTGTGTGTGTGTTGTGGGGGTAGGGGTGCTGTGCTGTGTGGGGGGCGGGGGTAAGGGTGCTATGTTGTGGAAGGGAGGGGTGCTGTGTGTGTGTTCGGGGAGGGGTGCTGTGTGTGTTGGGGGTAGGGGTGCTGTGTGTGTGTGGGTGTGTGTGTGGGGGGGTAGGGGTGCTTTGTGTGTGTTGTGGGGGTAGGGGTGCTGTGCTGTGTGCGGGGCAGGGGTAAGGGTGCTGTGCTGTGGGGGGTAGGGGTGCTGTGTGTGTGTTGGGGGTAGGGGTGCTGTGTGTGTAGGGGTGAGGGTGTGTGTTGGGGGGGTAGTGATGCTGTGTGTGGGGCGGGTAGGGGTACTGTGTGTGGGTAGGGGTACTGTGTGGGTAGGGGTAGGGGTGCTCTGTGTGGGTATGGGGTATGGATGCTGTGCTGTGTGGGGGATAGGGGTGCTCTGTATGGGTAGGGGTGCTGTGTGGGTAGGGGGCAGGGGTGCTCTTTGTGGGTAGGGGTACTGTGTGGGGGGAAGGGGTGCTCTGTGTGGGTAGGGGTGCTGTGCTGTGTGGGGAGATAGGGGTGCTCTGTGTGGGTAGGGGTGCTGTGCTGTGTGGGGGGGTAGGGTGCTCTGTGTGGGTAGGGGGTAGGGGTGCTCTGTGTGTGTAGGGGGTAGGGGTGCTCTGTGTGTGTAGGGGGTAGGGGTGCTCTGTGTGGGTAGGGGGTAGGGGTGCTGTGCTGTGTGGGGGGTAGGGGTGCTCTGTGTGGGTAGGGGGTAGGGGTGCTTTGCTGTGTGGGGGGTAGCAGTGCTGTGCTGTGTGGGGGGTAGTGGTGCTCTGTGTGGGTAGTGGTGCTGTGTGTGGGTTTAAAAAAAAAGGTGTGCTTAATCTGTATCCCCCCTCCCTCCTGCTTACCTTTAATTAAGAAGGGGGGGACACAGCCATCCCTGGTGGTCCAGTGGTGGTAAGTACTGCTTCTGGGTCGGGAGGCAGGGATCTATGAAGCAGCTCCCCTGTCCTCCCGCGCGACACTGTGTGGAGCGTTGCCATGGTAACGCGCGGCAACGCTCCACACAGTATTGCGCGGGAGGACAGGGGAGCTGCTTCACAGATCCTTCCCCCTGCCTCCCGACACGAAGCAGAGTAGGCGCCTGCCGTTTTGGGCAGGCAGGTGCCTACTCTGCATTGTTGGCGAAACTATGGCTGCATGCCCACAGAAAGGGCACGGCGTGCCAACTTTGGCACGCGTGGCATAGGTTCGCCATCACTGTCTTAGAAGGTCGAAACGTTGCTGCCTTTTTGTTTCATTAAATCTGCCTGCCGCATTACACTCATAGTGCTTGAGAATTTCTTTGCTGCCTTAACGTGTTGGGTTTGCTGGTCCTGTTCCGAAGCACTGGTGGCTGCTGGGATTGAGTGCGGTTCCTATAATCACCGTTGCAGTGTGCAAGAATGTGCAAAATATATAAAGATTATGATATGACATGGGATTCATTCTGCAGCACTGTTGATGGGGATACGGTCATTTTGAACTAATTAATGTAACCCTTATAATGTGCTCCCACACATGACCGGTAAAAAAATATTGTTACTTGTTAAGGGCGTTGCTTTTCAAGTGGACCTGCAATCTATAGCTTATATGGAATGTAAGTTTCAGGGAGGCATGTCAATTGAATGGATATATTATGATAGCACCATTGCCGGGGAATGCACAGATTAAAACAAATACTTTCCTGATTATTGCTTCCTCCATCTCCAAGATGGCCACGTCAGTGGGTACAATATTTCGAAAATATTTTATTGTCTAAAATTTGTCCCTGCTTTTTTCTTCACTTTCATATCAGAAAGTGTAGTTAGGTAACGGTTTCTTCATATCAGCTAATATCGTTTTTCATAAGAGACGGACATATATACACTTCATGACAATTTAGCCATGATTCTAAGAAAATAGATGGAATTGGCATGCATCTACAGGCTGAGCTAAATTTCAGAGTAGGGTTTGAGGAGTCAATAACTTCTATATTAATGAACCATTTTTCGGACCCGCGCCTTCAGATTTCCCACAGGAAGTAATCGGGAGCTGAAAGGTTGGGTGAACATGGCAGCCAATTAATCTGGGAATTTCTTGAAATTAGCATTTTGAAAATAAAATTCCACTATTTGTATTTGTTGTTACTTTGTAAAAACCTGTGATGAACCTCTCAAGATTTAGTATATTATGTATGTGAAGAAAATAGACTTATTTTCGGCATTTTCTTCTTAATTCGTGAATTTCTGCAATATTTTGTTTATTTTGGATTTATTGGTCGGTAGTTTAAAACTACCAAACACCGACCACCCTCCTGGCTCATTAACTTCAAAAGAGAACCGTCTATTAAGCGCTCTCTGGGCGGCCATTGTTCATATAGCCGAATGCCACGTGGAACAGAAAACAGCGGCCATCTTGTTTGCGCAAAAGGAGGCAGTGGGACTTGGTCGTCAAGTGTCTGGAACTAAAATCGGACACTCGACTTCCCGAACCACCGCTGAAACATACGAACGCCTGCTTCCTTTTGTTGCCGAACAGCTAGGAGAGCGCCATTCGGTAGTTTGCTTCATACGAACAAGGGAGCAATCACTCCTATGAACCAGGAGGCTCCATTCGTGTCTTTATTCGTTTTTATGCTACTTTCTGAATTGACCGACCACACACGCTGAATGCGTGGAACTGTTTTGGGCAGGAGCCTCGTATGTGGTCGGTAAAATATGACTTCCACACTTTTTGAGAACCCCTGAACCGATCTGGGTGAAATTTGAATATGTTGGTCTCCCAGATCGGGGCTATCAGGGGACATATATTTTGTGGGGATACCTGTTGTATAAAGGGGTGTTCTAAGTTTTGGGAAAATTGTGTGCCCTCTGTCTGGAGATAATTGGGTTATTCCTTAACTTATCTCAATATCTCCCAGGCAGAGAAAGGGAGGGTTTTAGTGTAAATCTGTCCTATGATTGGTTATTCCTTTTGTTTACTGTGGGAGGTCCTCTTGCAGGAGGATCTCCATAAAAGCCAGTGTGGCATCAATAAAACATTATTCCGGTTGTACCCTTCATGAAGTCTAGGCTCATGCTTGGGGGATATTTTATTTTCTTGGGAGAATTGTATTGGTAGCTGCATTCATCTACACTATTTCTCTACCTCCTAACTGCAGTTATAATCACTTATGCTCAGCTACTGGGAAAGGAATAGAAGACCTTGGTACCATAACCACTGAAGGTCTTAACAATGTACATGCAACAAAAAAATGTAACTCCTAACAAATGAGTTATTTACTTGTCAAATCGTACTCTGAATTTTGACCCTCCCTGTATAAAGGACCATTTCAGCTAAAACCCATCTCCACGGTTGACGTAAAAAGCTATGATTCATTCATGAACTGTTTAATATGTGCTCATCAGAACTGAAAATATGTGTATGGCTAATTATTACTATTTATTTATTTTTAATTCTTCAATCTATAATTCCTTTTGAAATGGTTATAGCTAATTTTGCTAAATCTTAATAAATCTTAATAAACATATGTCATAGACTTACTATGCACTATTTACGCAGTATTAAAATACATTTCTAAATGCAGTATCCGGGGCCAGCTGCATTGTTTAACATGATATATATAGGTCCCTGGAAGCAGTGTCTGCTGTGTTAAAAAGCGTATCTATATATTGCAGATAAAAGAAGTCGACATCTGGGAGCAGATGGCGTCTATTTAGATGACCTCACTTGTATGGATCCTGAAGTTGCTGCATTATATTTCCCAAAAAGGTACATTTGTATTATATAGCAGATGTGTTTTCTTTCAAATAATGTTTATTGAATCATTTTTAATATTTTTTTTTTTTTTTTTTTACAATAATGATAATATGACAACATTAAGACAATTAAAACAAAAGAAATAAAAAGGAAGGAAAAAGGAGGGGAAGAGAACGGGTGGAAAAGAAACAAAATATACATTTTCACATCCCTTAAACAATACAAAAACACTTAAACATGAATAGAAGTTAGGCATGTGATAATAAAAGGATAATGATTTTGATTGAACAAGACTTTTAATTCTTCTATAAAACTTCATTTTTTGCTGTCAGTTTTATTTTCATTGGGGTAGAACAAAGCCATAATATTCACAGGGACTGTCACATTAATGGACCCCTTTAAAATCAAAGGAAATTCAAATTCCAGGGAGGTGGTAATTGTCTCCTAATTGCCCTTTGCTGTTGACACCCATGACCAGAGGTGGGATGGAACTGAGATTTCTCTTGTTCTTTTACGTGTAATGAGAGAAGATAGAACAAGCTCTGCTCATCGTTCATCCTGTATCCAGGGATTGAGCATAGTCTGTTCCTGTTACTTTTAATGAAAAGGATTTACCAAAGTATCCAGTAACAAGTTCATTTTATATAGGTATGTCTTTTGTGGTAGACTGATAGTCATGTAAGCCCTAGTTTGTGTTCATGGGTCTGCTGTTCCTTTTTTCAGTGGAGAGGCAACAGGCCAATGTAGAGGCACCAGTGAATATGGACCACGTTCAGCTAACCAGTCTCCTCAGTCTGTGGGAAGCTCTGGGGTGGACAGCGGGGTGGAGAGCATCTCAGATGGACTCCGGGACCTACCCTCCATTGCAATATCCCTTTGTGGAGGCCTTAGTGAGAACAAAGAAATAACAAAAGGTAACTACAAGCCAACATGTATATAGCTACAGATTTATCAGTCCATTTAAACTTTGTAAACAATGCAGCTAAATTAAGAATATCTAGCTCATAGCTTTGGAGCTGTTGTGAAGTTGTGTTTTTCATGATGGATGGAAAGCCCAGCATGGCATGAATCCAGTTGTAGCTGGTGCATGGAGAAAAAGACCCACAGCATGTCCCTCAGTGTTCACAAGTTCCTGAATATTTCTGCACAAACGTTCATTCTCATGAAGTGCACAGTAATGGATTGGAATAACCTTTCGGTCTAATGACCTTCATCTGGTTTAACCTGCATTCTTCATGATAAAATACATGTTCTTTAAGTATGCTATATAATTCCACAAGAACCTGCGAGCTGCCATGGGCTCCCCATGTAGTTCATGGGCTGGTAAAACCTTATGGGAGATTTAGTTCCACAAGCCGTATAGAGCTACATATTGGCTACCCATGTGTAAAGCATTGGTAACGATTGTCAATGTCTTCCTTAATTCGCTGATATGCTAGGTTGTGAGTCTACCTAGTTCATAATATTTCCTTTAAATAAAATTGCTTAGTGCATCCTTTTGATGTATGTAAGGCTTATTCTCGAGGAAAGAGATAACACGGTAACATTCTGCTTCAGGGCTCCTTTCACAGGCTTCAGAAACAGAAAAGTTTGATTGTTTCCCTAAGAAGAATAACATACAATGTTTTCACTATATTCCAAAAATGTGTATTGGAATATGTAAATATGTTTACTTTATGGTTAATCCAGCCTCTAGTGGCTGTCTCATTGACAGCCGCTAGAGGCGCTTCCGCGTTTCTCACTGTGATTTTCAGTGAGAAGACGCCAGCGTCCATAGGAAAGCATTGAGAATGCTTTCCTATGGACTGGCTGAATGCGCGTGTGGCTCTTGCCGCGCATGCGCATTCAGCCGATGATGGCCAAAGGAGGAGGAGAGTCCCCAGCGCTGGAGAAAGGTGAGTGTTTAACCCCCTTCCTCTCCATTCAGCCCGGCGGGAGTGGGACCCTGAGGGTGTGGGCACCGAAAATGAGTTTGCTTTCCTGGCACTATTGTGGTCCTTTAAGAAAAACATTTAATGGATTCACCAGAATATTTTTCATTTAGGGTGAAGGTTAAAGTTTTGGGTGTGGAATGTAAGAAAATATATCACATATATCTTTGCTTTTACATTAATATTATTTTTTTAGAAGAAAACAATTTTAACATTATTGTGTTAAACTGATTTATGGAGAGAGATGGTAAGGCAAGAGAGAGACAGTTCTTCACAATTTATTTTTACATTTTGTTTCTCCTACATGGTCTGTTTTTGTTTTCCTCAAATGTATAGCTGTCTTTTCAATCTGTTACTATTTTTATCCACTCATAGGCTTCTCCCCATATACTGCTTCCACCCCATAGTTACTCAATCCATTAAAACATTCATCCACTGTGTCCAACTCACTGTCTCAGCCTCAACCCCATGTCTTAATACTCCTTCTAGTGTCTCAGCACCCATCCCATATCTTAGTCCCCTTTCAATTTACAGATTCTTCCCCAAATCTGTGTCTCACACTCCTCTATCGTCTCCGTTCTAATAAAATACATTAAATGATCTCCCTACCTCTTAATACCTTTTCTAATGTTCTCATTGCTGTGTAAGAAGCATTCAGGATGGTGACCATTTAGATATGACATTATATCCCTCGCTTTGAGACCCTAGACATGCAACTGTTTCCAAATACTCTGTGGAGATGTTGAGGCAGTGAAACCTTTATTTTACATTTTCATTGCAGTCGACCAAAAGATTAGGATATTGATCTGTACGTTTCAACGCCTAGTTGCATCGGGCATTTCATTTAATTTTTTATATTTTGGCATGTGCATATTTTCATGACATTGCTTGTCAAAGCTGGATTCATGTAAGTATAACATTTTAATACACAGGAATTTGAAGCCAGTGCAAAGTGGAAGGTTCTTTACTATGTTTCTTGTTGGCTTTGTTTACGGAGCATGAAATGAAAGTGAATTCATAGTAATTCAGTTAACTCCGAGGCCTTCAATTCCATATTTTCTGGCCAGGACTGATAGCAATGGAATGTTTGTTAGTATTTGGATCTCTACGGAACACCGAGCAGACCTGTGTCTGGTTTTTATCCCTGCATTGGCTGTGTTGTATTTTTTTTTGTTGGCAGCAAATCCCAAATAGAAAATAGAACCGTAACAAATCGAGAACTCCAGTGTTTATTCCACTGGATTTGGAATGATTTTCCTTTAGCCTTTCTGATGATTCTGTGGAAGATGTTTCTACAAACCTTTAATTTCCTCTTTTATTTTTATTTTTTTTCCTTTAAACAGAACAGTTTTCAGAGCAGGTGGTAACATATCAGCAGTTTGTGGAGAATCCTGCGATCATCGATGATCCCAACCTCGTCGTGAAAATTGGAAACAAGTATGCATATAATTATTTTTTTCTTTCATTTTTTTTTTGTAAGATTTTTGATTAAATTCTGATTGGCACATGGGGCAAATGACAACTACACCGAGATTAAGCAAAGGGCTGGGTAACCTATATTTTAAAAGTAAAAATATGTAACGATGGTAATCATGGATTTTTGTTGACATCTAGTGCTAGAGTAGTGGTAGCTAAAATTTTACTTGATCTTGGTTGTGAGGGACCATTTCCTTTTTACACAGACTTAAGCAATAATAGACAAAAAAAGCCAACAACATTTAATTTTTCACATTATTTTTTTACAAAATAATTATATAGACATTAGTGGCTACTTCCATAGATAACAAACCAAAATGTTATTCGAACAGATTGTATTCATTTCTGGTGTTGATCCAAACTAATTAAATGGAGGCCATAGTGGGAGGAAAATGTAATGTTGGCCCCTGATGAGACTGTAATGATTAAATAAAAACTCCTGACAAGTTTGCGTGTTCTACAGTGCCCTCCATTCATGTTGGCACCTTTGGTAAATATGGGCAAAGAAGGCGGTGAAAATATGTCTTTATTGTTTAACCTTTTTTAATGTAGTGTATATGCCTTTTAAATATTCACATAACACAAAAAAAAATGACAAAAATATAATTTTTTTCACATTTTCTGCTGCAAGAGTTATGCAAAAGCCCGTATAAGCAACAAAAAATATACCTTGGATTTCAAATAATTTTAAATATATTTTTCAAACTAAGCTATTGTTACATTTGGTATGTTGAGACAATCAGAGTTATTCGCTAAAATAAGAATTAAATACAAATTCAGAGTGAATTTCACATTTAAATAGCTTAAAAACATTTCTAAGTCAGTTATGTTCTCAGTTCAGCTACTCTGGCCTTACATTTTGAAATTTACTGAAATTTATATAAATTTTAAGCTAAATTACAAATACATTTCAGGTTTTAAACATCCCATTTACATCAACTGATTTACTGGTCATACATCACTTTTATAACAAAATCGCAACCTATCCTCCCTTTACCCCTATCACGGCACACCATTTGCAAGAACAGACAGTTTGGGAAATTTACCATATAACTTATACAATGTATTTAGATGTACATTTTACATTTTGTTTTCACAAACTTATTAAAATGAATAGAACATTCCACAGGCCTTGTGTATTCTATTAATTCACATTCCCCCGTTTTTTTGTATTCTGCTGAATCTCCCGAGTCCTGCCATACCCCATATATATATCTTCGTCATATTTGGGGAACATATAGAGTCAGATAACATACATGGCCAAATTTTGGCATGTCTCTATTCTTGAGTCTCAGATACAGATCTGAAGTGACTCTGTCTGTGACACCATAAGAATTACAGTCATACTTGTCACAGCGTTTTGATGCCAGTGGCAATCTCTGTAAAGCTATTGCTGATTTTTTTATGCACCAAGCAATATCCGTTACAGACCACAATTAGAAATACTGGCTGTGCCCAGGCTGCTCTATGGCAGAGGGCATCTGCAAGCAAATGTGATCAGATTCCTTTGGCATCCATCCGGGGACTATTGCTGAATTGTATCACTAGTGTAGAGTAGAGCAGTGTTCGGGCCTTGCCATAATTGTCACCAATTATGCCTTGTGCTTTTGTCTGCGGATGGTGTGCATCTTCAGTCATGAAGTACAAAAGTTCCGTAGAATAACAGTTTGTGAATTTCTAATCAGTTTATTATTGCTCGCTACTCCAAGGTTCTTCAGGGTCCCACTATGTTTAGGGAGAGCCATGATTGTTATCCTATTCCCAAGGTGCAAGGTCTAGGTAACCATTAATATCCCTTGCTATTAATGTTAACACTGTGTGGTTAATCCAGTTAACACTGAACTGTAATGAACTAACATATACAAAGTGGGAAATGTTTGGCCAAAATTAAAATTTTGGAAAAAGTCCCCAAATCCATTGTAGTCACAGCTTGACTATTTTAGCATAGTATAATTTGCTATTTATTTAAACAACAAACACAAAGAAACGCATCCTGCTTTTTTCTATATCTGTTTATTGATTAGAGGGCAAAATAAATCGAAAGGGGTTTAATTACTAAATACTGAATTGTTTTGAATTGAAACCTGATTTTAGAAGCAAAAGTTAGCTAAGCTGTGTCTGTTGGTGAGATGGAGATATTTTTCGAAATCATCAATTTTAGCTCAGATTCTAGAGTTCAGCTTTAAGTTCACTACAATTAGGTGCTTCGTAAATAAATCCAAAAGTGTAAGAGGCACTAGGTAAGAATGCTTAAAGGAATATTCCAAGCTGGAATTTTACGACTTGTTTGGTAATGCATTATGGGAAATGTAGTTGCAAAGTTTTGTATCACCAAAATGTGCTCACATAAACACTTTTACTGTAGAACAATTCACCAACACTTTTGTTATTTTGTTGAGCTAATTTTATTTATTTATTTTTTTGTATCCAAAAGTTGTTTTTCACATGCTTCTTATTCTCTAATGATTATTTCTTGGAAGCTATTTATAAAATGTATAGATTTTGAGAAGTAATAGAGAAAATTAATTAGAACTAACAAGAGTGAAACACGGACACAGAATTAAAGGAAATCTATTGCAGGCGGATACAACTTCAGTAGCAATGTCATTTCAGTTTAACATAAAAGGCGAAGGAAGCTGATGGTGTTCATTTAATATTCCTACCACAGCAATTAAAAAGTAAAAGGACCTTTCTAAAACATGGAAAAATAAATAATAACCTCTTGGTGACTTACAGACACTAAGGACCTTATTTTTTATTTTATTTTTTAAGAGATTGTACCTCAATCTAGCACACTGGCATGGCTCCTTCTTGTAATGCCTGGCTTTTGAATCCATCAATACACAGGAATCATGGCTCCTTCTTATAATGCCTGGCCTTACAATCCATCAATACACAGGGACCATGGCTCCTTCTTATAATGCCTGGCCTTACAATCCATCAATACACAGGGACCATGGCTCCTTCTTATAATGCCTGGCCTTACAATCCATCAATACACAGTGGCCATGGCTCCTTCTTATAATGTCTGGCCTTACAATCCATCAATACTCAGGGTCCATGCCTGGCCTTTGAATCCATCAATACACAGGGACCATGGCGCCTTCTTATAATGCCTGGCCTTACAATCCATCAATACACATTGGCCATGGCTCCTTCTTATAATGTCTGGCCTTACAATCCATCAATACTCAGGGTCCATGCCTGGCCTTTGAATCCATCAATACACAGGGTCCATGGCTCCTTCTTATAATGCCAGGCCTTTGAATCAATCAATACACAGGGGCCATCGCTCCTTCTTATAATGCCTGGCCTTACAATCCATCAATACACAGGGACCATGGCTCCTTCTTATAATGCCAGGCCTTTGAATCAATCAATACACAGGGACCTTGGCTCCTTCTTATAATGTCTGGCCTTACAATCCATCAATACACAGGGTCCATGCCTGGCCTTTGAATCCATCAGTAAACAGGGACCATGGCGCCTTCTTATAATGCATGGCCTTTGAATCCATCAATATACAGGGACCATGGCTCCTTCTTATAATGCCTGGCCTTTAAACCCATCAATACACAGGGGCCATGGCTCCTTCTTATGATACCTGGCCTTTGAATCCATCAATATGCAGGGTCCTTGGCTCCTACTTATAATGCCTGGTCTTTGAATCCATCAATAAACAGGGACCATGGCGCCTTCTTATAATGCCTGGCCTTTGAATCCATCAATATACAGAGACCATGGCTCCTTCTTATAATGCCTGGCCTTTGAATCCATCAATACACATGGGCCATGGCTCCTTCTTATAATGCCTGGCCTTTGAATCCATCAATATGCAGGGTCCATGGCTCCTTCTTATAATGCCTGGTCTTTGATTCCATCAATATGCAGCGTCCATGGCTCCTTCTTATAATGCCTGGCCTTTGAATCTATCAATACACAGGGTCCATGGCTCCTTCTTATAATGCCTGGCCTTTGAATCCATCAATACACAGGGGCCATCGCTCCTTCTTATAATGCCTGGCCTTACAATCCATCAATACACAGGGACCATGGCTCCTTCTTATAATGCCTGGCCTTTAAATCCATCAGTAAACAGGGACCATGGCGCCTTCTTATAATGCCTGGCCTTTGAATCCATCAATATACAGAGACCATGGCTCCTTCTTATAATGCCTGGCCTTTGAATCCATCAAAACACAGGGGCCATGGCTCCTTCTTATAATGCCTGGCCTTTGAATCCATCAATATGCAGGGTCCTTCTTATAATGCCTGGTCTTTGATTCCATCAATATGCAGCGTCCATGGCTCCTTCTTATAATGCCTGGCCTTTGAATCTATCAATACACAGGGGCCATCGCTCCTTCTTATAATGCCTGGCCTTACAATCCATCAATACACAGGGACCATGGCTCCTTCTTATAATGCCTGGCCTTTGAATCCATCAGTAAACAGGGACCATGGCGCCTTCTTATAATGCCTGGCCTTTGAATCCATCAATATACAGAGACCATGGCTCCTTCTTATAATGCCTGGCCTTTGAATCCATCAATATGCAGGGTCCATGGCTCCTTCTTATAATGCCTGGCCTTTGAATCTATCAATACACAGGGTCCATGGCGCCTTCTTATAATGCATGGCCTTTGAATCCATCAATATATAGAGACCATGGCTCCTTCTTATAATGCCTGGCCTTTGAATCCATCAATACACAGGGGCCATGGCTCCTTCTTATAATGCCTGGCCTTTGAATCCATCAATATGCAGGGTCTATGGCTCCTTCTTATAATGCCTGGCCTTTGAATCTATCAATACACAGGGTCCATGGCTCCTTCTTATAATGCCTGGCCTTACAATCCATCAATACACGGGGACCATGGCTCCTTCTTATAATGCCTGGCCTTTGAATCCATCAATACACAGGGGCCATGGCTCCTTCTTATAATGCCTGGCCTTTGAATCCATCAATATGCAAGGTCCATGGCTCCTTCTTATAATGCCTGGCCTTTGAATCTATCAATACACAGGGTCCATGGCTCCTTCTTGTAATGCCTGGCCTTACACTCCATCAATACACAGGGGCCATGGCTCCTTCTTATAATGTCTGGCCTTACAATCCATCAATACACAGGGTCCATGCCTGGCCTTTGAATCCATCAGTAAACAGGGACCATGGCGCCTTCTTATAATGCATGGCCTTTGAATCCATCAATATAGAGGGACCATGGCTCCTTCTTATAATGCCTGGCCTTTAAACCCATCAATACACAGGGGCCATGGCTCCTTCTTATGATACCTGGCCTTTGAATCCAACAATATGCAGGGTCCTTGGCTCCTTCTTATAATGCCTGACCTATGAATCCATCAATACACGGGGACCATGGCTCCTTCTTATAATGCCTGGCCTTTGAATCCATCAATACACAGGGTCCATGGCGCCTTCTTATAATGCCTGGCCTTTGAATCCATCAATATACAGAGACCATGGCTCCTTCTTATAATGCCTGGCCTTTGAATCCATCAATACACAGGGTCCATGGCTCATTCTTATAATGCCTGGCCTTTGAATCCATCAATACACAGGGGCCATGGCTCCTTCTTATAATGCCTGGCATTTGAATCCATCAATATGCAGGGTCCATGGCTCCTTCTTATAATGCCTGGTCTTTGATTCCATCAATATGCAGCGTCCATGGCTCCTTCTTATAATGCCTGGCCTTTGAATCTATCAATACACAGGGTCCATGGCTCCTTCTTATAATGCCTGGCCTTACAATCCATCAATACACAGGGACCATAGCTCCTTCTTATAATGCCTGGCCTTACAATCCATCAATACACAGGGGCCATGGCTCCTTCTTATAATGCCTGGCCTTACAATCCATCAATACACAGTGGCCATGGCTCCTTCTCATAATGTCTGGCCTTTGAATCCATCAATACACAGGGTCCATGCCTGGCCTTTGAATCCATCAGTAAACAGGGACCATGGCTCCTTCTTATAATGCCTGGCCTTTGAATCCATCAGTAGACAGGGACCATGGCTCCTTCTTATAATGCCTGGCCTTTGAATCCATCAGTAAACAGGGACCATGGCTCCTTCTTATAATGCCTGGCCCCTTTGAATTCATCAACACACATGGTCCATGGCTCCTTCTTATAATGCCTGGCCCCTTTGAATCCATCAATACACAGGGACAATGGCTCCTTTTTTTAATGCCTGGCCTTTGAATCCATCAATACACAGGGACAATGGCTCCTTTTTTTAATGCCTGGCCTTTGAATCCATCAATACACAGGGACCATGGCTCCTTTTTTAATGCCTGGCCTTTGAATCCATCAATACACAGGGACCATGGCTCCTTGCATACGGCAAGTGTGTACCTTTCAAAATTTTAAGTGGGTAAAGAGGAAGAATTTAATTTTAGGGGTGTGAGTGGGGCTGTGACTGGGTTGGGGCTGTTCAAAGGAATATTTTAGAATATTGATTATTTAAAAAAAATAAAAAATCATTTGAAATCTTGAATCCTCAATGATCGTGTGTCAGGAAGTTCTAATCTCGGCAGGATAGTGATTGCCAAAGCATTATAGCTATAAAAGGGAGCCTTCTCAGCACAAATCATTAGGTCTGTTTTTACTGATCTGATCATGTTAATAGTGGTGTAGTAAAGTATCAGAACGTTTACAATTGCGTAAGAGTAAAAAATTTTGAAAATATGGTGAAATTCCAAGATGGTTGTCTGTGCAACACTGACAGACCGTTATTTGGTTATTCTAGCTGATCTTATTGTAGCTTTGTTAGATGTCTGTCTTTATAGTAGTCTTGTTAAATTTTTACATGATTGATGATAAGAAATTTAAGGTGACGGCACACTTGGACTATAAGTGCAGTTGGGCTATTTGTAGTGTTTGTAATAACTGTTGTTTTCTTGCTGTAGGTACTACAATTGGCCAACGGCAGCACCTGTTATATTGGCCATGCAGGCTTTCCAGAAGCCATTACCTAAGGTAGGTGTGAGTTTTATTATCATGGATTTCAAGGGAACCGTTTATCCATTTTTGTAATTGGTGTTTACTATTAGCATAATATGATACTTCAATATATGATAACATTATGCAAATTGCTTCTCAGCATATTGTCAAACTGTTCTACGCCATTATATGAACATTCTTTGTTTTAATAATGAGATCTGGAAGCATTTTCATTTTAGAAGGACAAGCAATACAAATGACATCACACATTTTGTAATTATAGTGATTATTATTTTTCCTTAAATTTGTTCTTCTTAACCCCTTAACGCCGTTAGGATGTGTAATTACGTCCTAACTATAATGGGCTTTGATGCCTCTAGTGCCTAATAACATATCCTGCAGATTTGGTGTGAGCAGAGATTTAACCAAGGAGCCCCTCTGTCTGCTGGGGCTATTTTTAGTGCAGGTTATCTACAGTATGGATGCCATATGTCACATGGTTCGGCATCCATATTGGTTTAGGTGGAGTATTTTTGGCATTAATCAAATCATTTCTTATCCACAACCACGTTTCCAGGTGTGAAATTATATACTATTGTCAGATTTGTTTAAGAGATGTGGATCTAATAAACATTAGCGATAGTTATAGTGCATTAGCAGTGGTTAACATTACATAATGCTTTATAATATCCAACTGCATTTAGTTTCATTATGCTTGTTCTAATAATTGTCCCTAACAATGCTTGGCCTCCACTTGCTTTGCATGTCCTTTTGCTGGTTTGAATCTGGCTGTTGAAACCAACCTCTTAGCCCTGGAATGTAATTTCTCTTGATAACAGTTACATTTATTAAAACAGCTGAATTAGCCACAAGGTGAACTTAGATGGCCCTTTATAGCCCAGGGGTACGAGGCTTCCCCAAACTCCGGCCCTCCAGATGTTGCTGAACTACAACTCCCATGATTCTCAGCCTATCTAGTTCATTCATAGAATCATGGGAGTTGTAGTTCAGCAACATCTGGAGGGCCGGAGTTTAGGAAAGCCAGGGTTAGACAGAGAACACAGGAAGCATTAATAGGTTGGCCCCCTTTATCATCTGGTAAACCGCCTAAGATCCTGTGAGATCTTACATATTGTAGTGTGTGTGTGTTTATATTTATACGTTCTTACACACCCACAATTCCATATCTCTACACATTTTACCATTTCAAAGGCTCTACAGGGCTGATAACATAATTTAGCACCACCATTGTTTGGACGCCATATTTCACTAGCGTGTCTTCACAGAGCATCATGGGAAATTAACATGTATAGCGTCATGGCTGTCCATTACTGCAAGACTTTAGCAAAGTTATAGCCTTGTTTCACGCAGGAACGTGAAACTTCCCTTCGATTAAACTTTTAGGATGAGATTAAGTTCCACGTCTTGATTATTATTTTTTTTATTATTATTCTTCCTGGCAAAAGTAACATACCAGATTTTTACCGCTCGGGGCAAAACAACTCAATTTATAATATTCAGAACAAAATATTAGTGCTGGAAGGAAAAGCTTTTTGCAGCATTATACAGTCAGTTGCCATGGGCTACCCATAATTCATATATAAACATAACCGAGCCTTTCCCATTGTCAGATGCTTTTTCATAGGAACAGATTGGTCGTGCAGAAACATTTTCCATTAGAACATGTTTTGTTTATCCGAGGAATAATAACGCATGAATCATGTAATGACCCCATTATTGTTGCATGCATTTCTTCCGCGTGGATAGGAACATAATGATTTGTGCTGAGAAGGCTCCCTTTTTTCTTTGCACTGCGGGTGAGAGAAAAATTATTTTGTAGGATGTATTATTTAATTTGTGGACTTCTGTTATATAAATAAGACTGTTGCATTAATCTGCTGCTTTTAACCATAGCTATAGGTGACCTATGGTCACAGCTGTTTAATCTGAAGCTGGCATGGGACAAGCATGACCTCTGCTGTCTTTCATTAATATTAAATAATATATATTTTTTTAAAAAGTAAAAAAAAAAAAAAAAAACGAAGTTGATAGTGTAATACCGAAATACATTAAAATTGTGAGTGAGTTTTATTTATAAAATCCCTTGAGCTCTTGAATTTTTGTTTGACATGTTTGGCAGCACTTGGTTCTTTTTTTTCATATTCATTCTAGTTTCTTTATACTAAACTTTTATTCTGTGTAAATGTTATACATCCGACCATGTATCTTTCTTTTTGCTGGTTTATGTAACATTTTTCATTATATATATATTTGACTATATTAAAGTTTTGATGGCACTTCTATAATATACTTTCCAAACTGTCCTGCTCTGTTGGTTTTGCATTTTGTGTGTTGCTATCCCAGCCCCATCCAATCACTGCTAACATAAGGTACCTCCAAGATTTTAATAGCTCCTCTATTTTCATTTTTATCGTCTGTTTAATTATTTATTTATTTTTTTAAACTTTATTTACTCTTTAATTCCTCTACTACATTGCAACACTTGAAATGTTACAGGAATAATCAGACACCTTTCAGGTTAGAGAACAGAAGAAACATATGCAGGGAGGGTTCTCCTGCTCTCCCTTGTCACTCAGTTGTCTGCATAGAGGTCTACACTGTTGGCATAGACCTCTACCCTTACAATTGATAGGCAGGTGTGTGAGGGACTATATCTTAAAAAAAAAATCTGTTTCTTTTAACTTTTAATGGATATGGCTGCCTACTCACCATTATGGTGATCACTGACCTCAAACCTGTCCTCAAGGAACAAACATTTCACTTTTCATCAGTATCCCCACTGGAAAATAATTGGGCAATCCTTAACTTGAAAGTGTCAGCTAAATGATATATTGATTTGACTAATTTATTTTTTACTTCTCCAGAATGTAGGATGAACCTGCTTTATTCTTTGGATATTTTTTAACTCTTTTAACTAACCAGAATAATAGGTTGACGTCTAGTGCATTTTCCCACTTAACTGTAAATACTAACACAAATTTTTTACATTTTCTTTTCTTTGTCTTCAATTTCATTTCCCTCTAAATGTTTCAAGTACTCTTCCTTTGATTACGTGTATGCAGTAATAGATTCCATTAGATCTTGCTTTTCGAGACTCTGTGGCCGACCGACAGTATGCATGATTCTCATTCATGTGTTTGCTTGCAATTGTGTTTTGTTTCTATTTTTTAAATTTATTTTTTTTACGTATATTTTTCCCACCCATTATTTAATTCATTTAGATATTTGTGTTTTGCTTTTTTATACTTTTTTTTGTTTTGTTTATTTATCACGTGCATGTAACACAGGTTACTGTGGATACCCTTATGAGAGACAAGATGCCCAAAAAAGGAGGAAGGTGGTGGTTTTCATGGCGTGGGAGAAACACAAATATCAAAGTGGTGAGTTTCATGGTTAGATTTCATCCATACTTCTGCACTTCTCGTTTCTATTTTTTCCTCCAAATACAACGTGTTCCTTTAACACATCTGTATGTGATCTTCTCAGAAACATTCTTAGAATGTTGTGGTTAACACATAAACACACACACCACAAACACTCCATTAGCTGTGCACATGGTCTAATTGATAAAGGAAAACTCCCTCCCCACACGCTATACATATGGCCTGACTAACATCGACTGTCTGTTAATATACAGCCTGCTTCTTTCAACCTTCCACTGTGATTTCTGACCATAAGGTAACAACTTTCAATTTTCTCACTGCTCTTTCAGTTGACTTTCCATTTTCTGCTCCCTCTCTCTCTGTCTCTGTCTCTCTTCCTCCAACATGCAATTGTCACGACTACTAGTGTGGTCCAGCATGCAGAAACTATGTAAACATATACATAAGAAGGAAAAGGAAAATAAAAGGACAGAGCGTAAACCGGACCTTAGAATGGCCAGACTAATATGCTAGAGACAGATAATGGTCAAAGGGAAAGCCGAGGTCAAGGAAGCCAGAAAATACACAATACCGTTTACACAAGCCAAGTCAGGGAAACCAGAATTCGCAATAACCAGGGAAAAGCCAAGATCAGGATACCAGGAAATCAGATTCACAAAGATAAAGCACTCTCAGGAAACCAGGAAGAGGAAACCACGACAGGGCAAGGTACTGGGGTGAGTTAGGGATTTAAATATCCCTCTCTATACTCTGATTGGTCAGAGGGCGACCTCTGACCCCAAAACGTGCGTATGCGTTGACGTCATGACGTCACGCGCACATTAGTATAATTCTCGGGGGTGGAGCTAGAGATGGACGCGACCAAGCGGTCTGCGCCATCTTTGATTTGGGTGTGACGCCCGGAAGACCCAGGGAAGTGGTTGCCGGCTCGCCGACGAGCAGGTAAGCTCGTGCTGTCGGCGAGGCTGTGCCGGTCGGGCACGGCCGTGCCACGCGGCGGGCCGATGACCGCAACAGCAATCTAGTAAAGTCTGTTATACATCTGTTGCCCAACCTGTGTTTTAGTTTATCCCCAGGCAATGCCTTGCAGCCTGTTTGGTATACTAGAGTAATCAGATTGGCATCAGCAACTGAGCCACCCTCACCGGTGAAATCTTATGATTATATAATGCATAATGATATATATTAAAGGATGGTAAATTACCTCTATCATGGAACTGAGTACCTCCATCTTGTCTCTCTGTTAATCATTACAAGCTCCACCCTCTGTACCTGTCAGTCACAATAAAGAGAGGAGGAGAAATGTTTTCATTTCTACTTCAATGCAATGTGTGCACTGGCTCTGCCTGGTCTGAACTGGATTGGGCTGTCTAATCTATAATATACATTATAAAACAATAATAAGGGTAACACAAGTTATAGTTGATTTTCAATGTTTTTTTTTAAATGGTGTAATTTCCAGTGATGATGATGATGGTTCACTTTTAAGTGTTTAAAACATTTAACCAACAATTTCTCTGATTAGGAAGCTAAGACAGAACAGGGATTAATCGGAAAAGGACCTTTTAATGGAGAGCAAGCTGAAGGGACAAGCATGGAACAAAGGTAACACATATGGAATTACAATGCTGAGCTATTTATTTAGTATTACAGTAAAGAGTACAAGTGATGTTAAATGGACAAACCAAATACCATAACAACCTTTATGGTTAGCCCCTGTTATGACGCACAGAGGTCTCATGACTGTCTCTGTCACAGATTTACTGATAACTGCACTTCTCACCACATGCACTGAAAAAGGTTTGGCCAATTAGGAAAAAATGTCTTCTACATTTACTCCTGGGGACTGCTATCGCATGAGCTTTACTTAAAGGATCACCCCAACATGCTTGCTGTTTCAGCACTTGTGTCGATCACCTGATTCATTGTTGCAAATCTTGTTGTCAGCTTTAAGCTTTAAACTCTCCCACGTTTCTTTACAAATACACTTCTGCGCAACATTTAGATATCGTATAGCAATAGGTTCATCTTCTATGGTATCTATGCTTTTTTGTGCTACCTGTAATATACTTAGTGGAAGCATGTCATGGACTGTACACAGTACTTTAAGTGAACCTGTAATGGAAAAAAAAGTCACTTGCCTTTAATTTCTCTGTTTACATTTAATACACCATATATCATAAAGATACATGGTGTATTCAATGTAAAATATAAAGACTGACTCACTTTTCCTCCGTTCCATCACCCTTTTGTGGGTGTTACTCTTTGAGTAACACTCACCTTCTGGCCGTTTTCAGCTCATCTTGCACTTTGCCTCTGTTCTCCTTTGATTTGCCCTGGTTGGGATGCATCCCTAAACAGGGCAATTTTGGGCACGATGACATCGTTGACAGTGTCCCATCATCTCAAATGGAGTGACACCGCATCATTCCGTTTCTATACTACCTAGTTTCCATAGCAACCACAACTCATGCTCTGTGATTGTTATTCAAGGAAATCAAAGGGATCTCCCATGGGAGGTCTTTTCTGCTATCCCTTGTCATTCAGTGCCTTGACTGACAGCTGGGAGAAAAACATATTTTTAAATAGATTTTTCTCCTAATCTGTACATTTACTAGCACAACTGCCACCACAATGTACAGATAAAATCATATGGTCAATCAAATGACCACACGTTGTTTGGGGCATGACAGGTGCTCTTTAACACATTTATTAGATTATGTCAAACAAATGTTTTTAATTAGAAGTAGCAAATAACCCCCTTACTTTATAATTGAAGCCATTCAAGGTATCACATACCGCTTCTGTTTTATGTAATGTTAATGTTTTCAAGATCAACACCATTTCAGGATTTGTTACAGGAACAATGTATTTGTCTCAGCCTGGTCATTGTAATTTGGCACAAGGTTTCCTTCCTGAGTTTCCCCATTGATAATAAGTAATATACTCAATGGAAGGACATGGATATGAATGAAATATCAGAGCTTAGATTACACATTGATAACTTGTGATGCACGCTGTGAGCTCTGTCCCGAGAGATATGGCTTTTAAGAGACAATCAATTAATGCACTCAGTGATTCAGTCCAAATGTATTTTTCAAGCAAGCAGCCAAATGCATTTTTCCGGTTCATTACAGAATCTTCCTGTGTTGTTTCAGGATAAAGGATGAGTCGTCTTCAAGCGATGAAGATCCCAGAGCAGCTAAACAAAACATTGGCTCTCTGCAGTCAACCCAGAGTCACCTCTTATCCTCTAACGTCACATATAAAAAGACACTGCGGCTGAGTTCAGACCAGCTGGTGAGTATCACACACACATACCTTCTTATATTGAAGCACTATATTGAAAAGTAGATACAGTAATTAATTATACAGCATCTGAACTGACATTATACCCTTAGTGTTAATATTATATATATCTGGAATAGTCTTCATTAGTTATCTTTAAAGGACCACAAAAGTCACCCAGACCACTTCTTCTCAATGAAGTGGTCTGGGTGCAGTGGTCCTGTCATTTTAACACTGCAGTGTAAATTATTGCAGTTTTGTAGAGACAGCAATGTTTATATAGAAGGGTTAAATATAACTCCAGTGACTGTCTTCCTGACAGCTGTTAGTGGAATTTCTGCTACACTGAGTAAATAAAACTTGGACACATGATGTTGCAGCTCATATGAAAACATTGCATTGAATGCTTTCCTATGAGAAGCATTGGATGCAACGCATGTGCATCTGGTCCCAAATGCTCTTGTATGATTCCATGCCTCCTTGATGACGTTGTGTAAGGCGGTTAGACCAGTAGTGCCAAGTTAATCTTGGCGCTGGAAAAAGTTCAGTAAAATGCTTATTTAAAAAAAAATATTTTTGTGGCATATGGGGAGAGCCTTGAAGGTACACTATAGGCACCCAGACCACTTCAGCTCATTGAATTGGTCTGGGTGCAATGTCCGATGTCCCTTAACCCTAGAGTGGAAATTATTGCAGTTTCTGAGAAACTGCAATAATTACCTCTCAGGGTTAACTCCACCTCTAGTGGCTTTCTACCACACAACTACTAGAGGTACTTCCAGGTCTTTAGGTGACTTTTGGTTGTCTATATGATGCTGGACGTCCTCACGCAGTGCATGAAGACTTCCAGCGTCACCGGAATCCTCATAGCAAAGCATTGATTAATGCTTTCCTATGGGGGAAATCCTAATGCAGGCATGGCCATTGATGCGCATGCGCATTAGGTCTCCCCTGCCGGCTGACATCGTTGGGATAGGAGTGTCTATGCACCAAAACCACTTCATTAATATGGACTGTGTGGCAAATTGACAACTGAATTGGGTCATTTAACGCACAATATTCAACCTGGAACATATATACAACATATATACAACTCTGCTTTTTTTTGCCAAATATACTTTTGGTGTAATTGTCTCTTTTTGATTGTTTATTTCGCTTCAGTGACTCTAAGTTTAGACTTTCCCACAAATGTCTACTTGTAGTTCTGCACTTTGAACCCATGAGTGGCCACTGGACCTTTCTATTATAATGAATGATTTCACACCAGGAAGATAGGTAATGGCATACAGCTAGATATCTGGTCAGATTTAAGCTCATGGAAAGGATCGAGTCACAGGTCTGTAATCTACATTTGGGAGAGGTGACTCAGGTTCTTGGTTAGTGTCCTTAAGGTCATAGCAGGTAGCTCCAGGTCAAGGCCCAATATTAATGGCCTCATATCAATTGTAATCAGATTGACACCTTAGTGTCTAGACATATATATTGTTTTAAGAGCTGAGAAATAACAAGGCATCTGCCCACGTGTGCCTAAACTAAAATTGGAGCAGAGGATGTCAAGTTACGGTGGAAAGGAAGATGAATAGAGTGGTGTTTAGTGAATAAATCCACATTCGCCTTCACACATTGTTTAATATAATATATATACAATACTGAAATGTATGTACAAAAATATAGTAAATAGTACAGCATCACTTGCCATAATATTTGCTATTTTTTCCCCATTGTTTAACTTTTCTGAGCATTGTTACTTTCGAATTGGTTTTCACATGTATTGCACGGTTGTGTGTCCACCGTGTGATCAAATAATCCTCAACTTAGTCCACATAGATAACAAAAAAAAATGTTCACCCTCTATTTTAAATTTCACTTTTTATCTGTTTGCTATCACTTTCTTTTTTTCCATAGGCAATAGTGCCATGTACCATTGCTAGCATGCCATGCACTCTTGAAATCAATGAGAGCAGCTTTCACATTGGTGTCTATTTAAATCAGTGTTTGAGACCTCTCATTGACTTCGCATGCAGTTCTTTTACAATTAATTTCAGCATAAAATCAGGTGCTGGGATCTTCCATATTCCAATTCATTTTATTTTAATTGCATCAATGTCAGACTCACAATCTAGGCGGAAGTAGTCTATACTGCCAGAGCCTTCAGAATTTAGTAAATCAAGCGTTTCAGTGGATTGAACATGATGGACTAATTAATGCTATAGCCTACATCAGGGGTAGGAAACGTTTGACACTCTTGATGTTGTGCATTACATCTCACACAATGCTCTTACAGTCATAAAGCTGGCAAAGCATCAGGGGAGATGTTTGAGAGAAAAATGAAAAAAATCAACCTAGAGCCAGGAGATAGTTAGGGGGGTTAACCCCTAAATAGTGAACATCAATAGAGAAAAAACACAAAAGAAAAAAATGCAATTCTAACTAGATGGAGTATATGAAAAAAATTGAAAACATAAGATATAACTTGTAATAAGTTAAAAGTTATATCTTATGTTTTCAATTTTTTCATATACTCCATCTAGGTAGAATTGCATTTTTTTCTTTTGCGTTTTTTCTCTATTGATGATCAGGGGAGATGTAGTCCATCACATCTGGAGTGCCGAATTTTTCTACCCCTGGCCTACGTGAATAAATATGTCAGTGATTTGCACTTTTTGTTTAAAAACTCAAGTATGAGAAGCTCATATTGAAGCCATAGACATGTCCTTATTTTAGTAACTGAGAGGGTTTGAGGTGGATTACCATTAGGTAAATGTATTTCCATTAGTAAGTTCAATAATGCATTATGTCTATCATCTGAACAGCCAACCATTCATATATATTTATAGCCTAATTTCAAACTCGCAAAAGGCGAACTGTGGTAATTAATCCGGATACAGCACATACGCACTAACAGCAGGAGACGGGGATCACTGTTTAGAAGGGCTTGCAATATCTAAATTTAATTGGTATGATGTCAAATGAAAGTGCATTAGGGAAATCCATTAGATATAGCACTGTGCAACAGAGATAGCAAATTGGCACGTCTGCTGAGAGAGCGCTGCAGTCAGTAATGATTTAGACTCATATTATTTATTTGATTACTTAGAAAATGTTTTATCAGAAAGAATATATTGTGACTTCTGTAGTTTTTAGTTCTCAAAGCTGTTTATTGGATGCAACAGTCAAATACAGTAGAATGGACACGCAGGTCCCGGCAAAATCTGAATGATCAACATTTTGAACAGTAGTATGCAATTATACAAGTATTTAGAGTAAGTGTGTACAACAAGCGAAATTAGTCAGGTGGACGATAGGGTTGCGACTTATAGATTGTCATACTTATAGGCTCTATGCTGAATTCGACCTATTTGCGGTGTTCATCATGACTTTTTAGGCATTAGACTTTGCCTTGTGGGGGATGTGCAGATTATTAGAGGTCGTGGGTACTCGTGTATTCGAGTGTGCTTAGGTGTGCGGCCTTGTTGGCCAAATGTGTCTTATTGTGTCCGGTGGAGTCATTAGAGGGTGTCTCCGCCCTAGTAAATTGGGTAATGTGTGTTTGTCTGATCCCTTCGGGACGGTCCACCGTTAAGGTCTGTTTGTCATGAAAAGATCGTCTTATGTCTCTGGGGTGACTGTCCCCAAAATGTTCCTCAAGTAATTAGATGTCTTTGCTGTGTCAGCTGCGTAGTTACTTTTAGTATCCCCTTTTCGCCCGTGGGCCTCTTCCCTTATGAGATGGTGAAGGCTATCGGACCTAGGTTGGAGGTCATTAGCTGTTTATGTGTATTCCCTGTTTGTATTTTGTGATGTTGCGGTTGAGGTGTTCGTCCCTAGACAGATGTTTGAGCGTGAATATGTGGTGTATCCATTGGTAACCTCGGGTTGAGTTAAACTGCATCTGTTATTCAGTCAGCTTATGTATCGTTGTTGGAGAACTTAGATGAAAGACGAGTGAGAGATAAGAGAAGAAGATGAAGGGGGGAAAGAAGAGAGCGGTTTGAAGGGGGGTGGGGAGGGGCGTGTAGAGGGGTAGGGGATCCCATTGCCTGTGGTTACCGTGTGTCATATCGGGTCTCATTCTCCATCCAGGAGGGGGCGCGGGGTTCCTCAGGCCTGCATGCGTTCGTTCCTGTCCGTGTGTCGGACCGCTATATAGATCAGCCATGTTTTTCCTCAAGACCCCTAAGGGTGGCCTGTGTTGATTCTGCGCTGTATATCTCTTCCACCCGCTCCATCCATTGTCCTATTGTTGGGGTAGCCGTCTGTTTCCAGTATAGTGGAATTAGTGCTTTGGCAGCGTTCAACAGGTGCCTAAGAATGTTTTTCCTATACGCCCCAATGGTGTCTGGTGTGGAGTGCAGGAGAGCCACCCCTGCATCAAGATTTCCGTCCGTCCCTAAGATTTCCTCTGTTTTCTGTTTTACTGCTTCCCAAAATCGTGTAATGAGTGGGCATTCCCACCATATGTGCAGTGGTGTACCTCGCTCTTCCCCACATCTCCAACATGTGTGAGGTACATTTGGATAGATCCTGTAGGCTATCAGGTTTTCTGAGTTGCATATAGCGAAAGGATTGTAGGCTGGTTGCCCTCCAGCAGTTCCCTCAGGGGGGTCATGCCCGTGTTGTTTAGTATCCTGTGGATGGGGAATGATTCCCCCTCTCCAAGGAAAGTCCATGATGTCGGTGGCAGTCCGCCTCCTATCTGAGGGTTATGTTGTATTTGAATCATCGGGCTTGGTGTTTGAGATAGGTGTGGAGCTCTTCTGATAGTATCCCATGCTTTCAGTGTCTGCGCTACGGTAGAGGTTGGTTCAAGTATCACCCGTGGCAGTCTCTTGGAATTCCACACCGACGTCAGAAATGAGGGGCCAATATGGCTTTTATCTAGGTCGATCCATTGTTAAGGGCCGGTTGGGTATGCCACTCCAGTACCCGCTGTAGTACTGTCGCATGATGGTATTTGCGCAAATCAGGGATCGCTAGTCCCCCCCATGCTCGTGGCAAACATAGGACATCCTGTCGGAGCCTTGCCTGTTTCCCATTCCGGTTCTGAGTGACGTGAAGTATGCTATCGGCAGGACTTGAGGGATCGTCTGGTATAGATATAAGATCCGCGGTAGTATATTCATTTTGAGGATTGCAACCCGGCCGAACCATGATATGTGGGGGTACGCCCATGTCTTCAGATCTTGTTGTACTCGTTGTAGCAGTGGTAAGAAGTTCGTTCGGTACATGTCTCCCAGGTCTCTGGTGAGTGCTATTCCCAGGTATTGCATGTGATTCGTGCACCATCGGAATGGGAATTGGGTTTTTAATGCGTCTGCTTGGGCCGTCGGGACAGTAATGTTGAGTACTTCACATCTGTTCATGTTCAGTTTGAATCCTGAGACCTCCCCATAGTTTTTGAGCATAGTTACCAGGTGGGGCATTGTTGTCTCCGGGTTTGTGATAAAGAAAAAAAGATCATCTGCGTATGCAGCCACTTTGTGTGCTGTATTACCGCTTTTGAAGCCCGGGATTTCATCCGAATTGCATACTGCCTCTAGGAACGGTTCGAGGGCCAGGGCAAAGAGCATGGAATCCCTGTCTCGTCCCATTGTGAATCGGGAAAGACTCAGTGAGCGCTCCGTTCACTCTCACCTTTGCGTTGGGGCATTGGTACAGCGCACCCATCCACTTCATCATGTTCTCCCCTAAGCATAGTTCTTGAAGCGTGGCCATAAGGAACGTCCAGTCCACCTGGTCGAACGCTTTTTCCGCATCCGTTGATAGTAGTAGGAGTTTATCTTTTGACCGTTTCGCCAGGTTATGGATGGACTGTACCCTAAGAGTGCTGTCCCTTGCCTCCCTCCCAGGAATGAACCCCGTCATGATCAGGATGGACCAATTTTGGGGTATTCCCCCAATTCTAGTGGATAGTATCTTGGTGAAAAGCTTCACATCCACATTCAGCAGTGAGATTGGTCTATAGTTGCTGCATAGTTCGGGATTCTTCCCCGGTTTCAGGAGGATTGTTATAGTTGCCGCTAAGGACTCGTGTCGGAACTAGAGTGTTGAACGCATTGGTGAGTTTCGGGAGCAATATGGTTTGGAATTTCTTATAGTAGTCTAGAGTAAAGCTGTCAGGGCCCGGTGTGCGGCCCGTTTTGGCGGCCTTAATTGCTCCCGCTACCTCTGCTTCTGTGATCGGTGTATCCAGGACCTCTGACTTCCCTCGTTGTAGTCGTGTCCCCACGTGGGATTCGACGTATCTCTGTATCTTGTCACGTCTGTCAGCCGCCTCCTCTGGGAGTGTCGGCCTCGGGATGTTATACAGTGAAGTGTAAAATGAGCGAAACTCTGACGCTATCCTGTCTGGGAACTGCGTGACCGTGCCATCTGAGGTGCGTAGCTTATGGACTTGGGTCATACCCTGGGTGCCTCTGATCATCCTGGCCAATAGTCTCCCTCCCTTGTTGGCATGTTGGTAGAAAAAGGCCTTCGAGCGCTGTAGGGAGCTATAGTATCGAGCTGTCAGGTGTGTATGTAGTGATCTTCGGGCTTCCAATAGTTCCTTATATGTCCCTTCGAGTTTGTGTTGCATTTCAAGGACATTTATGCGTGTCAATAGTTCTGCCATCTGTCTCTGGGAATCCTTTTTCTTTTTAGAAGCTAAGAGCATCAGCGTACCTCGGAGCACACTTTTGTGAGCTTCCCATACTGTTGTCGCGGTTAGTTCGCCCGTTGCGTTTAATGCGAAATAAGAAGTGAGGTCCTCGGTGATCCATTCCTTCATCGCTGGGTCTAAGAGTAGAGAATCCCAGAGCCGCCACGTCCAAGTGGATGGGCGTATCTTAGGAGAGTCCATTTGTAGAGTCATCGGTCCATGGTCCGACCAGCTTGCCGATCCAATTCCAACTTTTTGGATTGCGGTAAGGTGCTCCTGTTGGAGGAAGATATAATCAATTCTCGCATATCGCTTATGTATCACGGAGTAGTGGGTGTATTCCCTGTCCGCCGGATGCATTGCGCGCCAGCAGTCTATCAGTCTAAGGTTCTTGAGTGATTTCTGTATACTACGAAGGGCTCCTTGGGCAACACTACTGTGTCCCGTGGATGAGTATGTTAGGGGGATGAGGGGTACGTTGAGGTCTCCGCCCAAGATCAACGTGCCCTCTGTGAATGAGGAGAGTCTGAAGAGGGTTTTGCGAATGTAGTGTGATTGGTTGTTATTCGGCACGTAGATCGTCGCGAATGTATACCTACGGTCTTGTATATCTCCTTTGAGGAATATATATCTGCCATTGGGGTCAACCATTCGGTCCGTTTCCTGGAACTGTAGCTTAGCATGGGACTTCTGTAGTTTTTAAGTATGTCACAGAGTTACTATTTATCTATAATGAAAAAAGTTTGATATTAGCAGTCATTGCAGGTATGGTTTGACAGAGATGCAGATTTGTTTAGGGATTTAAAACCTGAAAATTATTTTGTTTTCTGGAAGGTAATTACATTTTCTCTGAATTTTTTTGTTAATTCAATCATGAATTTCTGTGTTTACACTGACAACTGCTAACCTCACAGTTCACATTGGCTGTGGGCTTGAGACTTGTCATAGATTAATATAATGCCCCATTTGTTGGACATCATTCACCTTGAGGTCCCCAGGTGTTGGGAGAACTGCTAAATATTGCCCGTAATAACTTGCCATATGTTTTTGTTGGCAAAAATAAATTGGGTAGGTTACTGTTTTAAACTGATGTACAAAATACATCTCCAAATCTAATTATAACCTGTTTAAAGAGAAACAAAATGTAAAAAAACCCTGGTTAAGATTACAAAAGATGATTAACGTGAGACCATTGTGTTTCCCTCACTAGTTACTCGATTGTTATTTGAACAGTAGCTTTGTTTCAGATGCTTTGTGTTTGCCAGATTTAAAAAAAAAAATGTTTTCTTAAATTTTTTTTAAGGGCTCTGTTCTATATTATATGTTACATGTTTCTTCAGTTATATCAAACTGTATCGCAGGTATCACTCTGCTCTTGGGAAAATATATTTTCAAAGTTGTTATTATTGTTGTTACATTGTAATTTTCTAGTGATATGTGCTACATAGCTGATCATTATGATTTTGTTTTTAATAGAAAAGCCTTAAGTTGAAAAGTGGTCTCAACGATGTGGTATTCAGCGTCACTACTCAATATCAGGGTACTTGTCGATGTGAAGGCACCATTTACTTGTGGAACTGGGATGATAAGATCATAATTTCTGATATTGATGGGACCATCACCAGGTATGTTCTGTTTGAACAATAGCTACAGAAACTTAGATTTAATATTGTTGCTAAAGCTTTCAAATGATTTAATATTTTTGGATAAACCTTTAAAAAAAATTCTACATTTTTTTAAATTTCAAAACAGTATAGAATATCTAAAAATATTTCAATATATCCCGAAATATCAAAATAATGCAAAAACATTTTTTTTCATATTTAATCATTTTTAAAAGTTTATCCAAAAATAATGAATTTTATTACATTTATTTATTATATTAAGGCCATATAGACATAAAACACATATATTAAGTTAAATTTTTCACACATTCCTGTTGCTGCTGTTGACCCAGATGGTAACCATTCTCTCCAGCACCCAAATTGGTTCTACCCATATATTGTCCTTTTGGTCAAAATGTGCAGACTAACTTTTTTTCAGATACTCTACACTATGCATACAATAGCCTTAGTATCAAATATCCTATAGAGAAAACCAAACTATATATTATTTCTGTGAAGACTTAAAGGGACACTATAGTCACCTGAACAACTTTAGCTTAATGAAGCAGTTTTGGTGTATAGATCATGCCCCTGCAGCCTCACTGCTCAATCCTCTGCCATTTAGGAGTTAAATCCCTTTGTTTATGGACCCTAGTCACACCTCCCTGCATGTGACTTGCACAGCCTTCCATAAACACTTCCTGTAAAGAGAGCCCTATTTAGGCTTTCTTTATTGCAAGTTCTGTTTAATTAAGATTTTCTTATCCCCTGCTATGTTAATAGCTTGCTATACCCTGCAAGAGCCTCCTTTATGTGATTAAAGTTCAATTTAGAGATTGAGATACAATTATTTAAGGAAAATTACATCTGTTTGAAAGTGAAACCAGTTTTTTTTTTCATGCAGGCTCTGTCAATCATAGCCAGGGGAGGTGTGGCTAGGGCTGCATAAATATAAACAAAGTGATTTAACTCATAAAAGGCAATGAATTTAGCAGTAAAATCTTAGTGGCATGATCTATACACTAAAACGGCTTCATTAAGCTAAAGTTGTTTAGGTGACTATAGTGTTCCTTTAATTTAAACCAGTATTTCTATGTTCAAAAGACACAAGCTAGTACTTAGAACACTACGTCTGCAACTTGCTCCATCAAACCATAAGGATAAATTGGCGTAACTTGAAGCAGTCACTAAACTAAGCTTTTTCAGTGTTATTTTAAATAAGTAGAACTCAATAAGTTTGCTATGTATGGTGGTTGGTTACCTATGCTAGAACATATCTATGTGTTTGTATTTCTCTCGGTTTCTTACATAACATTCCATGTTTGGAAGGTATCTGTGATGGTGTAAAATGGGTGGTGATTTTCTCTCCCAATTACTTGAAATGGTCCGTAGAATATTAAATGAATGACACTGAATATGATGTTATATTTGACCCCTCTATCTACTTCAGCATGAGGGCGAAGTGTCTCCATCACAGCAGACCACCACTCATGAAAGACGCATGCATAGCTTTAGCATTTTAGCTACATTTTGGCATGCAACATTTTTGTTTTAACATACAAGACAATTTTTGAGGAAAGCAAAGTTATAACATAAAACAGGTCTAACTCACCATAAACTGTATTTAAGTCTGTTTACATCTGAATATTGCAGTACTTGGATGTCTTTCATGCTATTTAGATGAAGAAAAAAATGATGTTGGTCTCTTATTTCAGATCAGACACCCTAGGTCATATTCTGCCAACACTTGGGAAAGACTGGACACATCAAGGAATTGCAAAGCTGTATCACAAAGTTAGCCAGTGAGTTTTCATTGTTGAACATAGGCCACATTTATTATAAATATTTATGCATAAAAATGTGGACATATCTGTTTTTTCAACTTCTCCATATTGTCCATGTTATCCATTGTTCTACTTCCATTTATAATAAGATGGAGAACACACAGAGCATTTTAAGAGGTAAACCCAAATGGCCATGTACCGAATGGGAAAAAACATCTGTTTGCATAAGGGGGCATTCCAACTGCAGTAGCTGCTCAGTCACTAGATTTTTGTGTTTTTTGTCTTTAATTTTCTCTTTTATAGTGTTGTAGGTTCAATACAATATGCAGGTATAGCCAGCATGAAGACCACACCTTATTCAAAATACGAGTAGCCTGAAATAAGAGCATTTTAGTACGTAGTAAGGTGATATTCTCCACTTGATAAGATTCTGCAGAAACGTAGTTGAGTCTTTCACCTCAATAAACTTCTTTATTAATTTGAAGGATCCCAGGGGTGCCTCATTGTTAAGGAATTTTCAATTCACAGAGAATTTAGGTCATGGGGCTAAGAGACTGTTGCCTCAACATGGTTGATTTGTAAAGTGTGTGCAATTGAGTTAAACAGGTAGGCATATCTCTTACTGCAGATATTACCACCATCTTGTCCAAATGGATTACAAACTGAACATTCACATCTATTGGAGACGCTGATGCTTTAGGAGATTTACCAATGCGATGATAGCCATTTAGTGGGATGATTTTGGCCTGTTTGGGGGTGTGAGAGCTTGGAACAGGCAGGGCCGGCGCATCCTATAGGCTGATTAGGCGGCCGCCTAGGGCCCTTCTCAAGGGGGGGTTACAGCAGCAGCTTTACTGGCACTGGGCGCTAGGGAGCACTTACAGAGCTGCAGACTAGCGCTCAGTGCCATCAACATCATAGAGCCCCCCACACCTCTTATAACAGCAACGCACGGGCACATCATTTGATCGCTTCCGCCCCTTCCCCTGCACTCGGGGTCAAGTGGGTGGCAAGATAGCGGGGGGCGGAGCTAAGAGAGAGTGGAGGCAGCCAGGGGCATTCCAGAAGCCTGGGACACACGGAGAGACTGAGTCATTGTTGTCAGGGCTTACCTGGGTGTGGGAGTCCGGCAGGCAGAGAAGTATGCTCACCCTTGCAAGAAAACACAGGCCAAGGTGATCAGGCAAGAATTCACCTGACCTAAGAGTCGGTGCACGGGGGCTGTGCAGGGTAAATCCAAAACGCGGTACAGGAACAATAAACCAGGAGAATAGTCGTGGGAAGCCAAGGGTCAAAGGAAGCCAGAAGTCAGGATAATCGGTGTACCAAGCCAGAGGTCAATAACAAACTGGAGAACAGGAAACAGCAGGATGATCACCAGAGTCAAGGAACTGACACTGCCTTCTGGGAGATGCAGTGTTATATACCTGGCTAACGAGACATCAGGCTCAGGTGTAACTTGAGTGACAGGAGAAGTTCCAACAAATGTCCAGCTTCAGTACTAAATACTAGACAGGGCTAGATACAGGAAACAGAAGCGGAGAGATGGCTCAGAGGTAAGCCAAAGCACCAGAGCTGCCAAGGTCCGAGGTTCGAATCCTGACATTACCCCCTCCTCAAAGACGCCTCCAGGCGAGAAAAAAAAACAAGTACGGCCCAGGAGGTCACTTCTTTGACTTCTTGTTTTTGGTTTTGCCAGCAGGATCGGAGGACATAGCTATAAGGGCCTTCTCAAATGTTTGCAAGTGCTCCTTCCGGACTAGTGTCCCATTAGAGGCATAGGTACAGCCAGGAGGAGGATCGTTCTTCCCCGAACAATTAGCATTTTCAGGTACTACTGGAGAGAGGTTAGGGCTGGCAATGGATACAATGCAAGTGGCAGGTAACTTGATCCCAGGAGTCTTCTTCTCTGAACCTTTCTCCCTCTGTACGTCACCATTACAGACGGTAAGTAACTCCTCTTTAGGTTGACACGAAGGGATGATAGTACCAGCTTTAACAAAAGTCTCTACCGGCGGAGGTTCAGATTTCTCAGGAGCACTGGGTAAGTCATACAGCATAGTTTGCGTACCCTTCTGTGTCACATAACGGGGACATGACTGGCAAAAACCTTGGCAGCGTCTAGACGAAGTTTCTGAGATGACTGGATGGGTACGTAGGGAACTCAATAGAAGGGGTCTTTGCTTGGATGGACGAATTGGGCAGAAAGAAATGAAATGCCCTCTTTCTCCACAATATAGGCACAAGCCATGAGCTCTCCTACGATCTCTTTCCGCTAGGGTCAACCTAGTCCCGATATATCCAATCTCCATAGGTTCGTCTGGGTCGAGAGGAAGGCAGGATTGCTCTGGGGCCTTCATAGGATCAGGAGCATAATGAGGCAACATGGGGTTGTCGTATAGGTACAGGTTCCCTCTGTTTCTGGGAATCTGGGATCCTCTGGGACGTGGTGGTGGCTTAGGCACAGCGGTCTTGCTAGGAGTCTTGCAGTGTGCTTCCATGGCAGACATGAAAGCATCCCATCCCGCAAGGACAGGATTCTGAGACAGCAACATATCGTGTGCCCATTGTTTCATCTTTCCAGACAGCAGGTTTATAGCTGCTCGGACCTTTATGAAATCATTGGCATAAGTCCGAGGCTTCAGGGAAAACACCAATTCACAATCCACTTTAAAGCATAGGAAGGAAGCTTGGTTGCCATCAAATCTCTCCGGCATAACTGTAAATGGTTCAGGAAAAACAGGTTCCAGGGCTGGGCGTACTGTCCTTTTAAGAAAAAAAATTTCTCGCTGTAGCTCCAAAACAGTCTGGGCCAGGCTAGACACTTGCTGGAGCAGGGGTGAGCACATCTCTGCGGACTCCATAAAGGTCAGTTCCTTATGTCAGGGCTTACCTGGGTGTGGGAGTCCGGCAGGCAGAGAAGTATGCTCACCCTTGCAAGAAAACACAGGACAAGGTGATCAGGCAAGAATTCACCTGACCTGTGAGTCGGTGCACGGGGGCTTTGCAGGGTAAATCCAAAACGCGGTACAGGAACAATAAACCAGGAGAATAGTCGTGGGAAGCCAAGGGTCAAAGGAAACCAGAAGTCAGGATAATCGGTGTACCAAGCCAGAGGTCAATAACAAACTGGAGAACAGGAAACAGCAGGATGATCACCAGAGTCAAGGAACTGACACTGCCTTCTGGGAGAGGCAGTGTTATATACCTGGCTAACGAGACATCAGGCTCAGGTGTAACTTGAGTGACAGGAGAAGTTCCAACAAATGTCCAGCTTCAGTACTAAATACTAGACAGGGCTAGATACAGGAAACAGAAGCGGAGAGATGGCTCAGAGGTAAGCCAAAGCACCAGAGCTGCCAAGGTCCCAGGTTCGAATCCTGACAATTGTGAAGTAAAGGCAAGAGGGGGACTTAATAGTGTGTGTTTTAAAGAATGTGTCAGTGTGTCAGAGTGTCAGTCTGTTTGAGTCAGTGTGTGTGTGTGTATGCTTGGGTCAGTGTGTGTATGTGTCTGCTTAGGTCGGTGCAAGTGTGTGTCTGTTTGAGGCAGTGTTTGTGTGTCTGCTTTGAACTGTGTGTGTGCTTGAGTCAGTGTGTGAGTGTCTGCTTGGGTCTGTGTCTTTGTGTCTCCTTGGGTCAGCATGCGTGTGCTTGAGTCAGTGTGTGAGTGTCTGCTTGGGTCTGTGTCTCTGTGTCTCCTTGGGTCAGCATGCGTGTGCTTGGGTCAGTGTGTGTGTGTTTCTGCTTGGGTCAATGTATGTGTCTGCTTGGGTCAGTGCGTCTGTTTGGGTCACTGTGTCTGTTTGAGTCAGTGTGTGTGTCTGCTTGGGTCAGTGTGTGTGTCTGCTTGGGTCAGTGTGTCTGTCTGCTTGGGTCAGTGTGTCTGTTTGTGTATGCTTGGGTCACTGTGTGTGTGTGTGTCCATCTGCTTGGGTCACTGTGTGTGTGTGTCCATCTGCTTGGGTCAGTGTATGTGTTTTTCTGCTTGGCCAGTGTTTGTGCGTGTGTGTCTGCTTGGGCCAGTGTGTGTGTCAGTCTACATAAGTCAGTGTATGTCTGCTTGGACCAGTGTGTGTCTGTCACTCTGCACGAGTCAGTGAATTTGTGTGTGCATTGGTCACCGGTATTCGATGTGTGGACCATTGAGTGTAAGTGAGTGAATGAGTGTGTGTATGTGTGTATCAGTGACTGCATTTGGACACAAAGGACCATTTATAATTTTTTTTTAAATCAATACTTTTAGAGGAACACTATAGTGTTAGGAATATAAACCTGTATTCCGAATACTATAGTGTCTCTGTCCCTACATAGATTCAAGCCTGGAGTGAATGAGGCGGCAATTTTCTTTTTGCCTAAGGTGGCAAAAATCCTTGCACCAGCCCTGGGAACCAGTGGCATAAGAAGAACAGCATTTTACCTGCATCTATAGCTTCTGAGATCCATGTGACCATAGGAAGACTTGTTAGGAACACAAAGCTGTATTCCTAACATTATAGTGTCCCTCTGAACACTATAATGCATGACGCCGGATGTCCTCATGCACTGCAATTAAACTCCATGTAGCAGCAGGAAGCGCCTCTTGTGGCTGTAGGGTAGAGAGCAGCTAGAGGTAGTCTTAAAGGGATTCTATAGTTTTAATAATACAAATCTCTTGGAACATCAACCCTATTACATATCTTTTTATAATCAGCAAAAAGATGAATGGTGTAGACCTCCTCCCGCGACAGCTCATCGATGGCATTCAAGGAAGGATTTTTCAAGGAAGACCTGTCCTGGTCGCATGGGACCCCCATTTTAGGCACGGGCTTGTTTTGACCCTGTAAAAAAAAAAGCCCTGATATCTCGGGAACAGGTTGGAATAATAGCCTCTCTTTTCCTCGATTTATTCCCCATGATTGCATGAGATAATATAGTTGGATAAGAAGAAAGTATGTCTACAATCAACATAGTGAGTCCAGCTTTTCCGCTGAATCTAATTGGAGCTCACTAAAAGATGTCTGCACTGTTGGGCTGATGCTCAGCCAGGACTAGGGCATGAACAGTTTAACAGCTGATGGCTGTTCACCTTTAACAGATATAACCCTCCTAGGGTTCGGTGAATGGGGGCATAAGAGAGAAAATAATCCTCAATGTAGTTAGTTAGGGTCATATTGATCCCCATTTGTTTGAATGGGAATTTCTTAAGAATTTAATGTGAATTTAAAATTTTAGGCCAAAAACAGCAGCAATGATAACACAGCTGCCTTGGATAATTTATTATATTCTGCTACTTTTGCCCAAAATGTGAAATCTGAGTTACGAAGGCAATAACATTTAAACAATTGAGTCAGCTTGAATTGTAGTAAAAACCCAGAATTTGTATTTTTTTTTCTCTTGATTTCAAAATAACCATAAAGTGTATCCCCAACAAAATCAGCCAAAGTGAAATTTGGAATAAATCACTTTAAAAAAAAAAAAAAAAAAAAAAAAATTAGTTTGCAATGCATTTCATACAGAGAAGATTGCTTCTCAATAATTTTGCTATTTGGGTCACATTTCTTGGTGACTTTTACTAAAGAGTGTTGCACTTTTTCTATTGACAGAAATGAAGCTTATTTATATTTTCTGCCTGTTGACGGTGTGCCAGGGATCTCTGCGGAATAGTGATGTTTATCCTTCGGCACCCTTACTATTGTTAATATATCTTCCAATATTGTCCCTAACAAACTCCAACTCCCGACGAACCTTTGTAAAGTGGCTGCCTTCATTTTATGTTCATAGCATATTTGTTTTTGTGACTGCTAGGTCTTGAGCAATTGAGAAATTAGCAGTCAGAGTTATTAATCCTCTTGGACTCACTTGGTGCTTTTTTAATGGACGGGTGTGTAATTTCTCTTTTCCAGAAATGGCTATAAATTTCTGTACTGCTCGGCCCGTGCTATCGGAATGGCAGACATGACCAGAGGATATCTGCATTGGGTAAATGAACGAGGGACGGTTTTACCACAGGGACCTGTTCTCTTGAGCCCCAGTAGCTTGTTCTCAGCCTTACACAGGTATATATGAAAACTTTTTCATGGTCTAAAACAGGGGATATAATATGTCTTTGTCACTCCAGTTGTATTTGGACTGCATCTCCCCTGATGCTTTGCCAGTATTATGGCACTAAGGGCATTATGGGAGATGTAGTCCACAACATCCGGAGTGCCGAAGAATTCCTATCCTTAGTCTAAAGCAAAGGATGGAATCAGAAAACAAATAGGTTTACTTGCTAATGAATTGTGGCTAATTGAAAATCTAATTGCAAAATTCAAGCTAAAATAGCCAAGCTTTGTTTATAGCTGATTCTATTTTTCTGCATCAGCTATTTTGGCATAAACTCTTTTCGCTTGAATTCTCAGTTTATTTAAAACTTTGCATAAACCAATAAAGCATAAACAAGCTGTTTACACGGATTAGCAATCTTTTCATGTTATTTGAAGAATACATTTTTAATTTATTTATTTTTTAAATCGGGCTGTTTTCGAACCCATTATACAAGAGGCATAAATGACACTCGGGCTAATTTACGACTTCCTCTCTCCTGTGTATTTCACCATTTATAAAAATAGTTGAACCTTTTTTAAATGCTAGGTACATGCTGTGAAGTATTAATGCATGGGGGAAGTAGACTGCAAAAAATAAATAAACCTTTGCCTGTTCATAATTAGCATATTGTTGACATCATTATTATTTAAACTATTTAATACAGAATGTAGCTGCATTTTCTTTCTTACTTATTAAAATAAAGCTAGTGTTTAGTGACAAGTATTGATATTTTTTAATATTTGTCAGTGGGATGAATGGACCTTAGTTTCATTAAAGGAATACACCATGTTCCATAGCCATTAGAGCTCATTCCCTGGAGTTCCCTGGTGCCTTCCCTCCATTTTAAAGAGCCACATTGTTTTTGAATGGCTTGATTTCTTACCTGGGGTCAGTCTCCTCATCTCCAGTACTAATGCTGGACCCCCAATAGCTCTACTAAATGTCCATAAGCTCCATTGCATTTGTAGATCACTCTCAGCCAATTAACTAAACCCTGCACTTCCAGAAGATCCTGGTTATACGTTTCCAACTTCCTGGCATTAGCAGTGGAGGCAGGGAGCGACAGACAGCTGACCACAGGTGAAAAGTAATATTGCTCAAAAATGGTTTGTGGAGGACGCTCCTGGCACCATAACCACTACTCATGGTTATGATTCTTGGTTTGTTCCTTTAACCATTTGCTTAGTAAAAGACAGTGACTATGACCAGACGTCCAATACCTAAATACAATATGCTATTTGTTCTCAAACATTGTGTAGGATCTCATTCATTATACATAACATGCAAAATCGGTTTTGCACTTAAGAAAAAAACCTGCAAATTGCATTTATTTCGTTATTGAGTACACGCTCAATGCTATACAGCTTTTACTTTTTCATTTATCAACAGGGAAGTGATTGAAAAAAAGCCTGAAAAGTTCAAGATTGAGTGCCTCACGGACATCAAAAATCTCTTCCTGCCAAACATAGAGCCATTCTATGCTGCATTTGGAAATCGTGCCACTGTAAGAATGACGTCCATAACTTTAACTGAGAAAACAAAACACTGCCTACTCATTGTTGGCAAAAACTTGGCGATTTAGTTAGCTCTATTTTAAATAAATGAAGAAATAAGTTTGGAAATCTATTTCCTGTGTCAGGCCTAAGGCCTTTAGTAAAAGACTAAACACAATATAACTGCATAGTAGTGATAATGGTAGTCTTCTAACCAGTGGTGTATTTTGGATTTGTGCTACCCTAGGGCACCCCCAATATCTAAATTTGCCCCCCAATTTGTGTTAAGACCATTTTTTTGACTGACAGACACATGCCCTCATTGATACATGCACTGATATAAACTCACTGACAGAAACACAGTCATTGGCACACATATACAGTCATTGGCACACACTGTTTAACCAACACACACTTTCACTGACAGACAGACACTCACACACCCACTCACTGACAGGCACACACTCTCAGACACACATAAAATGACATACACACACTGATACACTCTCACAGGCACACACATTCTCACTCACAGACACACACTGACAACTACACTCACTCACAGTAAGGTGGACAGCCCCAGAACATGAGGCAAACAAGGCGTTTGTCTGGGAGCTTGAGGTGGCATTTTTTGGTGCCCCCCTGAAAGTGCCGCCCTAGGCAAATGCCTTGTTTGCCTTGTGGTAAATACATCCCTGCTTCTAACGCAACACTCCAAGCACCATAATTACTTGCATTTCACGCTTAGGTTATGGCGCACAAGTGTCCCTGTTTCTCTGCCCTCATAAATACCATTATTTGCAAAACCTGTTGCAGCTTAACGCTTACCCCATCCTTCAAATAAATTACTGGGAATACGATGCTTCAGCTAGTTATAAATAAACCAGAGATTACTATGTAATAGTTGCTAGATTGCCAGAAAAGATTTGCCGTGTATGGGTTTATGGGATATAATTAGTAATTATATAGCAATATAGCGAAACATCAGTATTGATTGAGCCATTTCCTGGTTTGGTGAGATATTGCTGCAGAGTTAATGTGTTGTGTAGTGCTACCTGAGAATATTGGGATATATATTCATTGGTGGCTATTATTTCATCTGGCAGTTTTGCCACTCTTGAGTGTTACTCTGGCTAATCTTGGGTAGACTGGCACAGAGTGGGATACTCTGATTCTTCCTGAAATTAGGGATACATGGATGTGATCTGTATTGTTTCTGTTCATTATGGAAAACAATTACACAAATTATGTCCCCATTCGAGCAGTGCATGATTCTAAAACATGATTTGCCATTTGGATGTGTATGAATGTATGTACATACAGTGATCAGCCACAATATTAAAACCACCTGCATACATTTTGTGTAACTCCCCTTTGTGCTGCTCACACAGGTGTGATGGGTCAAAGCATGAACCCCACAAGACCTCTGAATGTGTCCTGTGATATGTGGCACCAAGACATTAGCAGCAGATCAGTATAAGTTCTGCAAGTTGCTAGGTGGTGCCTCCATGACTTGTTGTTCCAGCACATCCCACAGATGCTCGATCGGATTAGAGACCAAGGAAACACCCTGAACTCTTTTTCATGTTCCTCAAACCATTCCTGAACAATTTTTGCAGTGTGGCAGATTGCATTATACTGCTGAAAGAGGCCATTGCCATGAGGGAACACCATTAACATGAAGGGATGCACGTGGTCTGCAACAATCTCTAGCTACATTGTATATCTCAAAGTAAGATCCACATGAATGCCAGGATTTAAGGTTTCACCGCAGAACATTGCCCAAAACATACATTTGCCACCATCAGCCTGCTTTTTTTCCCGTAGTGCATCCTCCTGCCATTCTTTCCCCAGGTAAATGAAGCACTATCACCCGGCTATCCACCTACCATCCATCCACCTGATATAAAAGGAAATGTGATTCTTCAGACCAGAAAGCCTTCTTCCATTGTTTCATGGTCCAGTTCTGATGCTCACGTCCCCATTGAAAGTGTTTATGGCGGTAGGCAGGGGTCATCAGGAGCACTCATTTAAGACTACACCAATTCACCAATTTGGGACTATGCAACTGCATATGGAGCAATCTGTGATGCACTGTGTATGCTGACACCTTTCTTTCTTGGCCAGCATAAAGATTATCAGCAGTTTGAGCTCTTATGTGTGATCGAACCAGACGGGCTTGTCTTCGCTTCCCATGTGCATCAATTAGTTTTGGCCGCCCATGATCCTCATGCCAGTTCATCAGTTGTCCTTCTTTGCATAACTATTTGGCCCTTGTCAAGGTCACTCATATCTTTTTGATTGCCCATTTGTCATGCATCCAACACATGAAATTCAAGAACTGACTGTTTACTTGCTGCCTAATATATCTCACCCCTTGACTTGTGACATTGTAACAATATAATCAATGTTATTCACTTCACCTGTCAGTGGTTTTAATGCTGTGGCTTATTAGTGTCTGTACAATATATTTTTTATAAAGCATTTTTATTCGATTATATGGAGAATCATGTTTATGACTGTCCTCCGTACTGTCCTCCGTACTGTTTAGCTAGCTGAATTGGCAAATGTTGACATTATTATAGCTCTTGTTTCAATTGCCTTGCCCATAACAAATGTATTTTCTGACCCACACAGGACGTTTACTCGTATAAGGAAGTGGGAGTTTCATTAAACAGAATATTTACAGTCAATCCTAAGGGAGAGTTGATACAGGAGCATGCAAAGACCAACATCTCCTCGTGAGTAATAGTATCTATTAATAGGCCGATCGTGTGTTATAAATACAAGCAAATGGTAGCTATAAATGTGTAAATGGCTCGATAGTAACCCAGCTTTCTGCTGACTCCAGTGACATGGAAGGGGAGATGATATACAGGGGGCAAGTAGATTGTGAGACTTTAATCAGACCCAGCAGTTACAGCTCAAAGTAATAAACAGTTTGTTTTTTTTCACAAAATTTTATTCACTGAAGAGTGAACAGTGGAGAAATGGCAAGAGAACTGCAAAATTAAATAAATCATAAAACAACAAATAAAAATAGCTGAATTGGAAAACATTCCCCAGTTCAGATTGTTTCTTAATTCTTCCCTTTTAGCTAAAATGTTCTATTCACTTGCAAAGTGTCCCAGTGTCACTCTAGGCATCGCACGGAAAAAAGAAAAACAGGTTGTGTTTTTTTTATATTTATTTATAAAATATATTAAAGACTGTTTATTGATACATCATAGTTCAAAATAAAATTGCATTCGCTAGTGCTTTCATGTGTTCTTTGAAGCTACCATAAACTGTAAAAGGAAACCAAATCCTCACATTTTGCTTTTTATTTAAATACCATACACAACTTGTGCTACCCGTGCTGCCCTCTACAGAGCACACATGGGAACTGCAGACAAAGTCCGTTGACTTTACTTTAACTCACTGGGTGTATAGCAGTGCTCTGCTTGGCTTTATGCAGATTTAGTGTCTGCAATTTTTGGCTAGATGAATCCATGTGTACACACACATTTAATCCATACAACTCCATGTGAACAATTAGAAGCCCCAAAGCAGGCTATACAACGCACAATGAGAAAACATCAACAAGTACAGATGTTATTTAGAATGAGGTGTCAGACAGGAAGCCCACGTTGCTGCAGTTTTATTTATTAGGTCATGATTTTTTACACATTGCTTCCTGGCTTGCTCTTCCACCTGCCTGGCAAAATGTGGGGAACTCAGCCTTTCATCTAAAGCAATGAGAACCTTAGAACGCTCCTGCCTGGCAAAATGTGGGGAACTCAGCCTTTCATCTAAAGCAATGAGAACCTTAGAACGCTCCTGCCTGGCAAAATGTGGGGAACTCAGCCTTTCATCTAAAGCAATGAGAACCTTAGAACGCTCCTGCCTGGCAAAATGTGGGGAACTCAGCCTTTCATCTAAAGCAATGAGAACCTTAGAACGCTCCTGCCTGGCAAAATGTGGGGAACTCAGCCTTTCATCTAAAGCAATGAGAACCTTAGAACGCTCCTGCCTGGCAAAATGTGGGGAACTCAGCCTTTCATCTAAAGCAATGAGAACCTTAGAACGCTCCTGTAAAATTAATTCTGATTGCAATACAAATCTCTCCAGGTCATAATCTGCCTGCTTGGTCATTTCCAATACATTAGACCATTAAGGCTCTTTCTGCACAATCCCACAATTCTCTACGAGTTCACCAAGACTAACTCTTTTGATAGTAAGCAATCATAATACTCATCATCGGCTTGGTTCAGCAACAGTCCCAAAGAGGAATTGGAGTCACATCTGGCAGTTGTAATTGGCACCATTGGTAATTTGAGGGTTTAATTCCTTGACTCTGTCTGCATATCGTAATGTGTCCAGTATGGAGCATGGATATCATGCACGTTCTGGAGTTCTCTCCTATTAATGATCTGGGTATGTTTACTTTCACAGGATCTGAGTACATTTACTTTCGCTAAGGGGTGTGAGCTTTGTTCTATTCTAGCGCACAGATGTATTCCTTTAAGGCAAGCAAGCTTCTATTAATCTCCACCTCTTCCAGTCTCATTCTGCAGTCAGCACTAGCTGTATCTATTAGCTGTAGCTTTTTCATTGCCTGCCAGGTCCACCAATGAGAATTAATATCTTTATATGAAAAATTTATTTGTTTGGGCGAATAATAAACTTTGTTTCACATGAATTTTTCTTTATCGCTGAAATTTCCCATTGTAATTCATCATTCAGACTGATACAAAGTGACAGAAATTACATTAGTGTAATTAATTAGATCAAGTCGTTAAAATATCTGTTGACATTAACTTGGCTGAATTTCTAATAAGAGAAGTAAGAAACGAATTGTAGCTTTAATCAAGATTCCCCATAAATATTATATTATTATATTGTATACAAAGCCCATGCAGCCAGTCTTTCTGTAAACACATGGATCCTTGATGGTTTATCACTTAACACCAAATTGAAATCAAAATAGCAAAAATGTAGTCATACCTGATTTAGAAAACATTCTCCAAGTCGGCTGGGCTATTTTAGCCTACATTTTGCCATTCAGAATTACATTTGCTATGATTGGGATTCACATAAACCCCTTGGTGTAAATTTCTCTAGGGAATTACAGTAAGTCACGTGTAAATCTCTTAAGGGGATTGCAGTAAGTCACATATTTTTGTTTTGTTTAATTCGGTATAATATCTGTGCTATCACCCTGGCAACAAATACAAGCTTGTCTCCATCATCTAAACATACAATAAACTGTTATTTGATCCAAATGTTTAATTTACTCTGGTTTTTATCCAGAATGATTTGGAAATGGAGAGCTATTTCAGAGATTGACCGTATCCATATCTTGTATCGTTACAGCTACGTCCGACTCTGCGAGGTGGTAGATCATGTTTTTCCTCTGCTGAAGAGAAGCAATTCATCTGATTTTCCCTGCTCAGATACATATAGCCAGTTTACATACTGGAGAGAACCCTTGCCACCATTTGAACATCAAGACATACATCCAGCAGCGTCTTAAAAACACATGTATACATATCTAATTATGTATATTGATTCTAAACGCAAGATGTCAGCGGACGACATTGTGAAAAGCTCTTAGTGAGAGAGCACGTCGTTCAGCTCTTTGTAAGCGTTAACTTATCCAGTACCTCTAAAAAGGTGAAGAAAAGGGTTCGTTTCCATCCAAAATTTCATGTGCCCCACATTGCAAACAAAGGTTACTGAAATCATTATTTTGATGGGATTATTCAACACGGAGTCTTATTTTTTTGTATTTTCCTAGAATTATTTTATAGAAGGAGAAAATGTATTGATTGACATTATTAATTTGCACTTTATGCACACATACAGCTATGCTAGAAGATTCTGCTACTTTCTACGGAATTGAAATTTCAGCCTCTATTGCAGCTATATCTCTCTTACTCCAAACCTTCCTTAAATTCAATTCCCACATGACAACAGTTTCAAGACTCCAAAACTCTACTATGTAAAAGCTAGACAATTAAAGCTGCTCCGACAGTCATTTCTAAGTATCAAACACAAATTTAGTGACATGGGTAATAAAAGGTATATTTTTATAATTATCGAACATCCTATAGTGTATTTTCCAATACAGGTATTATATTTATGTCTGCAGGTGGCAGTGAGTACACAGTGCATCAGAAAGCAGTTTAGAGCTTGATAAAAAAAACATTTTGGTGTTTCAGTATATTATAGATTTACTATAACAGTACATTTTGGCTTCACATGTAACTACCAATTAATACTGGTTATGGAGAAATAGTGTATAAATGCTTAGTTTTCTAACTGAGAAAAACTTTGTCAAGCTGAGATTTCTGCACTGATTTTTTTTTCAAGTAATAGTGATATTATTTAAGGTGATAAATAATATGTATCATAACTGTTTGATATGTGCTAAACACAACTTATTACAAAAAGCTACATGTGCAGGCTATTATTCTTAGTCTTTAGTCATGTATGTTCACTTGCAACATACACATGCCTGAATGCTAAAACTGAGAGTAGCTCCTTAAGGCTACATGTTCATCCAACGCATTTCACTGAAAAAAATATACAAATCCAAATGTTCTTTAAAGTTGCAATATATGGTTTGATTGCTACATTTTACAACATATTGTACGTGTCTTTTAAAGGAATTGAAGTGACATAATTAAGCAAGAACTCTCTTGCCATATCCTAAATTACTTTTCTGTTTTAAGTGCCCTGAAGGCTTTTCACTAGTTGCCAAGAACCAACCCCTTCAGATGCAAAATATTGCATTTCACAATTAAGCAGATTATGTATGTTGCCCAATGCTGGAGTAAATTACTGGATTCCAAATGCAAAAATGGGATGTATACAAAACATATTCTTTCTGTGAAAGAAAATGAATAGACGGCTTACATAGTAATGCTGGTTTTTGTTACAAATATTTTCATTCTCATCTATATAATCATTTTTTTTTTTTTTTTTAAATCAGACATTTGCACCAATTTTTTTTTTTTTTAAATATTTTTTTTGCCTTGTATCTAGGTTAGATTAGTGGGATAAATATTACAATATCATGACATTATTACTGGAAAGGTCGTAAAATTGGGTGTGCACGTGTTTAATATGAGCTATATATACCCCAAAACGTTAAGAACTAACTTAAGTGAATTTAGATTTAAAGTCTTACAGATATTTTAACACTGGTTAATCTTGGACGTGGAAGTCAAATGTGTGGATTTTTTTTTTGTTTTTTTCAGAAAACGAATGTGTGTTTATCTGTGGATATAGAAATAAAGCTAATTTTTTAGATATTGTTATGCAAAAATGAAAAAAAAAAAATACCTCTAGTAGTAACTTTATCTTAAAGAGAAACGGTCATTTTCATTGAAGTTTCCTCACCCCAGTAAATATTATTTAAACATTTACTGGGGTGTATAAAGAAGCGAAGGCAAGTAACAAAAACAGACTTACCATTGTTGCACTTTTGCATTGGAGCAACTTTGCTGCCCCAAGATGCCTCAGTTGTGCACCTAAGCACCTGGGTTTCTAACAGAGAAATTAGAACAAGAGAACAATCTTTTGGATCGACGGCATAAAAAAAGGTTGATGTCAACTCGGTATGTAACTATGTGCACTTGGCATTTTCTCCTTCAGTGTCGTACATGTGCCGTAAATATGCACGCGCCATTTGTATGGCCAGATCTACTTAGTTTACATACTTTGACTAGTGTGCTTGGCAAAGCATGTAAATTAAATACATATAACCTATTAAGAATTTTTTTAAATTGTACAACCAAATTGCTAGGTGGTTGTGTTACATTGAAGAAAAAAACTGTTCCTCTTTAAGTGATTTTACAAAAAATGTACATTGTTTATCGAATAAAAATTAGTGTGCAGAGTAAAATCCTTTTTTAATGTATTTAAACACATTAGTAAAAAATATAGTAAAGCACTAAGTTTCATTCGATATAAGCAACATGGAAGCTTTGAACCATCAGAATTTTGCTGCGATGTGTGAATCTAAGTCAAAAATAAAAAGCTCTACAAAGTCACAGGTGTTGAGTGTGTGGAAAATGTTGACTGAAACATTTGTACTTTACTGTAATTGGAGCAGATAATGCCAAAGGGTGTAGACCTACTGTCTAAATCATTAGTTTTTCTTTAATACTTACTGATATTTTTTAATATTTCATTCCGTTTGTTCAGTTTTAACGCTGTTTATATAATTTCACAAAGCCAATATTTGTCGAGTTTTGGTGCTATGTACATTATATATTTCACAGACTGGGTGGTGTTTATAAGTGTTGCCAACCAATTAGATACAATATATTGGCCCTGCTTACTTCCCATTGGTTCTTTAGTAGAACCCTGGGACTTATATGCAGTATCCTCAAGTTTGGTAAACATCAGAACAGTATTGATTGAATGAGTTAACCCCTGACTCCCTTCATACGTTCCAGGTATCCAGCATTCAAAGTTTCTAGTTTTTTAGTTTTTGATTTGTTTTACTCTGAAGTTAATTAGTTACACCACAAAGGTTAATTTGACATTTTAATTGTGAATGATGTTTGGTTTGAAATTGTATTATTCTTGTCTACATTTCCATGTGTTAAGATGGTAAGTAAGATCTGTACATATAACGCTTAATGCAGGCACTGACAGGTAATATAATTATTTGTTAAAGGAACACTCCAAACCCATGAAGCACTTTAGCTTGCTGAAGTGGTTTGTGTGTGAAGAGTCTGTTCTCTTTCTTTAATTTTACAAAAAGTGCAGATTTAAATAACAATTGCCGCTTTTCGAAATGAACTGGCCCTGTTACTTCCTAGTAGTTCCGCTCAGTGGAGATAAGCTCAAGAGACAGCATTTGCCCAGAGCACCAGCTTGTAAAGCCTTCTCACTGAGCTGCATTAGGAAGTTTGTGATTGGACAACCACAGAAAGTCTGGGTGTAGTTAGAAGGGGAGGGCTTGCAAAGGCAAAATACAAGAGAACTGCAGGTTTTGCAACCTATTTTTAGATACAACCCCAATTAAAAAAAAAAATGCACGATTGAATGCTTGTATATCTGCTTAACAGTTTTTATATTTTTTTTATTTGGGTAGTGGAGTGTCCCTTTAATACAGTTCCCAGGCCTAGCTGATCATCATTCGATTCATATCAAATAGCAAAACAGTTTGAAACCTATGGCTACATATTGACACGTACCCTTGTACCCTGTTCGTTCAGCAATTCTGAGTTTATTTTATGAGATTAATGACAGAGAGAAAAAAAAAAGATTTTGATATGCTGAATGTGTAAAGCAAATTAAATACTGTAATAAAAAAAAAATTGGTTCCACAAAAAACTGCTTTTGGTTTTAATGTCTCCATTTTTTGTCTACCACACAAGAAATAGTTTTTTCTTTATACTCACCTAAGTATTGATTTGCATGGGTGTAGAATTCGGACCATTTACTGGCATTATGCCAAGAGAATCGTTTAAGGAGAAACCAAGTATTGGATGAATAGATGAATCAATATGGGGTCCTGAGTGGAGGAGTGAAGTTAAGCTAGGTGTGAGTTGTAAGTGCAAGACCTCCGACTCGAGAGACACCAAAGTCTGCACTCAATGCGCGTTTCACCTGGCAGCTATCGCCGGGATTATCAGGCTACTTTGTTCCTCCTTAACTATTAGACTTTTGGTTACTGGGGTATTATCATCCAACTTTTGGCAAATCTATATCTCGGGCTGCTGACATGGAGTGTGTAGCGGAGAGCAATGGTAGCAGGGCTTATTCTCCGCTGGTCACTCCAACAGCTACTCAGGAACATGCAGGTTACTTCTTGACAGCATGCAGAAATACAAGAGGTTATACGAATATCCCATCACCCTTCCCAACAACTGGACAACACTCAGAATCAGGAGCAGAACAGAACCTTTAATGGCCAGGCTGGTCTTTAATGCAAGTTTTGCCCCAAAGGTTACCACCCAGGTGGACCTTGTGGGGCACCGATAAAAATATGCAACCAGTAAAAACATAGTTCAGTTACAAGACACTCCCATATACTGTATACAATCCCTCCCCTCTGCTCAGGGCATAATTGAGTTAATTACTGTATCAACTCAATTATCCCAAAACTGAAAAATCATACTTTTCACATTTTTCTGAAAACATATCACACAGTCATAATTCCAACATCCCCTGATAGCCCCGATCTGGGGGAGCAACATACTGAAAAATCATCCAGATCGGTTCAAGGGTTTGAAAGTTTTATGGAGGTCTTAGTTTTACCGACTGCACATGAGGTGTAAGCCGAGGATAGTTCCATGCGTTTTGGTCAGTCAGTCTCCATTCATGAGGTTGAAATTCACGAAAATGTATAACATAATGAGTTGTGTCTTTGTTCGTATGATTACCCTCATTCGTATAACTATTTTCACCGAACGCCGCTCTGTTCCCTTGATTTCCCACAAACTTGTGCGAGGATGGAAGTCTCTGCGTTGTTCGTGCTGTCGAGTGTCCGATTTGGGTTCCAGACACTTGATGACCAAACACCGCCGGTGCATGTGTATGTAAAGATGGCCAGTTAGTTCGTGCGGATGGCAATTAAGGCAGCGTGAATAATGATAGGGAGGTCAATTAGTGCCACGCTCCTCTCCAGGGTGGCCTGGTTGTTCGGTAGTTTGTTGATTTGTCGAACAATATGGCTTAATATAGTGGGAATAGGATTCTTACCGTACAACCAGTTGAATGATATAGCTTGTTTCCTATAAGTAACGAACAGTGGCAATTAATATAAAATAAAGCAACAAAAAGGGGTATGGACAGCCAAAAATATCAAAGGTGGATAGTAGCAAAACTCTACAGAGGGAACATGTGCTGGCAGCAAAATATGTAGGGATTAGAAATCTCGTTCTTAACTTCTAGACAGCCAACACATGCACCTTCCCTGTTATCCCTCATACAAACTGATAGACGTTTGGCTGTAGGTTTGAATTCTACTTATTACAAACCTATTTCTTTCTATCGGACAGGATTTCAGCCTATATGGTCAGCCTATACACTATCTATCCCTTACAGGGTTGTTCTATATTATGTTGCAAAGGTTATCCAAATGAAAGAGGCAAATTATGGCTGAACAGACATATAGCACTAATTCTAGGGTTTCTTTTGTTCAGAACGTTGACAATTGTCTCAGTCCTTAAGGGGTTTATAAATCTAAATCACCTGTTTAATATTGTGTAGGTTCCCCTTGTGCTGTTATACTAGTTCTATGTTTTGAGGCATGAACTCCTCAAGATCTCAATGTAAGATTCACATTAACGCCAGGGCCTAAGGATTCCCATAGCATAACAATGCCCCCCCCCCAGCCTGCCGTCTTCCCATAGTGCATGCTGCTGCCATCTCTTCCCCAGGAAAACGACATACACTCACCCGGCCATCCAACTGATCTAAAAGGAAATGCGTTTCATCCCCACATGTATCAGTGTGGGCAGCCTTGGGCACTCATCACCCTGACATCGGTTCACCTATAATTTCTTTTTTTCTAATTGTAAGTGTTAGTAAAGAATGAAAACTGATTGGATTTTTTATAAGAACGATAAAAGAAAGGGTTCCTGCAAATAGTTACTTTGTGGGGATTATGCCATGTATCTTATCTGTGACACCTACCCAAATATGTGTGCTGTATTTAAACAAGGTATCTTGGGATTGTATGTCTTCTACTTGATTATTAAATACATTGATCCACAAATACAATATTTGTAGTATGCCCTCAGAAAACATCTGGTAATCTTTTTATGAAATGTGTTTATTTATTTCATTTATCATTTTATCTCCTTGTTCATTTCATTTATTTATCAATGTCACCTATTTTATCTACCAGGTCAGAACACTTTTCCATCTTACCGAGTTAGCTATTACTTTCACTATATCTATTTATTCATTCTATTTTGTATCCAATTTCTGTCCTAGCCTTTAGAATACCCTGTTCTGAAATGCGAACACTTATCACATCTTTTTTACTAAGCAGCATAAAGAGACTCTGCTGCTAAAATGAATTACACCGGCAAATCAGTTTAAAGGGGACCTGTCACTTGCCTGTATTTTCAATAACATGTTTACTTACCCCTAAATTTAATAAAAATCAATTTGTCAGGTGTGAAAATTAAAATCAAATCTTGAAATCCACAATAGGTTTTTCTCTCTGATTTAGATTTTTTGTACTACATGCGTTTTAAATGCTAATCAAACATCCAAGGTTTATGCAATTGATATTTAAAGTACTTTGCAAGAAAAACGTTTATACAGAAAATATATATTTTTATACATTTTGGAGTTTATTCAATAAACCCTAAAATTAGGCTAAGTTGACCTGAGAGGTAATACTTGCTTAGTGATCTGAAATTATTCCGTTTTATTTCATTTTTTTTTCACAATTATCCCATTTCAACTCATGAAATACAAATAAAAGTTGGGGGATGGGGCAATATTTATGAATCTATAGTATTTTGAAATCTACAATATTACTCATAGTAATTAAAAGAACAACATAATGTATATAATATACACCAAGTTTTTCTCGGCCAGGTCAACAGAAACGTGTCTAGTTAGCCAATATAGGTGGACTTACACTGAAGGGTTAAAAGGTCAGGACCACTACACCCAGACCACTTCATTGCGATGAAGTGGTCTAGGTTACTTTTGTCTTACTTTTTTTTTTTTTTTTTTTTTAATATGCAGCTCCATTTTTAAAACTCCAATCAATAGAACTATACATTGATACCATCAATACTGTCTGAAAAGGCATAGACATGGCATTTCATGCAAATGAATCTACTGAGCTACTATTTAGAGTACAATGAAATTGTCAATACTCTGCTGCAGTGAGTTACCTCTCCTAACATCAAAAGGGGATTTACCGAGTGGAAACCTGCAGGACATTCCAAGCTGGTAAAACACTTTATTTAGGCCAGATTATTATGGAAGCATTTTCCACAGGATCTTAAGGGATTAATATAAACATATACTGTTCAAATATAACATCAGCGATTATTCCATGAAACTGCTATGCAAGTAACTTGGGGTGTTTGGTAGGATACATTTACATAAAAATATTCATTGTTTACTGCAGTCCAATATAAATAAGGAGTGCCCAGCTATATGTTTATCTCTTGAATTTCAATCACTTACTCGAAAAGCACAGACTCTAGGCGTAACCTTTACACATTTGTGCTTACCAATCAGCGAGCGTGATATAAATAAACCCGCAACTGCTCTATTATATATAGAAAGCACAATGTATTTTTAATATGTTCCATACCAATCACATCTTGCTTTCCAATACCCTCAATGCTTCACTGACAAATTACTTAATATACTGCAGTAAAAAGTCTATACATAATTTATAAGCTAAATTAAAGTCTCTTCTCAAGTGTTGTGCATTATGAATATTGCGAAATTGCATAGTTTCATTATTGTTTTAACCTGGAGATGTCTAAGGCGTAGACAATAACCAATCTGGATTCATCCCTAAGAAAGATGAAGAATGAATACACGTATATAAATGATAATAAAATTCGTAGGTGGGAGTAAGTGCAGAAGAATAAGCAACAAATATTACTGTGTCATTCAAGAAATGTTGGATGGTTTTATATATATCTTTGAAATGCACAGACAAGAGGCGTTTAGTAAAATGCCAGAAATCTATTTATCGACACAGGAAATCCATTTTGCTTCACATTGACTTTAATGAGTTTTGCAAGCAAGTGACCCCTTCCTGTGACTCATTGTGTGTATTTTGAACCGGAGATTGTGGTTTTATGTTTCACATTGGAAAGCGATCATCATGCCTGCATTTTTCTGTGCAGTAATCAAGTATAGAGAAATGAAAATAAAAATCTGTATGGTGTTGGCTTTTTTGCAAGATAAACAGACGATTATTCCTGCAAAGCTGATTGCGTGTTCCTCTCCATTTTATACCAGTGAAGAGGATTCGCCATCAAGGTTGCTGCAATGTAAATCTATTAATCAAATCCATCGTATGAGACAGTTTAACAATTTTATTTCATCGGACATTTGTGGTCTATACCGCAGGTGGGTAATTGGCTATGGATTAGTAGAGAATAATCATGATTAATTAGGCAATGCGATAGCGAGAAAATAAACAAACGGAATGCTCAGTTAATTTTTTTAAGTTAGATTTGTCCTTTTACTGTAATAGATCACTGGTCCTTTTTAAAACCAAAACGAATACAAACGTAATTATACTTGGTTGTAATCCAGCACCGAGAACAACTCCTCACAGCAGCCTAATCCCACCTCTTTGAGATAATCAAACTTGTCTGTGTCCAGGCAAATGGTTATCATAGCAAACAGAAAATATACACTGCGATCCACCAATCCAATACTTCTAATGGAGAACCAGCAAATCCAGTGCTCCGTATGGAGAACCAGTAAATCCAGTGCTTCTCATGGAGAACCAGTAAATCCAGTGCTTCATATGGAGAACCAGTAAATCCAGTGCTTCTCATAGAGAACCAGTAAATCCAGTGCTTCATATGGAGAACCAGTAAATCCAGTGCTTCTCATGGAGAACCAGCAAATCCAGTGCTTCTCATGGAGAACCAGCAAATCCAGTGCTTCTCATGGAGAACCAGTGAAGTCTATACTTCATATGGAGAACCAGTAAATCCAGTGCTTCTCATGGAGAACCAGCAAATCCAGTGCTTCATATAGAGAACCAGTAAATCCAGTGCTTCGTATAGAGAACCAGTAAATCCAGTGCTTCTCATGGAGGACCAGTAAATCCAGTGCTTCATATAGAGAACCAGTAATCCCAGTGCTTCTCATAAAAAACAGTAAATCCAGTGCTTCATATGGAGAACCAGTAAATCCAGTGCTTCATATGGAGAACCAGTAAATCCAGTGCTTCTCATGGAGAACCAGTAAATCCAGTGCTTCATATGGAGAACCAGTAAATCCAATGCTTCATATAGAGAACCAGTAAATCCAGTGCTTCTCATGGAGAACCAGTAAATCCAGCGCTTCATATAGAGAACCAGTAAATCCAGTGCTTCATATAAAGAACCATTAATTCCAGTGCTTCTTTTGAAAAAACAGTAAATCCAGTGCTTCATATGGAGAACCAGTAAATCCAGTGCTTTGTATGGAGAACCAGTAAATCCAGTGCTTCATATGGAGAACCAGTAAATTCAGTGCTTCATATAGAGAACCAGTAAATGCAGTGCTTCATATAGAGAACCAGTAAATCCAGTGCTTCTCATGGAGAACCAGTAAATCCAGTGCTTTGTATGGAGAACCAGTAAATCCAGTGCTTCATCTGGAGAACCAGTAAATCCAGTGCTTCATATAGAGAACCAGTAGATCCAGTGCTTCTCATGGAGAACCAGTAAATCCAGTGCTTCATATGGAGAACAAGTAAATCCAGTGCTTCATATGGAGAACAAGTAAATCCAGTGCTTCATATAAAGAACCAGTAATTCCAGTGCTTCTCGTGAAAAAACAGTAAATCCAGTGCTTCATATGGAGAACCAGTAAATCCAGTGCTTTGTATGGAGAACCAGTAAATCCAGTGCTTCATATGGAGAACCAGTAAATTCAGTGCTTCATATAGAGAACCAGTAAATTCAGTGCTTCTCATGGAGAACCAGTAAATCCAGTGCTTCTTATGGAGAACCAGTAAATCCAGTGCTTCATATGGAGAACCAGTAAATTCAGTGCTTCATATAGAGAACCAGTAAATCCAGTGCTTCTCATGGAGTACCAGTAAATCCAGTGCTTCTCATGGAGAACCAGTAAATGCAGTGCTTTGTATGGAGAACCAGTAAATCCAGTGCTTCATATGGAGAACCAGTAAATCCAGTGCTTCTTATGGAGAACCAGTAAATCCAGTGCTTCATCTGGAGAACCAGTAAATCCAGTGCTTCATATGGAAAACCAGTAAATCCAGTGCTTCATATGGAGAACCAGTAAAACCAGTGCTTCATCTGGAGAACCAGTAAATCCAGTGCTTCATATAGAGAACCAGTAGATCCAGTGCTTCTCATGGAGAACCAGTAAATCCAGTGCTTCATATGGAGAACAAGTAAATCCAGTGCTTCATATGGAGAACCAGAAAATCCAGTGCTTCTCATGGAGAACCAGTAAATCCCATGCTTCATATAGAGAACCAGTAAATCCAGTGCTTCTCATGGAGAACCAGTAAATCCAGTGCTTCATATAGAGAACCAGTAAATCCAGTGCTTCATATAGAGAAGCATTAAGATACCCAGCTTCCGACGTCGGCATGCATGGTGGATTTAAAATAGATTTTATTATTGTATCTGTGTTAGTCTGAAAAACTTGAGGCTTTTTATTGGACAGCCACTACGGGTGTGGGGAATACAAAATAAAAGCAGTGCAGCATCTATGCCCCAATATCATTTCATTACGATGCAGTGATTTTTGTTCTTAGAGTCCCTTTAAGGCCTTTATTTAAATGCAAATTCAAATATTTAAATAATAAAGAGAGAGAATGTGTGTGAGAGAGAGAGTGTATATAATGATGACCTGTTTAAAAATAATATCATTAAGAGACTCTGGAGAATTCACAATATCTTGACCCAGAGATGGCATAATTTCCCCCTAATAAATGTTTTAGCAAATGCATTTCATGTTTCTTTGATAGGGTCTCTAGCGGTAATGTCAACAATAGGGCTTTACAGGTCTTGAATACATCTTCCCATTGAAATTATAAGTATACATTTTTATTATCTCAGAGATTGCAGTAATACCATATTTTTGCTTTTGGACATAATAATTATCTGACAGGTAATGGATGAACTAAAATTTTGGGTTTATTTACTATAACTATAACTATATCTTTTTTTGTTTGCTGTTGTGATTAGATCTATTTCAGAATGAGAAAGAAGGAATATGTCATAGATTCTGATTAGAATGGCAATCCGTTTGAACTGATTCCTTATAGTAGTCAGTGTCTAGTATGACGTCAAATCTCCTTCACCCTCTGACCCTTTTCAATCTTGAATCATTTCTGGACAAGATATTGCGTATAGTAAAAATAAGATTACATGCAATAAATAAAATATTCTGCAGTCTCAAGGAAACACAGTCTTACATTATATATACCTGCATTTTGAGCATTAAACAGTACACGGACAAGTCGTGGCGAGACCGGTGCTGGAAGAAAGGTAAATAAAATAACTTTTCAAAAATCAAGTAAATAGTGATTTCACCACTACAGTGTCAGGAATACATATTTGTATTTCTGACACTCTGACAGTATACGACAATTCACCATGATGTCACAACAATATTAGACGTTCTTCCGGGTGGCAAAAGCAGAAGCGTTCTTCAAAGGCACCACTAGCAACTTGCTTTATAGAGATTAATCGGATGTCTCTTTATAACAACAGACCCTGCACTCTCAGCCCTCTGGGTCACATTAACACCTATACTGCTGTCTAATTTGGAATCCTTATTGTATTTAACACTTTGCATGCCAGACTGATTTACAGGTACCCAACCATGGGATGGGGGCAAATTACACTGATTACTGGAGGCACGGGATGATTTGGGGATAATATGTTAATATTCTGTAAAATCTAAATTACAAAACCTTGTGATTTTGTGAAACTGCTCAGGATATAATTAATGCTTAGTAAGTTCCCCCTCCCTCCCACTCAGTGATGGGGACTTACTGACAACAGGGGTCCAAACTCCGGGCAATGACTGTCTAATATTTATTATTACTCAGTGAGTGTCTTCTCACTCTGTGATTATATTACTTAGTGTTTGCCACCACTAGAAGCTGCGTACAGAGCGACATGGAGTCTGCCCCCTCACCAAGCAGGCCTCTGACAGGAAACCGCCATTATCACCGCGGAGATACCACACTCTACATACCGCTCATAATGAGCTGTAACCGGCTGTCTGCAGTTGATGCTTGTTTCTGATGAAGGCAGCCCGGCATCCCTGAGCCCAAGCCCGTCGTACGGATCGAGAGGTGTGACCCCCGGCCAGAGCCGGCACTGTATGGGAAGCGGCCCATGCTTAGCTGCGGAGTGTGATCGTCCCCCGTATCGTGTGTCTGTCGAAGGTCCTGGGGGGGGGGGAGGGGTGATCACAATAAAAATAGACAATGTAAAAGATGCTTCCTAAAATCCTTTTTGTTTTGTTTGTTTTAATATATTCCGAATAGTTTTGTTTCACTGCTCAAACACCTAATGCACCTTTTAAAATCACACAAACATTATAACCATAAAATAAATTTCGACCAAGGTTTAGCAAGTGTCTGTGCTAACTTAATATTGCACAAATCACCTCCTATAAGTAATTCAGGCACAAAAATATATCACTTTGAATCCAAGTAGCACTGCTTTTGGCGACGGTCAGTGGAAGCCGCTCACTTTCTGCCACCCGGAAGTATCTTGGTGCCTATTGTTTACAAACATTCTGAAGTGCCGTATAGTGTTCCTTTAATTTCCAGGATAGCTGGTGGCACCTAATCTATCAAGGAGTGCCCCTGGACCTTCAAACAGTCAAGGGGCACAAACAGCACAGAGACGGTTGAGATTGCTACATCTATAAATAATTGATCTACTCTCACCCTTTTATAGGAACCTTCAATATAGACATAAAGTCATGTTCTTTATTTCATTTTTACTAAGGGAACCAGTCCGGATAATATGATACATTTCATTAAACTTGTCTTGAATCTGACTAGCAAACAGAGAAGTTTACAAATTGCTCCAGGAACTAATGTTACATAAATCTGCTTTGCAAGACATATGGATCTTTTTTATGACCCTTTTTGTTGACTTATTTAACTTTGAAATTCATAGTAAGCAAAAAAAAAACTACTTTTTTTTATCTTTATGGAACACTTTAACAATAATTTAATGTTATTATCACATTTTATATTCAGTAGCAATCACATAATCTTTTTTTTTATCCTGCTGTGTTATAGAATGCATAAAATGTTATGGGTTTATCTCAGGAAGTTTATTTCTAAAGTTTATTATGGTTATTGATTAACCATTGCTTAAAGATCAAGGAATGCTTTTCTCACCACTTTTAAAGGGACACGCAAGGCAGCTAAACAAGTTTAGCTTAAATTAAAGCTGTTAAGCTCAAATACCTGTGGTTAGTTTCTTTTTTTTTTTCCAATTCTGTGTAGTTTCCCTACAGTGCTGGAAAATGTTTTGCTGTTCCTAGCAGTGTAACCCAACCTCCTTAGCCACCCCTATTCACATTTGAAGAAGTTCTTTATTCCCATTCTTCGAAAGAAAGTTTACAGCCAATTAAAAAGAGGTATGTCTTATCTAGTGTAAGGAATGCTCAAAGCACAGACTGCACCACGGAGACAAGGCTATGGGCCATAAGTGCTCCTCTCCCACCCTCCCTTTAATGCAAGTAATACATTCTCCTCCAGCCCCTGTCAGACAACCTCCATACCCACTGTTAACCCTTTCCCTGCCAGTCCTTGTCAGAAAACTTCACTACTCACTGTTAAACCCCCTTCCTGTTAGCCAACTTCCCTACCCACTGTTAGCCCCTTCCCTGCCAGTCCCTGTCAGCCAACCCCACTACTCACTATTAATCATTTCCCCATCAGCCAACCACCCTACCCACTGTTAACCCCTTCCCTGCCAATCCCTGTCAGCCAACCTCACTGCCCACTGTTAATTATTATTATTATGATATTCATATAGCGCCGTCAAATTACGCAGCGCTTTACAATGGGTGGAACGAACAGACATGTAGTTGTAACCAGACAAGTTGGACACACAGGAACAGAGGGGTTGAGGGCCCTGCTCAATGAGCTTACATGCTAGAGGGAGTGGGGTAAAATGACACAAAAAGGTAAGGATAGTATTAGACTAGTGACAGTTGCAGAAGAGGAATCAGTTAGGAGCTATTAACAGTTTAATCCCTTCCCTGTCAGCCAATCTTCCCACCCACTGTTATTCCCTTTCCTGCAAGTCCCTGTCAGCCAACCTGCCGACTCTTAACCCCTTCCCTGTCATTCAACCTCCCTACCCACAGTTAACCCCTTCCCTACCACTAACCTCCCTGCTCACTGTTAACCCCTTTTCTATCAGCCAATCTTGCTACCCACTGTTAACCCCTTCATAGCCAGCTTACCTCCCTACCCAGTGTTAACCCATTCCCTGTCAGCTAACCTCACTACCCACTGTTAACCCCTTCCCCTCCAGTCCCTGTTATTCCTCCCTAGATAGAGATATAGATATAGCTATAGATAGAGGGAGAGAGAGAGGGAGTTATTTATATATATATATGTTTTTGCCCCCCATTTTTCATGAGCTGAACTCAAAGATCTAAGACAATTTTTTCTCAAATATTGGCCTATTTCTCTCAAATATTGTTGACAAATCTGTCTAAATCTGTGTTAATGAGCACTTGTCCTTTGCCGAGATAATCCATCCACCTCACAGGTGTGGCATATCAAGATACTGATTAGACAGCATGATTATTGCTGAATTATTTTATTTATTTAATATTGATGGTAGATTGAAGAAACACCAGTTGGCACCAAATACTACGGTCTACACTGAATAACCGTTGGCCATTCCTGGCCTGAAGATCAGTTAAATTGTAGGCCATCATACCAAGAACATACCCACACATTGCTGGACTACCTTAGACCCTGAATAATGACTGCCTCCATCCTAACCACTTCAATACTCTGCTGCATATCCTAAAGAACATTCCGCTGCTTTCACTTGGCTGAAGAATGACACTGTGAGCCCAAAACCCACTAACACCACTATACTAGTGTCTCAATGGCAACCTCCGCTGTGACCCTTGTCAGACCTCCTCCGATGGTCTCTGAGTCACTTTTTTGTTAAAATTTATGTCATCCCTTTAATTTACAAACATCCAAGCATGTATGGCAGATTTTCTTTGTATTTTGTTTAATGCAATATACAAAATAGAAATAGAGTAGAGGTATTTTAGTCTGTAATCCTTTTCTGCTTTGATACTGTAGTCTAGTACAAGTACCTATTTCCTTATGAAAGACTCTGCTAAGATGTTCTCCGACATATTCCCAGGTGGTCAGCTAGTTTTGCCAGGCAGCATTGCGTAAATCCTTTGTTGCTATATGTGAATTATCAGATCTCTAAATGTAGATCATTCAGGGTAAACATTACATACATTGCATGAGAATCGCTTCTCTTTTGAAATTTTTCTTCTCCCCTGCTGTACATCTCTGTGTTATTTTCTTCTTTATATGTGAATATTCTTTTGTGTTACAGCAGAATGAGCCGTGCCAGGACGTTTGCGTTTTGTGACAATCCTATATAAAATAATTATACCACAATATGAAAGATCCATAAATAAAAGGCCACTTTCTTCCCCATGTATTTTACGCTGCATGAGCTGGTATGTGGCCCTTTGTACACACCGTTAAAACATTTGAAAGCTCTCACGTTTGAGCTTTTATTTTATTTTTTTCATAAAGATAGACTCTTTATGAAAAACTCTATTTGACTGTGTTGGATTTTTTTATTAAATTCAACAAATACAAAATATATACATGAGACAAAGTGGGATCTGTCTCATGTAATTGCTAATCTGTAGCAATCTTTGGTAGAAGGGGGAGTTTCTGCTGCCAGTTCCCACCAGACTTCAGCCTTAGAATATAAATGCTAATGTATGAGCAGTATCTTACAGAAGTCCACATGCAAAGACGTTGGTCCACCAGGTCCAGAAGCAACTGACTGCATGGCCTCCATTGCTGCCCCAACTGCTGAAAGAAGGCGAGGCAAAGTGAGAGGCATTGAATCCCACATGGGGCAGTCATCTGCGCAAGATGACAGTAAATGGATAATGGATCAGTAGAGAACCATATCTATGAAGAATAGACCCAGCAGAGACAGCCTTACCACTAGGAAGCACTCACGACCAGACTTCTTATGATGTAAAAAGACTCTGTGGTGTTGTGCAACTTAATACAAGATAATACTGGCTAGATCTGGAGACCAGCTTGCCGAACCTGAAAGCACCAAAAAAAAAGTTACAACCAAAGTAGGTAAACCACACTCTCCCTTAATCCCAGGTGCTTATCAGAACATGAGTTGGACAAAGCCTCAGTCAAAAGATAGGCACTGATTGATAAGCTTGATAAAGACCTCAGCTGAAGTCAAAACATTGTTGTGTTTCTCCAAATAAATATACCAACTCTTCAATTCTGAGACTCTCCAATGCCGAGTGCCTGGAAAAAAGCTACCTGGAATAACAAAACCTGAAAGAAATCCTGACATACCTCTGGTAACACCCATAGTACCCATAGCAACCTAAAGAGTAGATACAAAGTCACCAGCCACTTCTAAATAGGTCTCAATTTAATAGTGCTGGATTAGCTTTTCAAAATTATTTAATATTTTTGCATAAACTTTAAAATTATTATTATTAAATTATATTAAAAAAATATATATTATTCAATTATTGACAAAGGCTCAGGGGAGCCAAAATGTTGTCTAATGTTTTGTACACCACAATAAGTTCTACCTACTGGGTGTGCCCAAACCTACTTGTTTGTTCCTTTCTAGTGTTAGCACACTTGCATAATGTAGTCGTTTTGATACACAACATTTGGTTTAGGGATTGTCACATTCTAGGAGAGTCTAGAGGGAAAGGCTCAGGGGAGCTGAAACATTGTCTAAATGTTTCTACTGCACAATAAAGTCTACCTGCTGAAAGAAACTACTGGGTGTGCCCAAACCTACTTTTTTGTTCCACTGGATTTGTCTGGGCTGGGGCCCAGCCTATTTAGGAGCACCCTAGTGGGAGTACTCCCTGAAAAAGTGCCTATGCAAGGTCCTCTGAAAATTCTACAACACTAGAAGGGAGGTAAACAAAGCCCTGTTAAATGACAACTATAAGGCTGTTCGTCAAAAAGAGAACCACTCATAAGCCAATTGATCTTGCCAGAGCTCAACCAGAAGCACAATGAAAAATGAAAAATTCCTGAATAACTCTAACCCATCCAGTTTTCACAGCCACTCCTGTGTACCAATTTCCCTGAAAGTACACCCCCACATCCACTGAAAGCCACACTGCAGTGAACAAACTGCATGTCCTCCAGGTTAACATCAACCGAATCTTAGAGAAAAGGACAATAGGTTTAGCGCTTGGAAGCTACTATTGGATTGGAAGAGACAGCTCAGCAATCCAATCCAGAGTCTCTCTTTTCTGGTCAGATATAGAATGTGTACAGGAAAAAAATTGTTGGTAGTGCCTTGGAATGTCCACAGATGTAGACAATATGAAGGTACAATGAACAAGTATATAGTGTAGTATGTCATATCTAATGGAGTTTAGAAAAATATATGCACTTACAATTGAATAAACTACCGATAAGCTCTACTTTTGTGTGTCTGCTTTAGGATGTGTAGGGTATCTCTTTATATATATTTCATACTAATGATTCATAAAAATGAAATAACCCCCCCCCCCCAAAAAAAAAACAGCAAAACAAAACCCAGGCCATACATTCAACTCTGGTATTAACTCAATTTTATAAAACCTGGCTAAATACATTGATATTGTTCTCCAACCATCTGTACAGAATATGAAATCCTATTTGAGAGAGCAGATGATATATTAGTCTTATACCATAGATATATTGATGACTGAAATTTTTAATCTGGAATGGTCCAGAGACAGATTTTCTACACTTTTAAATACAAATAATAAAGGGATATAACTTAGCCCGGATTTTAGAAATACAAATATCCCTATTTATACCTTGTGTGGAATGCACCCTGCCATTATATTTCTCTGATTCAGTGGAATCATCTTGGAAATGTCTGCCCTCAAATTGGCAGCCTATCTGGAGAAGTGGGCACCAATTAAAACGGTGAAGAAGGAGAGCGAACCACTGGGCCCCTGCAGGCAAGTCTGAACTGCATCACATGACTGTGTCCATACCTCCCTAGTGTCCCTATTAAGGAGGAACAGTCCCCATTTTGAGCTAACATCTATGTGACCCTCATTTCTATCCTAATGTCCCTCTTTTCCAGGAGCTCCATGTTGTTGATGTGTCTGAGTGTGTAACAGAACTTCACATCTATAATACTCTCAGTAATGTGTCTTTAAACTACAATAAATGTGTTTAAAAATCTAGAAGTCTGTGTAAGTAAGATACATTGTTCTTGTTCTACATTACATTTTAGTTCCATAAATTGTTATTAATAAGTCCACCTAAAATTTCTCAGAACAGCCCTGCCCCAATAAAAACAGCAGGTCAATATTAAAGAAGCCTCCAGAAATGTGGTAAATTCTAGACTTGGGCATTCGTATTCGTACAGATGGATTTTCGTACGAAAATATGCATTTTCTTCCATTCTTACGAATACCGAATAACGAATGGGTATCCAAACTAAAGAACGAACAAACGAATGGCCGTATACCGAAAATCTTTCGTTTGTTCGTTCATTCGGCATTTTGAATTACACTCTGTGTGAATTACACTTAGCACTCTGTGTAATTCAAAAAGCCGAACTATTAACCGAATGAATGAATAGCAATGAATATATATCATTCTTTCATTCGTTAGTTCTGTTCACTCCCTTCAAATCTGATGGGATTGAGCCAAACTAACAAATGCATACTAATGAATGTGCCTTTAGTTCATTCGCATAACTAGTTCGGCTTTTTGAATTACAGGCAGTCAGTAGTGTAATGTATTCATTTATTATAATGCAAACTACCGAACGAGCAGTGTTCAGATATGTGGAGAACCTAGTCTTATACCATAGATATATTGATGACTGACATTTTTAATCTGGAATGGTCCAGAGACAGATTTTATACACTTTTAAATACAAATAATAAAGGGATATAACTTAGCCCGGATTTTAGAAATACAAATATCCCTATTTATACCTTGAAATATGTATTGAAAACAATACTATAAATACAAAAACCTTTTTCAAGAAGATACACAATAATACTTTTATAGACTCGAGCAGATTCTATTACTCACTATTGTTAAATACTATTCCAAAAAGCCATTTAGCCAGAGTAAAAAGAAATTTCACAAATTCAGATACTTTTGAAGAACTCAACACTCTAAAAAAAAGAAACTTTTTGAAAAGATATATAATGAAGGCAGTGTTGAGACTCTAATTAAAAACAAAATGGGAACGACATTATACAATATGAAAATAATTAAAAATACATTTAAAAAAACATTACACTACCTATTGTGTTAGACTTTAGCAATAAAAGTATAACAAAATACTAAAATACTAAAAGATGGTAAAACAGAAGCATCATCTCAGCAAAAATAAACATTGCTTTGAGTGGAGCTCCCAATTTAAAAATATTTTCACAAAAAATGTTTACAAAGAAAAAAACATCTTCTACAGTATGTTCCTAGACTAACCAAAAAGGGTTTCTTCAAATGTTATTGGGGGTTGCATGCAAAACTCTAATACACAAATATATAATTTAAAACTTCAAACAATTTTACTATCAGTTTCAAAAATGTGTATCTACTAGAGTGCCCATGTGGTTTGCAATACATAGGTATAACAATGAGATAAGAATAACCAAACACTGTAGATACTCACGAAAGGTTTTACTAATCACACGGAATCCAAACACTTTATAATAAAGAAACACAATTGTTGAAATTCTGTGATAGAAAAAGTTGTTTCACAGTGGAGAAGAGAGAATACTGAAAAATTCTTGGAAATAAGGGAAAGGGTTTTTGATTTAAGAACTCTTAGTTGTTATGATCTAATTTCTGATTTTGATCTTTTTTCAATGTATGATTTTTATTGAAGAATTTTTCATATAAATAATACTAATGGGGGGGGGGATACAGAAAGGAAAAAAGGGGGGGGGAAGGGGGGGGTAACAAATGTAGCAAAATACACACAGTAGAGCACATTGTTCTCAAATCACGAGTATACAGATATACAGATATACAGATCAGGGTATGGAAGAGGCATACCAGCGATCACAGTCCCATTATGACACCGAAATAGCATAATTCGACAACAGTGGATCGGCATTATACATTGTACATTGTACCTCGCTCTTTTACAGCTCACTTTAAGGAAGACTTGCAAGTGGTTCACAATCAACTTGGTGAACATAAAGATTTACAAATTTACAAAATTACAAAATTACAAAATCTTTTTTACCGTGTAGGGGATTTAATCAGCAACATGCAACCTTTGTACCTCTTCCCAATTTTGCCATAGAGCATGGAATTTTGACAAGTCTCCTCTCTTAGCCCATTCTTTTTCATACATGTATGTAGTGTTGACTCTGGCAATAACCTCTTGTAATGTTGGACAAGCTGTGCCTTTCCAGCGGGTTGCAATGCAAATCTTTGCTGTAGTGAGAATGTTTAGCACCGCGGCTCGTGAGGGGAGCAGTTCTAGATCTGGTATCAAATGGAGAAGGTAAAGTATTGGAGAGAGTGGTAATAATTGGCCACTTACTGATCTTATGAGGTTTTGGATTTGAGTCCAGTAATTGGTAAGCATAGTGCAATCCCAGAAAACATGTGGGAGCGTACCTTTTTGAAGGTTGCATCTCCAACAGAGGGGAGAAGCATTTAGAAAAATATTGCTGAGTCTATCTGGTGTTAAATACCATCTCATTACCACTTTGAGGTACGCTTCCCAATGAGTGACACATTTTGATGATTGTTTGGTGTACCTGACTGCTTTGTCCCAATCAGAGCTCTGGGTATCTATACTTAGATCTCTTTCCCAGCGAAGTCTGTATGATAATTTGTCATTCGTCTTAGCCAGTGATAACTGTAGATAGCAGAGGGAGAGGGATTTCAAGGATGCTAGGTTCGCCTTGCAAGTATAGCCTATGCGCCCCACTATGCTTAACGTAGAGGGGTCGATATATTCAATCTCTCTGGATTGCAATAGGTGTTTCACCCTTAAGTATAAAAACAGATCTCGTGGCGTAAGCGTGAATGTACATTGAAGATCTGGAAATGGGATCAGGCCTGTACGTGCATATAACAGATGTACATGAGTTATACCCTTTGCCACCCAATTGTGCACCGGTAGGTTTGGTGAAATAACTGAAAGGGCTTGTAGTGGCGCTACATATAGTAATTCCTTTTGAGGGCATAGTAATGAGCTCTCCAGTATCCATGATTTCAATAAAAACCTTGTGGTCGTCAGCATGGATGGTGATACTGGGAGGATTCTAGACCAAAGGTTATCGGATATAGACCGAGTGTCCCCACACATAGCCTCCAATTTCAACCATACTGGTTTGGATCTATTAGTGATGATATCTAGGCCTTGAGCTAGAATTGTTGCCCTATAGTAGTTTTTAATGTTTGGGAGGTTAAGGCCACCTTTATTGAAAGGTATCCAGAGTGACTGGGCCGCTATCCTCGGCGGCTTTCTTTTCCAAACGTGTGCGTTTATTGCAATTTGGAATCTGTTTAAAAGAGCATTTGGTAGGGCGATCGGTAATGTTCTAAAAAGGTACAATATGTTGGGCATTACCATCATTTTAATGGAATTGATCCTGCCTATCCAAGATGTATGTGCCAATTCCCAAGAATTTGTTTGTTTTAAAATCCCAGCTAGTACTGTTTCGTGATTTTCTCGAATAATTTGTGTTTGGGAACATGCAATTTTTACTCCCAAATATAAAATTGATGTTTTGCGCCATTCAAAGGGGTATTTATCTGTTAGGGTGTGGATGGTCCCCTGGTCCAGGTGGACAGGAAGTATTTGTGTTTTTTTTATATTGTTCTTATAATAAGAAACATTGCCGTATTCATGCAAGGTGTCTATAAGGTGGGGGATAGATTGTTCCGGTGTTTGAAGGAACAGCATAACGTCATCAGCGAAAAGTGCAATTTTCTTTTCGCCGTCTGGCGTTTGTAGACCTGGAAGTAAAGGGTTTTTTTGTATTGTTTTTACCAATGGCTCTAAACATAAAATGAAAATAAGGGGAGATAATGGACAGCCTTGCCTGGTGCCATTTGTTATGGTGAAGTTGCGTGAAGTGAACCCTGTATTAAATACCTTAGCCGATGGCGATGAGTACAAGGCCAAAATGCTATTTATAAAGGGTCGGGAGATATTAAACGCTGATAGCGAGCTAGTCATATAGTTCCAGTTAAGGCGGTCAAATGCCTTTTCCGCATCCAACGCCATGAGGACTCCTCGTTGTTTATGTTTAAAAGCCCATTCCAATAGATCCATACAGTATCTAGTATTATCGCCAACTTGCCGTCCAGGCACAAAGCCCGCTTGTTCCTCCGATACCAGGGTAGTTAAAAGGGGTTTTAGTCTATTGGCTAACAATTTTGCATACAATTTTACATCGGCGTTCAGTAATGATATCGGCCGCAGATTGCTGCAACTTGTAGGTGCTTTGTTCGGTTTAGGTAAGGTTATGATATAGGCTTCTAGCATTTCCCCCGGAAACTTCCCGGTTAGTCTAACTTTGTTGAACAACCTTGTAAGATGAGGAGTAATTTGATCATTTAATTTGATGTAATAATAATTCGATAGCCCATCAGGGCCTGGGGCCTTGTGTTTGGGGAGTGCTCGAATTGCTTCTTTAACCTCATTTTCTGTGAATGGAGCATTTAGTTGCTCGTTGTGGAGTGTCGTAAGTTGTGGGAGATCTATTTTTGATAGATAGCTGTCTATTTCTAATTGAGAGGGTATGTGTGTGTCTCCTTGTGATTTTAGGTTGTATAGACCTTCGTAGTAGTAGGATAGTTCATCTACTATATCGTTGGAATTGTAGATCCTGGTGTCGGATTTGGAGATCAGGTACGGGATTTTTGTTTGGAGGTATCTAGATTTCAATTTGCTTGCTAACAATTTGCCCGCTTTGTTACCCATATGGTAATAATGTTGGTTAAGCTTCCGAGCATATGTTGTAAATGCCTGTGTGTTTAGATGTTGGAGGGCTGTGCGGGTGCTAGTAATCTGTTTGGATAGAGCTTTTGAGGGGGATGCTTTATTCAACGTCTCAAGTGATGATAGTTTTTGGGTCAGGGTGGCAAGTTCCTTGTTAAAATGGGATTTAATAGAAGAGCCCAATTGGACAAAAACCCCTCTAATAACCGCCTTATGTGCTAGCCACTGCGTTTCTATGGAGGTGTCGTCAGTGTTGTTGATCGTAAAATATTCCTCCAAAGCCGACTGTACTTTTTGTAAATGTGCAGGGCCGTCTAGTATGGATTCATTTAGTCTCCATTTGCCTCTGCCTTTAGCGGGGTATGGAACTGATTTTGATCTTTTTAATTTTCTATAATTTCTACTATAATTGTTTCAATCATAAAATAAGTTGTTATACTACTATATGTATCTTTTAATGTTATAAAAAATGTATAAACATACTATGTAATTATTCTATGTACTTTTGGGATCTCTTTTTCAGTCTCTTCCCCTTTAAAATTGCCCATTCCTTTATTAATACTCTTCCGTGGGCTCCTGTTGGCCCTTAATTGATATCCACTACCATATTATATCTAGCCATTGCACTTATTTTACTTAACTTCCATTATTATCCATTATTGACTATTATTCCATTATTGACTATTATTGGTCAGCACCAGCCGAATGCGCAAGTCATGTGACCCAGGTTTCATATCGGTCCCATCTTGGAATAGCCCATCTGCTCCTAGCTCCTCTTAATTCTCTTTCTGTTCCTTTCCTTTTGAAAGATAATTCACCTCCCCGATCCCAACAAATACTTACCGTAGAGCTGCTATAGCCATTTTTTGGGGCACCATTCCATGCCAATCCACTGGTCACATGACACATGCCTCGGTACCATTTTGGTTCACCTCATTCTCTCCTATCCAGTTTTATATTGCAAATAATGTTAATTTGTATGTATCCCTTATGCCATATGACCTATTTCTATGTGTAACCATTATATTTATTGTCAATAAGAATTCTGAAAAGTTTCTGTACTAATCTTTTTTGTGGTCATGTGATGATTACATCATTTGACCGCAAAATTCTAAATTGTATCTTATATATATTTTCTACTATTCCTGGACCATCCTGCTTTATTCTACTGCCTTCTGGACATAATTTTTTATGGTGGGAAATGTACCAACCAAGCATTGTGGACTAAGAAAAAACATTTACTGCTGAGAAACCAAATACTATAGAGAGGAATCCAGCCACCAGTATATCCCAGAGTGAGGATTATACCACTCCACATTGTTTATTTGGAACCTTTGGGGCTCCATTAAATATGAGTACAATGACACTTATCTACTTACTTAGCCTGTGTCATCCTAACATCATACACTATATAGGTGTCTGTTTTGTTTGTATTACATATTTCCTGGATGACCATACTTGGATCAAAAGATACATCACACATCCTTAATCTGGGATTGTACCGTCTAGCCATACAGAAGATTAACTAATTGGTAGCTCCTTAAATTGTAAGTGCATCTATTCTACTAAACTCCATTATATAAGACATATACTTGTCTTATATAATACTATATACTTATCCATTGAACCTTCCTCTCAGTTCACATTGTCTACATCTGAGGACATTCCAGGGCTCTACTCCCATTTTATTCCTGTATACATTACCCAAAACTTAACCTAACCAGTGAAACCAAAACCAACAAGGTTGACAACTTTCTCTGAGGCAAATGAAAAAACTTTCCATGGAGGCCATCTCAATCAATAGAAAGAGCAAGCCCATACAAGACATTTTGTCTTATCCTCTACCAGGGGAACATCAGACTTATGGACAACCTTCAAAAGTGATCCCAAAGAGTCCCACAAGCCAATGACTCTAAATGACCTACAAAGACAAATCCATAGAGGCAGCAAACTACAGAATTCCCCCTGGAGCCTGTTTAAATGGGCACTCCACTGTCCAAATGGGCAAAACAATTTAAATAACTGTTTAGCAGATATACCTCCAATACCTACTTGTGTGTTTTTTTCATGCATGTATTTATTGGGGGTACATCATGAAAGAGCTTGCAAAAAATGTAGTTCTTATAAACTGTAGCTTTAGCAAGCCCTCTCCTTTTTCTCCTTGAGAAGTCTCTGAATTGGTGAACTCGTGTGCACATCGTATATGAACTCTGGAAAAGCATAGGTGCCCGTTTGAGGTCTTTGTGTGAGGTGTACAGTGTGTTCAAGCAGATTGCGCCTGACACTTCTGTTATCTCTGGGGAGCTAACTGTAGGAGGCTGCAGACCCTGGGGGGTGTTCCAGAATTTATTTATAAAAGTGTTGATTTCTCATAGAAAGCTTTAGGAATGAGGAGTGGTCCATTAAAGTAACACTATAGTGTTAGGAATATAAATATGTATTCCCAACGCTATAGAGTCTTAGTCACCTAAATTGTTCCGCAGTGAATACATGCTTTATTAACTATTTATATGCTTACCTTAATCCAGGGCTGGGCTTCCCAGCACTGGTGACCTCTCCTCCTCCATCGACGTCAGCTCCCGAGTGGAGCCGAATGCGCATGCGCTTGCAGAGGTGCCACTGCATTCAAACCCCCTTATAGGAAAGCATTACTTCATTGAGCTGAAGTGGTCTGGGAGCCTATAGTTGTCCTTTAACTACCCATTCCAGGAAGGAAGAAAAGAGCTTCAAACACTGAAATGAAATTAAGCACCAGATGGGCAGGCACACATCATAGAAATACTATACCTGAAATAACAGATAAATACAAATTTAGATACATTTAAAAAATGCATGGATGCTTTATTGCATAAACAGATTTTTCATTCATATAATTGATATGTATGTAAATAGGTTATTGATCCAAAGAGGAATCTGATTGCCATTGTGATATTATTGGAAATAGCTACAATTTTTTTTTTTTTTTTTTTTTTAAATTCTTTATTTTGTTTGTGCAAAGGTGAAACATGTGGTTTGTCACTGCCACAACAGCAGGTGCAACCCGGTGATATACATACGATTACATATGGCAATAGAGATAAACATTGCACATTTTTTTAAAGGTAAGTTAGCAAACAGGTTTAAGTCTAAGTCGTTAACAAATGAGAGATTTGCATATATGTTCAGTCGATGTTCGCCTTATCAGCAATAATGAGATTTGCACACATTTTGAAATGAGAAGATATTGTTGTAAGTTAATTTTCACACGGGTACGCTATTTTGCTTTAGTCGTTACTAAGAGTTTAACGTGCACAATTTTAAGGAGGAAAGCATGCTAGTTAGGCATAAAAGTCCTGAGGTCTTCACGCTTAATTAAATAGTGGTATCAATTGATTAACATTAGATAGGTAACAGTTAACCCTACTACATCAATTTTGCTAGCATATATGTGTTGTGATATTCTGATTTGCAGTGCACTATGATTCCAGGGGTTAGTAAGTATGATTATGGCTAGCAGGTTTGTCACACTGGGTTTTTATGCTGATCTTACATCTAACAATGAGGACTAAGTCAAACTATGAGAATGTTAGAAGGTAAACCATGTTAAGTCATGAGAAACATCATAATACGGTTTATGATTATTGCTGCCTAGCGACTATACAGTACTTTACTTGATGCATTAAACTTAAGTATAGATTTAAGCATACGATGCCAAGGATACAATAGTGCTTAGTTTTTGTCATCGGGTGAGACACAAAATCCGGTTGGTTAGATAAGTAAGTATAGCTCGTGGAGGCTTACTGCTAAGTAGCATGTTATTAGGGTCACCTCAAAGTAAGGACAATTAAAATGAAGAAAAATAGAAAAGTAACAAAAGTATAACACTCGCTTAACTCTGGGCTAGGCTATGCTTAGTTGGACTCAGTATGCAATCTGCGGGCTACGGATATTACCCCCCTGTGATCCCCGGTGCGAGCAGTCCAGAGAACTGAGTCAAGCAACGTATATAGATGCCAGCCGGCATTCATGGGAGTTTGATTAGGGCATATGTAGCTGGGCAGCAATGGGCGGTTTGCCCGACGTTGAGTCCAGATCGCGTTGGGGTCAGCCGATGCCCTGTTGCGGCCTGATGGATGCCCCCCATGTCGGCATTTGCTGCTTAAGTATACTCCTCGGTGCTAGGGAGCGTAGAGCTCCAGAGCCCTGTGGGGGGGTGTTGAGTGCCTCCCAATCCGTGCGTCTGGCAGAGTTATCCTGTCCTGGGCTGGGTATCTGGGGTGTCTGCCAGGCACTTTGTTGGTGCAGGGTTGAGAGAGTTACTGAGTTGGAGGTTGGTTGGGAGCACCGGCGGGTCCTCTTCTGAAGCTTGAGGCCATGAGTGCCGTTATGCGAGGGTTCCGGCGCCGGTTCCCGTCCTAGTGAATGTCGGCTTTGTCTCCGTCGCGGGCTCGCTCGGGAAGTGCGGGGTGGGGTCCCCTGCAGATGGCGTCGGGTAGCCGGGTGGATCCATGCCATCGCCTCCTTCAACGCTAGCATGTAGCTCCTTCGTCTGGCTTTATGCGTCGCCCAGAGGTAAGTACTTATCCGTTCTACGAACTCCCACATGTGTTTGGGTGGCTGAGAGGACAGTCGCGTGGACCTGGGCCGCGGCTGAGCCGCCATTTTGGTCAGGCCCTGGTCGTCTCGTTTGGCTGAGGGTTTTGATGATCGGTCAGGCGTTGTTATGGGGGTAATCGTCCCCAGCGAGGACCGGGATGTCCCCCGCCGGTCCAGAGGGGGGGTAGCAGGCTGAAGTGCTGAAGTGCCGAAGTTCCGAAGTTCCGAAGCACAGTATTGCCTAAGTACTAATATACTTACCCAGTGAAAGAAGAAGAATGTTACATTGTATACAATTTTAAATAAAAAGTATACAAACATAGCCAGGATTCACCTGTAAGCATTTGCAACACTTACAACAATCAAGCAACATACATTCATATAAAATGTAAGTTACTTGGCCAGTCAATGTAATGACAGGAATGAATAAGTAGCTAACTCCCTAATTCCCACGGTATTAGGGAGCTATCTACTAAAAGGCTGAAAGACCTAAATTGGTCTTTCAGCCAAATTTACTAATACTAAGTAAAGATTACTTAGTATTAGTAAATTATGCCCCTACTCGCTATACCGCGAGATGGGGCATGTCTATTAAACAGTGAGCAAAAAAAATAAGGACATATTGCCCCTCCCGGCCCCCACCCCTGAGCAGTGGGTGGGGGCCCTAAATATAAGGGGGGGACCTAATGTCCTCCCTCCTGGCCCCCACCCCTGTGCAGTGGGTGGGGGCCCTAAATTATAAGGGGGGACCTAATGTCCTCCCCCTGGCCACCACCCCTGAGCGGTGGGTGGGGGCCCTAAATACTAATAAGGGGGGAAACCTAATGAGCGGCGGGTGGGGGCCCTAAATTGGAATAAGGGGGACACACCTAGTGTTCTTCCCCCTGGCCCCCACCCCTCAGCGGTGGGTGGGGGCCCTAAATACTAATAAGGGGGGGACCTAAGGTCCTCCCCCTGGCCCCCACCCCTGAGCGGCGGGTGGGGGCCCTAAATTGGAATAAGGGGGGACACCTAGTGTTCTCCCCCCTGGCCCCCAGCCCTCAGTGGCAGGTGGGAGCCCTAAATACTAATAAGGGGGGGACCTAAGGTCCTCCTCCCTGGCCCCCACCCCTGAGCGGCGGGTGGGGGCCCTAAAAAAATGTCCCCCCCAGGTGACTAGGGGTCCCCAAATCCCTAGTCACCCCCTCCCCCCCAATAAAAAATATCTCCCTACCTACCCCCCTCACCTAAAAATAATGAGGGGGGACCTTTAACTAAGTACCTGTAAAAAAAAATAAACTTACCATTCGATGTTTTCTTTCTTCTAAAATCTTCTTTTTTCAGCCCCCAAAAAAGGGCAAATAAAAAAACCATAATAACCGACGCAATTATATATATATAAAAAAAAAGAGCGCAAAAAAAAAATCCTTCTTCACCCGGCGAGGGATCCACGCAGACTGAGCTCTGCAGGGCGGGGCAAGGCTTATAAAGCCTTGCCCCGCCCTGCAATTAGGCTCAGAGCGCCCTGATTGGTGGGTTTAAGCCATCCAATCAGAGTGCTCTGACAGGTAAATGAAGAGACTGACAGGTTAGTCTCTACATTTACCTGTCACAGCACTCTGATTGGTTGGTTTGAAATCCACCAATCAGAGTGCTCTGTGTCATTTTACACAGCGTGGGAAAGTTCTTTGGAATTTTCCCACGCTGTGTAATTTGACTCATAACTCTCTGATTGGTGGATTAAGTAACCAATCAGAGAGTTGTCAGTCTCTTCATTTACCTGTCAGAGCACTCTGATTGGATGGCTTAAACCCACCAATCAGAGTGCTCTGATCCTAATTGCAGGGCGGGGCAAGGCTGTATAAGCCTTCCCCCACCCTGCAGAGCTCAGTCTGCGCGGAGCCCTCCATGGGTGAAGATGGATTATTATTTTTTGCGCTCGTTTTTTTTTTTTAGACTTGCGTTGGTTATTATGGTTTTTTATTTGGCCTTTTTTGGGGCTGAAAAAATAAGATTTTAGAAGAAAGAAAACATCGAATGGTAAGTTTTTTTTTTCTACAGGTACTTAGTTAAAGGTTCCCCCCATTAGTTTTTAGGGTGAGGGGGGTAGGTAGGGGGATAATTTTTATTGGGGGAGAGGGGGTGACTAGGGGTTTGGGGACCCCTAGTCACCTGGGCGGGGTCATTTTTTTTAGGGCCCCCACCTACTGCTCAGGGGTGGGGGCCAGGGGGGAGGACGTTAGGCCCCCCCTTATTCCAATTTAGGGCCCCCACGCTCCGCTCAGGGGTGGGGCCAGGGGGGAGGATACTAGGTCCCCCTGTGCCGCTAGTTCGGGTATAGCCTTCGATTTTAGCTTGTTCATGCCTGTCGTTACAGGAGCTCTCAGAATATGCAACCAGCCATCTTGGCTGTCAGGCCCCGCCCCCCGGAAATAGCTACAATTAAGTAGTTTTTTTTTGCCTTCTTTTGGATTAACAGCATGAAAGAATGTGCTTCACAGTTGAACTTGATGAACTTTTGTCTTTTTTTTAACCTAGACAACTATGTAGATATGTAACACTCAGAGGATGATATACATTGCATTGTACAGTAATTGAAAGGTCACTTTTTAATATTTGGCATTGCTAACTTTGTGTAGAATGCACCCTGCCATAATATTTCTCTGATTCAGTGGAATCATCTTGGAAATTAGACATGTGCAATTTGTTTCGGTCCGAATATGAATTCGGATGAATTTCAGGCAATTCGGACATTCGGGTACTTCCGAATGTCCAAATTGGCGAATTGCCGAGGTCCCGAAGTTCCGAAATTACCGAATTTCCGAAGTGTCGAAGGGCCGAAGTTCCGAAGTGCTGAAGTGCCGAAGTTCCGAAGTTCCGAAGCACAGTATTGCCTAAGTACTAATATACTTACCCAGTGAAAGAAGAAGAATGTTACATTGTATACAATTTTAAATAAAAAGTATACAAACATAGCCAGGATTCACCTGTAAGCATTTGCAACACTTACAACAATCAAGCAACATACATTCATATAAAATGTAAGTTACTTGGCCAGTCAATGTAATGACAGGAATGAATAAGTAGCTAACTCCCTAATTCCCACGGTATTAGGGAGCTATCTACTAAAAGGCTGAAAGACCTAAATTGGTCTTTCAGCCAAATTTACTAATACTAAGTAAAGATTACTTAGTATTAGTAAATTATGCCCCTACTCGCTATACCGCGAGATGGGGCATGTCTATTAAACAGTGAGCAAAAAAAATAAGGACATATTGCCCCTCCCGGCCCCCACCCCTGAGCAGTGGGTGGGGGCCCTAAATATAAGGGGGGGACCTAATGTCCTCCCTCCTGGCCCCCACCCCTGTGCAGTGGGTGGGGGCCCTAAATTATAAGGGGGGACCTAATGTCCTCCCCCTGGCCACCACCCCTGAGCGGTGGGTGGGGGCCCTAAATACTAATAAGGGGGGAAACCTAATGAGCGGCGGGTGGGGGCCCTAAATTGGAATAAGGGGGACACACCTAGTGTTCTTCCCCCTGGCCCCCACCCCTCAGCGGTGGGTGGGGGCCCTAAATACTAATAAGGGGGGGACCTAAGGTCCTCCCCCTGGCCCCCACCCCTGAGCGGCGGGTGGGGGCCCTAAATTGGAATAAGGGGGGACACCTAGTGTTCTCCCCCCTGGCCCCCAGCCCTCAGTGGCAGGTGGGAGCCCTAAATACTAATAAGGGGGGGACCTAAGGTCCTCCTCCCTGGCCCCCACCCCTGAGCGGCGGGTGGGGGCCCTAAAAAAATGTCCCCCCCAGGTGACTAGGGGTCCCCAAATCCCTAGTCACCCCCTCCCCCCCAATAAAAAATATCTCCCTACCTACCCCCCTCACCTAAAAATAATGAGGGGGGACCTTTAACTAAGTACCTGTAAAAAAAAATAAACTTACCATTCGATGTTTTCTTTCTTCTAAAATCTTCTTTTTTCAGCCCCCAAAAAAGGGCAAATAAAAAAACCATAATAACCGACGCAATTATATATATATAAAAAAAAAGAGCGCAAAAAAAAAATCCTTCTTCACCCGGCGAGGGATCCACGCAGACTGAGCTCTGCAGGGCGGGGCAAGGCTTATAAAGCCTTGCCCCGCCCTGCAATTAGGCTCAGAGCGCCCTGATTGGTGGGTTTAAGCCATCCAATCAGAGTGCTCTGACAGGTAAATGAAGAGACTGACAGGTTAGTCTCTACATTTACCTGTCACAGCACTCTGATTGGTTGGTTTGAAATCCACCAATCAGAGTGCTCTGTGTCATTTTACACAGCGTGGGAAAGTTCTTTGGAATTTTCCCACGCTGTGTAATTTGACTCATAACTCTCTGATTGGTGGATTAAGTAACCAATCAGAGAGTTGTCAGTCTCTTCATTTACCTGTCAGAGCACTCTGATTGGATGGCTTAAACCCACCAATCAGAGTGCTCTGATCCTAATTGCAGGGCGGGGCAAGGCTGTATAAGCCTTCCCCCACCCTGCAGAGCTCAGTCTGCGCGGAGCCCTCCATGGGTGAAGATGGATTATTATTTTTTGCGCTCGTTTTTTTTTTTTAGACTTGCGTTGGTTATTATGGTTTTTTATTTGGCCTTTTTTGGGGCTGAAAAAATAAGATTTTAGAAGAAAGAAAACATCGAATGGTAAGTTTTTTTTTTCTACAGGTACTTAGTTAAAGGTTCCCCCCATTAGTTTTTAGGGTGAGGGGGGTAGGTAGGGGGATAATTTTTATTGGGGGAGAGGGGGTGACTAGGGGTTTGGGGACCCCTAGTCACCTGGGCGGGGTCATTTTTTTTAGGGCCCCCACCTACTGCTCAGGGGTGGGGGCCAGGGGGGAGGACGTTAGGCCCCCCCTTATTCCAATTTAGGGCCCCCACGCTCCGCTCAGGGGTGGGGCCAGGGGGGAGGATACTAGGTCCCCCCCTTATTCCAATTTAGGGCCCCCACCCGCCGCTCAGGGGTGGGGGCCAAGGGGAGGACATTAGGTCCCCCCTATTAGTATTTAGGGCCCCCACCCGCCGCTCAGGGGTGGGGGCCAGGGGGGAGGACATAAGGTCCCCCCTTATACTAGTTTAGGGCCCCCACCCACCGCTCAGGGGTGGGGGCCAGGGGGAGGACATTAGGTCCCCCCTTGTTCTTGTTTAGGGCCCCCACCCACCGCTTAGGGGTGGGGGCCAGGGGGGAGGACATTAGGTCCCCCCTTATTAGTATTTAGGGCCCCCACCCGCCACTCAGGGGTGGGGGCCAGGGGGGAGAACAATAGGTCCACCCCATCATTTTACTTTAGGGCCTCCACCCGCCGCTAGTTTAGGGCCCCCACTAGTTTAGGGCCCCCACCCACCGCTCAGGGGTGGGGGCCAGGGGGAGGACATTAGGTCCCCTCTTATTAGTATTTAGGGCCCCCACTAGTTTAGGGCCCCCACCCGCCGCTCAGGGGTGGGGGCCAGGGGGGAGGTCAATAGGTCCCTCCCCATCATTTTACTTTAGGGCCGCCACCCGTCGCTCAGGCATGGGTGCCAGGGGCCAGGGGGGGCACTATTTTTTTTTAAAACAGTGAGCAGTCACAGGCTGCTCACTGTTTACTAGACATGCCCCCTACTCGCGGTATAGCGTGGAGGGGCAAAATGTACTAATACTAAGTAATTTTTACTTAGTATTAGTAAATTTGGCTGAAAGACCAATTTAGGTCTTTCAGCCTTTTGGTAGATAACTCCCTAATACCGTGGGAATTAGGGAGTTATCTACCAAGCGGCTGCAAGAGAAGTCTCGAGGTGCCGAAGTCCCGAAATTCCAAAATGCTGAAGTTCCGAAATTCCAAAGTGCCGAAGTTGCCGAATTTCCGAAGTGTCAGGAGCTGAAGTTCTGAAGTGCTGAAGTGCCAAAGTTCTGAAGTTGCCGAAGTTGCCGAAGTTCCGAAGTGCCGAAGATCCGAAGTTGCCAAAGTAACGAAGTCTTGAAGTGCCGACTTGCCGAAGTCCCGAATTGTGAAAATCCCGATTTTCGGAATGCCGAACAGAACCGAAAATTTCCGCCATGCACATGCCTATTGGAAATGTCTGCCCTCAAATCGGCAGCCTCTCTGGAGAAGCGGGTATCAATGAAAACGGTGAAGAAGGAGAGCGAACCACTGGGCCCCTGCAGGCAAGTCTGAACTGCATCACATGACTGCGTCCATACCTCCCTAGTGTCCCTATTAAGGAGGAACAGTCCCCATTTTGAGCTAACATCTCTGTGACCCTCATTTCTATCCTAATGTCCCTCTTTTCCAGGAGCTCCATGTTGTTGATGTGTCTGAGTGTGTAACAGAACTGCACATCTATAATACTCTCAGTAATGTGTCTTTAAACTACAATAAATGTGTTTAAAAATCGAGAAGTCTGTATAAGTAAGATACATTGTTCTTGTTCTACATTACATTTTAGTTCCATAAATTGTTATTAATAAGTCCACCTAAAATGTCTCAGAACAGCCCTGCCCCAATAAAAACAGCAGGTCAATATTAAAGAAGCCTCCAGAAATGTGGTAAATTCTAGACTTGGGCATTCGTATTTCTTACAGATAGATTTTCGTACGAAAATATTCATTTTCTTCCATTCTTACGAATACCGAATAATGAATGGGTATCCAAACTAAAGAACGAACAAACGAATGGCTGTATACCGAAAATCTTTTGTTTGTTCGTTCATTCGGCATTTTGAATTACACTCTGTGTGAATTACACTTCGCACTCTGTGTAATTCAAAAAGCCGAACTATTAACCGAATGAATGAATAGCAATGAATATATATATCATTCTTTCATTCGTTAGTTCTGTTCACTCCCTTCAAATCTGATGGGATTGAGCCAAACTAACAAATGCATACTAATGAATGTGCCTTTAGTTCATTCGCATAACTAGTTCGGCTTTTTGAATTACAGGCAGTCAGTAGTGTAATGTATTCATTTATTATAATGCAAACTACCGAACGAGCAGTGTTCAGATATGTGGAGAACCTAGTCTTATACCATAGATATATTGATGACTGACATTTTTAATGTCAGGTTGGGATCGTGCATCCAGAATGCCTAGTGGAACTGATGCCCTATAGACCTGTAGGCCAAGACCTCCTAGACCTCCTGCAGTAACTGTAACAGTACAGTCTGGACCACAGCAGCAAGAATCTGCTTTCCTGATTTTGCATTGAAAATTTAACAGCACCAAGTTCAACATGACTAAATTTAGTTGGACACTGTCAGACAGATTTCCGTTACTTAACCAAAGCCTCCATGCTGGGAAGCCCATAAAGGTGACATACTACTGGCCATGACATGCCATGATTCAGATCATATTTCTGGAGACTCCATTGACAGTGACCTGTTTTTATTACACTGACTTTTATTGACATAGATAGTCATACAATAAAAACAGCAGGTCAATATTAAAGAAGCCTCCAGAAATGTGGTAAATTCTGTCTGTAGCTACAAATGTAGCATTGCGTTTGCAGAGTCCGCGTGAAACATTTTATCTCAGAGCGGCTGAATATGGCTGCAAGCTGTTGAAAGGATAAAATCATATAACCAATCGGCCATTTTGTGTTAACCCTCCATTTTGATATTTTCTACTCAAAACTTTTTAAAATATTATTCATACATGATAAGTAATATTCGTACGACACATATATAACCATTTACACAAAAATAAGTCCTGCGCTCAAACTCCCACTACTTCTGGGCGGCAGCAATGACCATATTACATATCAGCCTCAATACATACAATAAAAACCAAGGAAAAAACAATAACCTGCACACTAGCCCAAATCCCTATGGGGAATTGATAGAGTAGGACCTACCTAATAGTTTGCCTTGACGTGGTAAGTGGGTGTACATCTAATACTAAATAACCTTCATTTATTTATATATGCACATGGATTTGGGATATATAACCATTTGCCTAAAGCTGATCCCAACAGATGTTTCATTTAGAATATCTATACTGTAAAAATATGGAACTTGCTAAACTAAAACTCCTGGAACTTACCATTTTATAACTCCTTTCCTGTTATATTAATTCTAAGTGACCAAATGACTTACCGTATATACTCGAGTATAAGCCGACCCGAATATAAGCCGAGGCCCCTAATTTTATCCCAAAAAAATGGGAAAATTTATTGACTCGAGTATAAGACTAGGGTGGGAAATGCAGCAGCTACTGGTAAATTTCTAAATAAAATTAGATCCTAAAAAAAATATATTAATTGAATATTTATTTACAGTGTGTGTATAATGAATGCAGTGTGTGCGTATGTGTGTGTGTATGAGTGCAGCGTGTGTGTATGAGTGCAGCGTGTGTGTATGAGTGCAGCGTGTGTATGAGTGCAATGTGTGTGTGCATGAATGCAGTGTGTGTGTGCATGAATGCAGTGTGTGTGTGCATGAATGCAGTGTGTGCAGGGCCGGTGCAAGGATATTTGCCGCCGTAGGCAAAAAAAATGTTGCCGCCCCCTCCCCCCCATATGTCCTGACTTCCCCTCCTCCTCCCTCAGTGGTCCTTACCTCCCCACCCCCGTGTTCCTTCACCCCCCCCCCCCAGTGGTCCTGACTCACCCCTCCCCTAGTGGTCCTTACCCTCCCCTCCCCTAGTGGTCCTTACTTCCCCCTCCCCTCCCATAGTGGTCCTTATCCCACCCCCTCCCTCTCATAGTGGTCCTTATCCCCCTTCTCCCTCCCATAGTGTTCCTTATCCCCCCCATCCCTCCCATAGTGGTCCATATACCCCCCCTCCCTCCCATAGTGGTCCTTATACCCCCCCTCCCTCCCATAGTGGTCCTTATCCCACCCCCTCCCTCCCATAGTGGTCCTTATACCCCCCTCCCTCCCATAGGGGTCCTTATCCCCCCCTCCCTCCAATAGTATTCCTTATCCCACCCCCTCCCTACCATAGTGGTCCTTATCCCACCCCCTCCCTACCATAGTGGTCCTTATCCCACCCCCTCCCTCCCATAGTGGTCCTTATCCCCCCCTCCCTCCCATAGTGGTCCTTATCCCCCCCCTCCCTCCCATAGTGGTCCTTATCCCCCCCCTCCCTCCCATAGTGGTCCTTATCCCCCCCCTACCTCCCATAGTGGTCCTTATACCCCCCCTCCCTCCCATAGCGGTCCTTATACCCCCCTCCCTCCCATAGTGGTCCTTATACCCCCTTCCCTCCCATAGTGGTCCTTATACCCCCCCCCCCCCTCCCATAGTGGTCCTTATCCCCCTTTTTTTTGTTATTATTAATTTTTTTTTATTATTATTAATTTTGTATTATTATTTCGTATTTTATTTATATTTTTTCTTTCGTCCCCCCTCCCTGCTTGATACATGGCAGGGAGGGGGGCTCTCCTTCCCTGGTGGTCCAGTGGCAGTTCAGTGGGGGGGAGAGGGGGGCTGGCAGAGCTGTACTTACCTGTTCTGCAGCTCCTGTCAGCTCTCTCCTCCTCTGCGCCGTCCGTTCTGCTCTTCTGTCAGCTCCCAGTGTAAATCTCGCGAGAGCCGCGGCTCTCGCGAGATTTACACTGGGAGCTGACCGAGGTGCTGACCGGACGGCGCAGAGGAGGAGAGAGCTGACAGGAGCTGCAGAACAGGTAAGTACAGCTCTGCCAGCCCCCCTCTCCCCCCAGTCTGTATTATGGCAATGCAAATTGCCATAATACAGACCTTGACTCGAGTATAAGCCGAGTTGGGGTTTTTCAGCCCAAAAAATGGGCTGAAAAACTCGGCTTATACTCGAGTATATACGGTATATGCTTATTAATCTTACATTACTATATTAGCAAATACCACACACATATTGCTCTCAGAGCCTCACTCAAGGTTTGTGTGTGCCTGAGAGACCACAAGACTTTTTCAAGGTGTTATAATGACAAGTACATTATGATGACAAGTGGCGTCGACCTTGAAATTTTACTGCTGTGTGTCACATTGTTTTCTGTAAGCGGAAACGTCTTTTGGAATATTGTCACATTTGTCTTTTTTGCAGTCTGTAACACCAACGTTTATGTCTAACTAAAATATTTTATTACAAAAAAATACAGCACACGTGGATCTATTACCTTATTACATGTAGCAACTACCTGAAATAGGCAACATTACAGGTATATTCATTACTGTTAGAATAATAGTATATATGTGTAAACAATGTACTAACTAGATTTTTGTTTGAAACACTACCAAACAAGATACTATCACTATATCAGCGGTTGTTTCTTTAAGCTTACAGATGTGCTCAACAGTTTGCAAACCGTGGCAGAAATTGCGGCATTGATTTTGAAAATATGACTGATTATGCACAAAAGATTATTTTTTTGAAGGATATCAAAGAAAAAATCTCAGGAGATTTCTTTGATGTATATTCTATGGGGTATGCTGACCCATACTCAGTTAGCACCCTGTGATTTTTGTGATTGAGTGCAACCCTCTTCTCTATTTTTTATTGCAGGATAGTGACCATATGAAGCCATTTATAATCACATAGTTGTTTTGCTCTGTTTTAAATCATAATGATAACAGAAATCACCCAAATGGCCCTGATCAAAAGTTTACATACCCTAGAATGTTTGGCCTTGTTACAGACACACAAGGTGACACACACAGTTTAAAATGGCAATTACGGGTTAATTTGGAATTAGTTTCTGTGCATAAATAGTCAATGAGTTTGTTAGCTCTCATGTGGATGCACCGAGCAGGCTAGATACCAAAAGCCATGGGGAGCAGAAAAGAGTTGTCATAAGACCTGTGTAACAAGGTAATGGAACTTTTAAAGATGAAAAAGGATATAAAAAGATATCAAAAGCCTTGAAAATGCCAGTCAGTATTGTTCAACCATTTATAAGAAGTGGAAAATTTGGGGATCTCTTGATACTAAGCCAAGGTCAGGTAGACCAAGAAAGATTTCAGCCACATTTGCCAGAAGAATTGTTTGGGGTGCAAAGAAAAACCCACAAGTAACCTCAAGAGAAATACAGGCTGCTCTGGAAAAAGACGGTGTGGTTGCTTCAAGGAGCACAATACGATGATACTTGAAACAAAAATGAACTGCATGGTCGAGTTGACATTACTGAGCTAATGCCACATTACTGGTCGAGTTGCCATTACTAAGCTAATGCCACAAAAAATCTGGTTACAATATGCCCGATAACACCTTGACTCGCCTCACAGCTTCTGGCACACTGGAATTTGGAGTGACGAGATAAAAATAATGCTTTATGGTCACAACCATTAGCGCTATCTTTGGAGAGGGGTCAACAAGGCCTATAGTGAAAAGAATACCATCCCCACTGTGAAGCATGGTGGTGGCTCACTGATGTTTTGGGGGGATTTGAGCTCTAAAGGCACAGGGAATCTTGTGAAAATTGATGGCAAGATGGAATGTTATCAGAAAATACTGGCAGGCAATTTGCATTCTTCTGCACGAAGGCTGCGCATGGGACGCTCTTGGCCTAGTTGACCCTCCACTGGTTACAGCAGTAAAAGGTGAAGGTTCTGGAGTGGCCATCACAGTCTCCTGACTTTAATATCATCGAACCACTCTGGGGAGATCTCAATCGTGCAGTTCATGCAAGACGACCAAAGACTTTGCATGACCTGGAGACATTTTGCCAAGATGAATGGACAGCTATACCACCTGCAAAAAATGGTACATACAGTTGCAAGAAAAAGTATGTGAACCCTTTGGAATGATATGGATTTCTGCACAAATTGGTCATAAAATGTGGTCTGATCAACATCTAAGTCACAACAATAGACGATAAAAAAATAACTCACAAAGAATGAAATGTTGTCATGTTTTTATTGAACACACCATGTAAACATTCACAGTGCAGGTGGAAAAAGTATGTGAACCCCTAGACTAATGACATCTCCAAGAGCTAATTGGAGTGAGATGTCAGCCAACTGGAGTCCAATCAATGAGATGAGATTGGAGGTGTTGGTCACAGCTGCCCTATAACAAACACACACCAGTTCTGGGTTTGCTTTTCACAAGAAGCATTGCCTGATGTGAATGATGCCTTGCACAAAAGAGCTCTCAGAAGACCTATGATTAAGAATTGTTGACTTGCATAAAGCTGGAAAGGGTTATAAAAGTATCTCCAAAAGCCTTGCTGTTCATCAGTCCACGGTAAGACAAATTGTCTATAAATGGAGAAAGTTCAGCACTGCTGCTACTCTCCCTAGGAGTGGCCGTCCTGTAAAGATGACTGCAAGAGCACAGCGCAGACTGCTCAATGAGGTGAAAAAGAATCCTAGAGTGTCAGCTAAAGACTTACAAAAGTCACTGGCAAATGCTAACATCCCTGTTAGCGAATCTACAATACGTAAAACACTAAACAAGAATGGATTTCATGGGAGGATACCACAGAGGAAGCCACTGCTGTCCAAACAAAACATTGCTGCGCGTTTACAGTTTGCACAAGAGCACCTGGATGTTCCACAGCAGTACTGGCAAAATATTCTGTGGGCAGATGAAACCAAAATTAAGTTGTTTGCAAGAAACACACAACACTATGTGTGGTGAAAAAGAGGCACAGCACACCAACATCAAAACCTCATCCCATGGTATGGTGGTGGGGGCATCATGGTTTGGGTCTGCTTTGCTGCGTCAGGGCCTGGACGGATTGCTATCATTGAAGGAAAAATGAATTCCCAAGTTTATAAAGACATTTTGCAGTAGAACTTAAAGGACCACTATAGTGCCAGGAAAACATACTCGTTTTCCTGGCACTATAATGCCCTAAAGGTGCCCCCACCCTCAGGTTCCCTCCCACTGGGCTCTGGAGAGAGGAAGGGGTTAAACACTTACCTTTCTCCAGCGCCAGGCATGGAGCTTTCCTCCTCCTCTCCTCCTTCCTCGCGATGTCATCGGCTGAATGCTCATGCGCGGCAGGAACTGCGCGCGCATTCAGCCGGTCGCATGGGAAAGCATTTACAATGCTTTCCTATGGACGCTGGCGTCTTCTCACTGTAATTTTCACAGTGAGAAGCACGCAAGCGCCTCTAGCGGCTGTCAATGAGACAGCCACTAGAGGCTCTTGAGGCTGGATTAACCCTCAGTATAAACATAGCAGTTTCTCTGAAACTGCTATGTTTATAAAAAAAAAGGGTTAATCCTAGAAGGACCAGGCACCCAGACCACTTCATTAAGCTGAAGTGGTCTGGGTGCCTAGAGTGGTCCTTTAAGGCCATCTGTCTACCAGATGAAGCTCAGCAGAAGATGGGTGTTGCAACAGAACAATGACCCAAAGCATAGAAGTAAATCAACAACAGAATGGCTTAAACAGAAGAAAATACGCCTTCTGAAGTGGCCCAGTCAGAGTCCTGACCTCAACCTGATTGAGATGCTGTGGCATGACCTCAAGAAAGCGATTCACACCAGACATCGCAAGAATATTGCTGAACTGAAACAGTTCTGTAAAGAAGAATGGTCAAGAATTACTCCTGACTAGTGATGTACCGAACTGTCCGCCGGCGAACAGTTCCCGGCGAACTTAGTGTGTTCGCGTTCGCCACCGCGGGCGAACACATGGGCGGTTCGATCCGCCCCCTATTCGTCATCATTGGGCAAACTTTGACCCTGTGCCTCTCGGTCAGCAGACACATTCCAGCCAATCAGCAGCACTCCCTCCCTTCCACACCCTCCAACCTCCCTCCCAGCATCCATTTTCGATTCATTCTGAAGCTGCATGCTTAGTGAGAGGAGGGAAAGTTTAGCTGCTGCTGATTAGATAGGGAAATTGATAGCTAGGCTAGGGTATTCAGTGTCCACTACAATCCTGAAGGACTCATCTGATCTCTGCTGTAAGGACAGCACCCCAAAAAGCCCTTTTTAGGGCTATAACATCAGGCTTCTTTTTTTTTTTTTTTCCTGTGTAATGTAATTGCAGGTGCCTGCCTGCCAGCTTCTGTGTGAGGTTCACATTGGATACTGTGCCTACTTGCCCAGTGCCACCACTCATATCTGTTTTAACAATTGGTTAAGCTTTAGATTTAAAAGAAATAATTTGTTTTCACTGTAATAGAAGAGCAGTTGCCTGCCTGCCAGCTTCTGTGTCAGGTTGGATGCCTTGCCCATTTGCACAGTCAGTGCCACCACTCATATCTGTTTTAACAATAGCTTAAGCTTTAGATTTCTGCCCTTTATGGATTAAAAGCAGACTCTGCATCAACTGTGTAATTTTCCATGGGAGTTTTGCCATGGATCCCCCTCCGGCATGCCACAGTCCAGATGTTAGTCCCCTTGAAACAACTTTTCCATCACTTTTGTGGCCAGAAAGAGTCCCTGTTGGTTTTAAAATTCGCCTGCCCATTGAAGTCAATGGCGGTTTGAGGAAGTTCGCGTTCGCCGTTCGCGAACCGAAAATGTCGGGTTCGCGACAACACTACTCCTGACCGTTGTGCACGTCTGATCTGCAACTACAGGAAACGTTTGGTTGAAGTTATTGCTGCCAAAGGAGGTTCAACCAGTTATTAAATCCAAGGGTTCACATACTTTTTTCCACCTGCACTGTGAATGTCTACATGGTGTGTTCAATAAAAACATGGCAACATTTCATTCTTTGTGTGTTATTAGTTTAAGCAGACTGTAATTGTCTATTGTTGTGACGTAGATGATGATCAGATCACATTTTATGACCAATTTGTGCAGAAATCCATATCATTCCAAAGGGTTCACATACTTTTTCTTGCAACTGTATATTACCAATTCTCCAAGGGTATGCAAACTTTTGAGCACAACTGTATGCATTTGAGGCAGTAAGTGATTTTTTTATTGGTCTCTTTCCTTATGACATTTTTTTTTAATAAAATCCAATAATAATAACATGATTGTTTTGTTTGTATTCCCATCCTTTTATTATTCTTCATTGTTAAAACATCGGTTATCTGTGGGATTTAAAAATATGTTTCAATTAAGAGGGTCTTCATTGGTAGGAACAAGATCCTCAAATATTTTGGGCCCCAGGCAACTGCCTCTAATAAGCTGTTTTCCCCTGTGCAGTGGAGACCCTTTGTGATATGAACAGTGCTAATTTCTAAAGTGAGAATTGAATCTTAATTTCACATTTAAGTACAAAATAGCCAAACTGGAAATTTTCTCTCCGTCAGCTATGCTTTTAGTTTAGCTATTCTGCACTTAAACTTTAAATTTACTTTGAATTCTCAGTTTAATAAATCATTTTTTTTAAAACATGTTTTATATTCTTTATTTTTGTTGTGTAGATCAGTACAATGATGCCTGCAATGCCACAATAGCTGAAACAAGCTCAGTTATTTCAACATAGTAAAACAGATGTATGGCATTAGAGAACACGCAATTTTTTTTAAAATACAGCATTAAACAAGTGAGCGTGCATGTTAAAGCAATAAACATAAAGTATGAGAGTAATTAGTGAGAGATGTGTAGTCTTGGGATTACTATCACAAGTTACAGAATCAGAAGGAAGGTCTGCTTGGTAGATTGGTTTGCACTGATGTGCTAAGTTAGGGCACTGAATACATGGAGTAGTGCTGAGGGAATATCATGCATTACATAGTTACACAGTTACCTAGTTACACAGCTGAAAAGACACTTGCGTCCATCAAGTTCAGCCTTTCTCACATATTTTTTGCTGTTGATCCAAAAGAAGGCAAAAAACCTAGACTGTAGCGCTTCCAATTTTGCAACAAACTGTGAAAAAATTCCTTTTTGACCCCAAAATAGCAGTCAGATGCCTCCTTGAATCAAGCAGCTAATACCCCACTAATTAGAAATTATATCCCTGTATGTTGTGCTTTTGCAAGTATTAATCCAATTGCAGTTTAAACATCTGTATAGACTCTGACAAAACAACCTCTTCAGGCAGAGAATTCCATATCCTTATTACTCTGACTGTAAAAAAAACTTTTCTTTGCCTTAGAATAAATCTCCTTTCTTCCAGCCTAAATGTGTGACCTTGTGTCCTATGTATAGCCCTGTTTATGAATAGATTTCCAGATAATGGTTTGTACTGGCCCCGAATATATTTGTATAATGTTATCATATCCCCTCTGAAAGAGATTTACATTTTTTAACCTTTCTTCGTAGCTAAAATGCTCCATTCCTTTTATCAATTTTGTAGCTCGTCTCTGCACTTTTTCTAGTGCCATGATATCCTTCTTTAGAACAGGTGCCCCAACTTGCACAGCATATTCAAGGTGTGGTCTTACCAGCGATTTATAAGGAGGCAAAATTATATTTTCATCTCGAGAATTTATGCCCCTATTTATACATGACAAAACCTTACTGGCCTTAGCAACTGCAGAGACATTGCATATTGCTACCAAATTTGTTGTCTACAACAGTTCCCAAATCCTTCTCGTGTGTGGTTATCCCTAATTCACTACCATTTAGGGTGTAAGATGCATGTGCATTCTTAACCCCGAAGTGCATAACTTTGTATTTCTCTATGTTAAATTGCATCTGCCATTTTAGTGCCCAATCTCCCAATCTATCCAAATCTCTCTGCAGCAAAGCAATATCCTGCTCACATTTTAGTACTTTACAAAGTTTTGCGTCATCTGCAAACACCGAAACATGGCTTTCAATACCCATTTCAAGATCATTTATATATATGTTAAAAAGAAGCGGTCCCAAAACAGAACCCTGAGGGACACCACTTACCACTTTTGTCCAGCCTGAAAATTTACCATTAATGACAACTAGTTGTACTCTATCCTTCAGCCAGTGTTCTACCCAAGAACAAGAATAATCATCTAGACCAACTTCTGTTAGTTTGAAGACTAACCTATTGTGAGGAACCTTATCAAATGCCTTGGTAAAATCAAAGTAGATCATATCCACTGCAACACCCTGATCTATACTTCTACTTACTTCTTCGTAGAATGCAATAAGGTTAGTTTGACATGACCTATGTTTCATAAAACCATGATGATTATTGCTAATAACAAAGTTCTTCCCAATGAATTCCTGAGTAGTATCCCTTAATAGCCCTTCAAATATTTTCCCAGTCACAGAAGTTAAGCTCACAGGTCTATAATTTCCAGGCAAGGATTTTGAACCCTTTTAAAATATAGGAACGACATCTGCCTTCCTCCAATCCTCCGGTTCAATACCTGAAACAAAAGAATCTTGAAAAATTAAATACAGAGGTTCAATTATTTCCTTACTTAGCTCCTTAAGTACTCTAACAGCTGTAGCACCTTGTCTCGAGTTATCCAATCACAAGTTATTTTTGCAGCAATCATTTGCATATCTCTTGCCAGAGTGATACCACCGGTAGCAGCCGCTGATTATAAACATAGAACTGGATGTGAATAGGTTAGAAACAGTGAACGTAACAAAAGACTATGCATGACTGGTACTAGCTGATATGAATCTACAGCATTATGAAGGTCGATCGATAAGGCTCCCATATTGTAGGGTAAGTGATAGAGGAGGTAGGGGTCCTGTGTATGTGGGTTAAATAAAACAATTATAAAAGCATAATAACATAAGAAAAATAACATAATAACATCCTGCAGTATATTGTAGAGGAGTAGGGTGATGCCCCCGAGCAGTCCATGTCAAAATGTAATTTTGATTTTGTTTCACTTGGCGAACGTGCCAGGAAGCTAATTTTTCAAGTGAAGACTGCTAATGTCATATCCAAAATTTGATTCTTGACAAAATTAGATTCACTTATAAGTCAATTTTGGGATCTTCACAAGTTAGACTTGGCAATTGCCGTGTTATATGATACTAAACATAATATACTAGAATCTTTTATTAATATTATAAATTTATTTTCTTGTAAACTATTTTATCAAGAGAGGCACATTGAGAGATCTCTTTTTTTTATGTGTTAGTATTACACCACTTGCTGGTACGCGTTTTATGAAAGAAAGGTGAGAAGCCGAGTGGGTCCAGCAAGGAATCAAAATTGCGACCCTGAAGTTTGTACTGGGCACCCTAAGCACCATAACTACTATAGATCATTATAGTGGCTAAATTGCTCATAACCTTTGTGTCAGGGTACCTGAGGCCTCTACCTCTAAGGGAGGTAGAGACTTGGTGGTTTGCCCGTCCAGGCGAGCTGTTTCCTTCGTTCCTCGCGGTTCATCCAGTCACTTAAACACCGGCCGCGAGGAATCCACGTCCTTTTCTAGCAGGACGCTCAATACGTGACGTCATGACGCTATCACGAGCGACCTGTCACTCAAGTGTCCGATATCCAATCGGTACTTGTCAGAGGCGTGATTACCATCCAGAGCCAGGGTATTTAAGCTTACTTCTCACTTCAGCTCATTGCCCTGTCGTGGTTCTAGCTTGTCTAGTCACTCAGTGCTCTGGTATTCTAGTTTGCTCTATTTGGTTTTGACTCGGCTTGTTGTACTACCCTGCTTCTCTGTTATCCCTTGACCCGGCTTGTCTCTCGCTTATCTGTCTTCTCGTTCCCTCGACCTCGGCTTGTCTCTGACTATTCTCTATTACTCTCGGTACGTTAGTCCGGCCATTCTAAGGCCCGGTATACGTACCTTTCCACTCTTTGTACTCTGCGTGTTGGATCCCTGTCCCGATCCTGACATTACGACAGGGCCAATGGATCCTGCAGGTACAAACAGTCAGCTTGGTTCTTCGGATCCCAGGTTTGACGCCATGGAGCATAGGATGGATCAGATGGCTTTGGCACTACAGGCACTTTTGTCTCGTGCTAGTAACCCACCTGAGGAGACACGTACTCCTTCTATTTCTCCTGCAGTCTCAGGTCTAGAGGTAGCCACTGTAGGTGCTTCTTCCCGTATTACCCCACCAGTACGTTATGGCGGGTCACCGGAGCGGGTCACCGAAGTGTCGTGGCTTTCTGAACCAGATTAGCATCCATTTCGAATTACAACCCCGCTCTTATCCTACAGATAGAGCGAAGGTTGGATTTGTTATTACTTTACTCATTGAGAAAGCTCTGAGATGGGCCAATCCTTTATGGGAGAATGATAATCCACTAGTCTATAATTATAATGCCTTTGTAGCTGCGTTTAGAAGAACTTTTGACCCTCCTGGCAGAAAGGTCAATGCAGCTAGATTACTGTTGCGCCTTAGACAGGACAATCGAACACTTGTGGATTATGCACTAGAGTTCAGGTCCTTGGCGGCAGAAGTTAAGTGGAACGAACAGGCTTATATAGATGTGTTTTTGAATGGGTTATCAGATGTAATTCTTGACGAGGTCGCTACTAGAGAACTCCCTGAGAATTTGGAGGATTTAATTTCTTTTCTATCTCGTATTGATGAACGCTTAAGAGAGAGGCAGAACACTCGAGATAGGACCCGTAGACCCTCCTTTAAACTAGCGCCTACCTTTCAAAATTCTGAGTTCGAGGACTTACGTATTCCTGAACCTATGCAGATAGGCAGTACTCATCTCACAGAGAGGGAGAGACAGTACAGGAGAAGGGAGGGTTTATGTATGTATTGTGGAGTCAGAGGTCATTTACGCCTAAATTGTCCCAATCGTTCGGGAAACGCTCGCACCTAAGTTTCTCTAGAGGACAGGCCTTGGGTGTTTCTACTTTGTCCTCTATTCACAACTACAAAGAGCTCAGGCTTCTGTTACCCGTTTCTTTAAAGTGGGAAAAGGGAGTAGTTAAGACTATGGCACTAATCGATTCTGGAGCTGCTGAGAGCTTTATAGATCAGGTTTTTGCTGCCAAGCATGCTATTCCATCCCAGTTAAAAGAGATACCACTGGCTGTTGAGGCCATCGATGGTAGACCGTTACTTGAGCCTGTTATTTTCCATGAGACCATACCGATTAACTTAACTGTTGGCATCCTACATAGAGAGGACATATCCTTACTGCTCATTTCTTCTCCGTCTATTCCCATAGTCCTGGGGTACTCCTGGTTGAGGAGACATAACCCTATTATTAATTGGGAGTCAGGGGAGATAGTTTCGTGGGGACAGAATTGTCAAGAAAAATGCTTGCGGAAGGTCTTACCTCTCGGATTAACCAACACATCGGCTAACTCTGACAATCCTACAGAGACACAAATTCCGTCTCAGTATCTAGATTTAAAGGCAGTATTTGACAAAAAGAAAGCCGATACCTTACCCCCACACAGGTCCTTTGATTGCAAAATTAACCTACTCCCTGGTACCATGCCCCCCAGAGGTCATGTATACCCATTATCTACGAAGGAGAACTCAGTTCTAGAGGAGTATATTCACGAGAATTTAGACAAGGGATTCATTAGGAGGTCCTCCTCTCCTGCCGGGGCTGGATTTTTTTTTGTTAAAAAGAAGGATGGTTCTTTGAGACCTTGTATTGATTATCGAGGCCTAAATAAGATAACCATTAAAAATGCCTACCCGATTCCCTTGATCACCGAACTCTTCGATCGTTTGAAGGGCTCTACAATTTTCACCAAGCTAGACCTCAGAGGGGCATATAACTTGGTGAGAATCCAGCAGGGACATGAGTGGATGACGGCATTCAATACTCGCTATGGCCACTATGAATATACGGTTATGCCTTTTGGGTTATGCAATGCACCAGCTGTATTCCAAGATCTGATAAATGAGGTTCTTAGGGAATTTCAGCAAGATTGCGTCATTGTATACCTAGATGATATACTTATACATTCTAGTGAGATTGAGACTCATCACAAGCAAGTCAGGAGGGTTTTGCACAAACTTCTTCAGCATGGCTTGTACTGCAAGTTGGAGAAATGTAGCTTTGATCAAACCCAGGTAACCTTTCTCGGCTATGTGATCTCTGGGGAGGGATTTAAGATGGATCCGGATAAACTCCAGTCCATTCTAGAGTGGCCTTTACCCAAAGGTCTTAAAGCCGTACAGAGATTTATTGGTTTTTCTAACTATTATAGGCGCTTTATTAAGGGCTATTCTTCAATTATCGCACCTATCACTAATATGACCAAACAGGGGGCTGATACTAAGAATTGGACTACTGAAGCTCTTCTTGCGTTCAAAACTCTCAAGGAGCTTTTCGCTTCCGCTCCAATTTTAGTTCACCCCGACACTTCCCTGCCTTTTCTACTTGAGGTAGACGCATCAGAGACTGGTTTAGGTGCTGTCCTATCTCAAAGGTTGGGTGTTGATAAACCATTACATCCATGTGGATTTTTCTCTAAAAAATTGTCCGGTACTGAGAGCAGATATGACATTGGTGACAGAGAATTACTAGCGGTTATCAAGGCTTTAAAAGAGTGGAGACATTTATTGGAAGGTACATTACATCCTGTTACCATTCTAACAGACCACAAAAATTTGTCTTATATCGGAGAGGCCAAGCGTTTGTCCTCCAGGCAGGCTCGTTGGTCGTTGTTTCTTACCCATTTCAATTACGTTCTGACTTACAGACCTGGCTCAAAGAATTCTAAAGCCGATGCGCTATCTCGCCAATTTGAGCCTTCTGCTTCAGTTGAACCACTTGTGTCCTCCATTGTACCCAAATGCAATATTATTGCTAATACCAGTCTTAAAATTCATTCTCCGCTACTTGACCAGATCTTGAAGTCACAACATCTAGCTCCCGGAGACACTCCTGAGGGAAGAAACTTTGTTCCTCCTGAACTTCAACTGGAGCTCTTACAATGTTTTCACGAAAGTAAAATAGCTGGTCATCCTGGTATTCGCAAGACATACTCTCTGATATCCAAGGATTTCTGGTGGGCTTCACTTCGAAAAGATATTGAGGAGTTCGTCGCAGCTTGTGAGACTTGTGCCAAGACTAAACTACCTCATGCTTCTCCATGTGGCCTGTTACACCCCTTGGACATTCCTGAGAAACCTTGGTCCTGTTTGTCCATAGACTTTATCGTTGATTTACCTGCTTCCAAGAGACAGACGGTTATTCTCACGGTGGTGGATAGATTTACTAAGATGGCCCATTTCGTGCCATTACCTAAACTTCCGACTTCTCCTGAATTGGCGGAGATTTTTGCGAGAGAGGTTTTTCGCCTACATGGGATTCCTTCGGAGATTGTTTCTGATAGAGGTTCTCAATTTGTCTCACGTTTCTGGAGATCCTTTTGTTCTCAAATGGGTATCAAATTGAACTTCTCCTCTGCCTATCACCCTCAGTCTAACGGAGCTGCTGAACGTACTAATCAAAAGATCGAACAGTATCTGCGTTGCTTTGTTTCCGAACACCAGGACGATTGGGTCGGTCTGATTCCTTGGGCGGAGTTCGCACACAATAACCTTGTTTGTGATTCAACTCGCTCTAGCCCTTTCTTCATGAACTATGGCTTTCATCCTTCGATTTTTCCTTCGGTTTCCTCTTCTCAGGGGATACCGTCGGTTGATGATCATGTCGCCAACCTGAAGAAATTATGGGATCAGACTCGGCAAATTCTGTTACACAGTTCTTCGTTGTTCAAGAAACACGCTGACAAGCATAGAAGAGCGGCTCCTGTTTTTGTTCCTGGGGATAGGGTATGGTTGAGTACTAAGAATATTCGCCTAAAAGTTCCATCGATGAAATTTGCTCCTCGCTACATAGGTCCTTACAGGGTTCTCACTCGTATCAACCCGGTTGCGTATCGCCTTGCTCTGCCACCTGCCTTACTCATTCCTAACTCTTTTCATGTCTCCTTGTTGAAACCTCTTATTTGCAACAAATTCTCCTCTAAGATCTCCTCGCCTCGTCCTGTTCAGGTGGAGGGTCGGGAGGAGTACGAGGTCAGTTCCATCATTGATTCCAGAATTTCAAGGGGAAAATTGCAATATCTGGTCAACTGGAGGGGATATGGTCCTGAGGAGAGGAGTTGGGTACCTCAGGAGGACGTTCATGCTTCTCGCCTTCGCAGAGCATTTCACCTCCGCTTCCCATCTCGCCCCGGTTCCTTCCGCCCGGTGGGCGTATCTGAGAGGGGGGGTACTGTCAGGGTACCTGAGGCCTCTACCTCTAAGGGAGGTAGAGACTTGGTGGTTTGCCCGTCCAGGCGAGCTGTTTCCTTCGTTCCTCGCGGTTCATCCAGTCACTTAAACACCGGCCGCGAGGAATCCACGTCCTTTTCTAGCAGGACGCTCAATACGTGACGTCATGACGCTATCACGAGCGACCTGTCACTCAAGTGTCCGATATCCAATCGGTACTTGTCAGAGGCGTGATTACCATCCAGAGCCAGGGTATTTAAGCTTACTTCTCACTTCAGCTCATTGCCCTGTCGTGGTTCTAGCTTGTCTAGTCACTCAGTGCTCTGGTATTCTAGTTTGCTCTATTTGGTTTTGACTCGGCTTGTTGTACTACCCTGCTTCTCTGTTATCCCTTGACCCGGCTTGTCTCTCGCTTATCTGTCTTCTCGTTCCCTCGACCTCGGCTTGTCTCTGACTATTCTCTATTACTCTCGGTACGTTAGTCCGGCCATTCTAAGGCCCGGTATACGTACCTTTCCACTCTTTGTACTCTGCGTGTTGGATCCCTGTCCCGATCCTGACACTTTGATACAATGCTCTAAGATGTGTAAAGCCATTTATGAGCTGCATGCAAAAATACAGAACTCTCCTGACACTAAAAGGTCACTCGTTCTACTGCAGTTTGGATAACATGGTAGTGTACTTCTGATTATCTGTCACACTGCTTCCAAGTGTTAGAAGCAGGATGGTCCATGGAATTCCATGGTTGGATGAATAATGCAGAGAGGTTTACATCCACATTTTGCAGATGGGCCAGCTTTAGATGCCATAAAAAGGTGTTTTTTTTTCTCAAAAATAATACACAGTTTTACACAAATGAAGAAAGGTATCCAAAAACTCCATGCACAAGAACCACTACAGTGATCCTTGGTGGTTGTGGTGCTTAGAGTGCCTGTTTATTTATTATTTTCCATTCTTTATTTAATCTTAGACAGTGGGTAGGACAAATACAATAGCAGTTGAAAAAAAAAAATACATATTGTAACAGCAGAATATAGTCATTATCAGGGCTGCAATCAGGTCGGTTGTCACAGACCCGGCGGTCCTGGAGGGCCCTAAACCAGGGCTTCCATCAGGGGTGGTGGAACCCCTTAAATTGTAAGAGGACTAGGCCACGAAGGGGCTTGCAAGCCTCCCGGGTCTTTGCAGAGTTTGCACAGCAGGAAGGGGGAAGGAGGCTCTTAGCCTTCACCTGTGTGGTTGGCTGAGTAGAGGCTTTCAGGCATTTCCACGGTAAGCACGGCAACTCGAGATTCTATGTGGTCCCAGGACTTGCCAGAAAAGCTTCACATGGCAGAGCCACAGAGGTGAAGGTTGAGAGCCTCTACAGCGCCACTGGACCACCAGGGAATATGCTGTCCCCTCTCCCTGGATGCAGGTAAGAAACAGGGAGGGGGAAAAACACATAAAAAATAATAAAATAATCTTTAAAAAATGTTATGTAATAATAAAAAGCTCCTCCTTTCTCTGCCCCCACAACACTCCACCCCTATCCTACCCCATATTAGTATGTAGAAGGCTTGTCTGTTTACCACTGGTCTTTACAGTTTTTGTCGCTTTATTGTTATACCCCGTTTTCCTTTGTTATACTCCTATTATAAAATGCAGAACCATTAAAAAGACACATAGAAACACACAATGCATCCCTACACACACACAAACACACACACTGAAATGCAATGCATCCCTACACATGCAGAAACACCCAATGCATCCCTTACACACACAGACACAAACACACAATACATCACTAAACACACACACAGAAACACAATGCATCCCTACACACAATGCAACCTTGACAAGCACAATGCATCCCTTACACACACACACACAAATCATCTATTACAAACACACAGAAACACACAACGCATTACTTGCACACACTGCATCCCTTACACACAGAAACAAATAATCCATTGTTTACATACACAGAAGCACACAGTACATCCTTTACATACACACAGAAACACTCAATGCACCCCTTACACACACACAGAAACACACAATGCACCCAGTACACAAGCACAAACACCCCCTGCTTGCCTTACACGTACAAAGATACACACAGAAGCACAATGCATTCCTTACATACACACACTGCATCACTTGAAGCCACCAAGGGCCTATAGTACTGCGCCCAGTGTGAGGGGCGTTAAAGTGTATGGGGAGTGTGTAGTCCACAGTGGAGCATAACATTAAAGGAACAAAAAAGCATTTCTGTGAGGCGTTCAAGGTAGTGGGGCAATTCAGTAGGGTCTATACTGTCTGTGATCCCCCTTATTTTTATGTTATCCCATCTAGTGCGGTCCTCTGCCACATACACCCTTGTAGTGAGGGTGTTCTGGGAAGTTTGCATTTGTTGGAAATGCTCCTTTAGCCCTTATACCTCCTGCTTCAGGTCAAGTATGTCCTCCTCCGAGGCCTGTGTGTGTGCGATCACCGCCTGGATTTTGGTCTCTGTAGTCCGGCTCGTGTTCTGGAGAGGCCGCCATCTTGGGCACCATTGGTCTTTGGAGCAGTGCGCCTATATCTTGCGAGGCTCTGTTTGTGCCCAGGGGGAGAGGCCTCTGGGACCATCGCCCATAGTGTGGCTGTCTGTTTTGCCTGTACCGGTCTCATGTGGGGTGCCAGTGCTTGGTCTCTGCGTGAGGCTCTCGAGCACGAGCTTCGTGGTTAGGAACTCGCCATAGGCCCCTGTTCTCTGTCGGGTCTTCTTACCCATTTGCGGGAACAAAAAGGCATTAGTGGGTTTGCCTATCTCCATGGTGTACCCTAGGGGGTGGTTATGCGTTTCGATGGCGCTGAGGGGTCCCAGATTGGCCTGGATTTTATGTTGTTTGTACGGAGCTCTGCAGGATTGTGGCCATTCAGGTCAGACACTAGACCCCGCCCCCAAAATTAGTATTTTAACATCAACTTCAGTGACCACATAACTAAACTGAGGAGTATCTCACTCTCCAATGGTTTTTCATTTTATTTAGAAATGATCTCCATTAGTAGGAGGACAAAGAAAAGAGAACAGAAGAAAAACTAATAGAAAAAAGAAAGAGAAGAGAAGTGAGATGTCTGGTCATCACTAAGAGGTAGAGTGGCGCATGAGGAAGATGACAGTGTCCTGCAACTGGCAGTTGTTATAACAGGACTTTTCAAGGTCCCTGAACTGAGAAGAGCAGGTCGGCATTGGGGATGAGCGGGGTACAGGGAAAAAAAGCCCCCTAAGCACAGGGCTCCACACCCCTCTTGACTATTACCGGAGAAGATACGGAGACCTTTGTGAAGGTCGAGGTCTTCATGGACCCCCATACCTTGCCAGTAAGCTCATCCATTAAACAGTTGTCATAAAGTTTTAATAGCACTATGTGAAAGGGCCTCTTTAACCAACTGATACCAGATGCATATTTTGCATAGCAGGAATTGTTTTCTTTACAGATCCCAAAACCTACCTAATTAAACAACCAATCATATTGTCCATTTTCGTCTTTTGTGGCTGTTGAAAAACACTGACTTTTCTGTGTAGCTCCCATGGTTCTTTACCTGACTTCTACAAAAGCGAGGGGGGGTCTACTTTTATGATACCCTGATCTATGGATAGTTCTCGACCTATAGAAACAAGGTAGACATAACGAAGGAAGGGAGAAACTATTAGAAAATATGTATACATTTATTGCGCAGTGGAGAGTACAACGCTCGGCAATTTAACCTGGTTTTATGTTATGTATTGCTTAAAGACAAAGAACATGATCTGTTTGAAAAGAAAAAGAATCAACCCATTTCCAAACCATGGAAATTTTGTCACATTAGTAACACGGTAATGTATTTGCTTGTCATCTTTAAATTGATGATCCCATTAGGCCATGTCCAATGAGCATTTAAAGAGAAGATATTTTAACACGGTTAGTGGGCTGTTAGCATCCATTGTCACATAATTGCAGGAAGCAACGTAATGTGTTTGTCTATGTTTCTCTTTTCGCACCTGTTTACTGTAAATGCAGTTATGGTGAGTTTGCGACAAATGTTTCCAACCAAATAAAATCAAATATAATATATATATTCATATTCATGTTGTCCTTAAATTTGGCAAATTTGGTTTTCAAGTCATCAAATATTACTGTTAATAAACCCCTTGGTGAGATAATGGAAAAATAACAAATGGCCTGTAGGTGGAAGAATATAGTTTTATTGACTAATCTATGGGCAATAATTCACCCAAACGTATTTATTTACCGTAACTGACTAAACAAATCATTTTCCCACATTATGGATATGGGATGCTGAACATCTTGTAATTTGAAATGACACTCAATGAATAATCTCAGCTTGCTTTAATACCCCCTTTTTAATCCATTTTATTTCTTGTACTTTTCTATCTCTATTGTACTTACTTGCCCATTGATACACCTTGCTTGTAACCATCTTCATAAACTCAATGTCATTACAACACTATTTATGATACAATTATTGTAACCTGTAGGAAGTGGCAGAACTGGTGCATGAAAGGTTTTTGGGTGCACCTCTAGTGCAAGAATGCACTATCAGTTGTACAATTCTAATGATGCTATACCAGCTAGAGATATACCATCTACCCATCATTGCAGGGTTCTATTTGTCAGCAGTGTTTGTGCATTTGAATGTAAGCATGTTCTTTTATAGGGTATATGTGTGCATGTAGGAGTGCATTTGTATCTACTGTTGCCAGTGGTGTACTTGTGTGTATTGTTTGCGTTTAAATGCTGGGGTGTGTTTATATCTAGTGTTGGCTTTTAAATTCAGATGTGCCACATACATGCATGCTTACACAGATATACATACACATTGACACACCGATACACACACTGACACATACACACAGATAGAGATACACATACTGACACAAATACACAAACTGAAACATGCACACACTGACACATGCACACATAGAAACATAGAATGTGACGGCAGATAAGAACCATCCATTGAGATTCTCACTCAATTACCTCTTCATTCCCTTTGTATTTTACCAATAGCTGCTTCTCTGTTAACCCTTTCAGCCATCACCTCCAAACTTCCCCTGCTACCTCTTGTCTCAAATCCACATGGTATCCTTTAGACTGTAAGCTCACGGGCCATCTAGCCAAGCACTTTGTATAAAAGAGCTCCAATGGCTAGATATCAGCTTACGGGCAGGGCTCTCTCTACCTCTTGTATTTATCTGTGTATATTGTACGTTTCTCCGCTAATTGTACAGCGCTACGGAATCTGTTGGCGCTTTATAAATAGCAGTAATAAAATAAATAAATAATCTAGTCTGCCCAATTTTCTAAATACTTTCATTAGTCCCTGGCCTTATCTTATAGTTAGGACAGCCTATCCCACGCATGCTTAAACTAAACTCACATGCACACACAGATGCACACTCTAACACACACACACACACGCACACTCTCTCTCACTCCTGTTAGCATACCTTTTGTGTGAAGAAGGGTGACTTGCTTGCTTGCTCTGTAATGATACATGATATATCAACAATTCATCTAACCATTTTAATAGTAACATTTTTAATGTGATTGAAACAAAAAATGACCTGAAATTCAAGTTAGTTAAAAATCTAGTTTTCAATTTTAATAAAAAACTGCATAATGTAGTATAGGCAATTTGAGATCGGTAGTCTTCTGTGAGTGTAATTTTAATCAAATTTTTGTCCCTGCTGTTTCCCCATGGATTATTACCTGAGAAAAACATTTTAATGAAAAATTGATTTAGTAAAGATCACATATCCTCTCATAGCTATTAGTGTGATTAACATGCCTTTGTTGCTGAACGTTTGAAGATAATCACTTAGTATAACATTCCTTGTACCTTAATGAATGTGTTTGCAATTGATCGGTTACTAGCATCATTCAAATCAGTTTTTACATCGGCTAAGTAATTTAAAGTAGCAGAGTCTATTTTTAAACATTTCTTTCATTAAAATGTATAATTGAATATGGAAGAAAAACAATTTGCGTGGAGATTTTAGCGTGGTTCTGTTTTTTCCTGATGGATATTTTCAGTTAGATTTTTTTTCCTAAATTAAAAAAAACATGTGCTTATTACTTACATGTGCGTATTGGAAGATAAATAGACTGTACCTACCTGTAAATGCATTCCTATCATAATAGGTAGTTGGAAGGGATAGCCTTTGTAAGCAGTTTTTAACAGTGTTGTGTAATTTTCAATAACTTAATTTTATTAGATGGGGCATTTTTGATGCTGCGTACACATCTTACTTATTTGTAGACTTGTGCGTTCTGTTTCAAACAAATTGTAAGTCATCCAAATTTTGGGCAATTGGTGATTCATATGGACGAAACACAAAGCAAACCAAATGCACTGTGAATGATCCATTTAATTTGTTTCGCGATTTGCAGTGATGTCCGTGGTGCCAAAAAAGTTAAAAAAGGTGATTGATGGAAAAAAGGGACAGCCACTACATTTTATTCGCAGATTAGGTGGGAAGCAGTGGCGTTGGATGGGGGGACATCTCGCCTCCATGATGTGTGTACACTGATAGTCCACCTCACGCCTAAAGTAATGTGTAAGACTGTACACATTACTTTAGGTGGGTTTTTAAAATTATGCAACGCAACTATCAGCATCACACACATCTTGGAGTGAGGCTATCTGAGCGCCCATTACGAGACTCTAGGAGTGCTAACTGTCCACTGATTAGGGGGCACAATACTTATCTTGCCCTGGAACCCTACACTGCTGGTGAGAACTGACCACAACAAGGAGAGGAAGTATAAAAATAAAGTATACAAATAAATAAATATAGATATATTATATATTTAATAAGTATATAATCAATATATATTAAATATAGATGTTTTACTGAGATCCTGGATAATAATATCCTGTAGAAAACCAGAGCTAACTGTCATTTGGGCTACCAGAACAGAGAGGTTGTTGGTAATTTCAGATCCTCATTCTGGACATGTCTTTAGAAGCAGAAGGTAATGCCATTCTGAAGACTTAATATACCATTGGAGAGAGGAAAATCTCTGAGTTAATTATCTCAGAGTAAGAAGAAGAAACAATTAGTAAGATGCTGAATACTTTATCTGTGAAATAAATCGAGCAACAGTGAAAGAGACCAAGATTACTACTGGATAACAAGCATAGTGTAACTGCTAAAATGAAATATGAAATCATTGTAATCACTTCCAAGGAGTGTATTACAAACACAGAGTAAATAAAAGCTTTAATCCTTTCTATTATGTAGACCATATTTTAGTGCTGGAAAAAGTTGCTTCTATATCTGTCCACAAAAGTCCTTCCAAGGTCCATGATTGACCCATTGCCTGGTTTTCGTTTAAACTCTTTAATTATCATGCATATAGGGCATGGCAAACAGCAACGCCATATATGGTACATCTTAAGTCAACAGTACATAAGATAATGACCTTCACAATTTACACAACATTTTCGGTTTTATAAGGCATAACATAAAATAAAAAACAACCCCAAAAAATAACAACTTACTAATGCTCTATTGTCTGATTTATTATCAATGGGGATATAAAGAACTGTTTTTAGAACCACTGTGGCATACAATATATTTAAATCGATCCATTTATTGCATTAGTCACAATCTGGGAATATCACAATAGTGAGATGTTTTTGTTCACAGATATTGAGCCTGTTGACTATATTCACACAAGAAAGAACATTGACCCTTGCTTAAGGTGGCTTTTTGTGTGACGGCAGCTATTCAGTTAAAAAAGTAGAAAATGGTGCAGGCTCTCAAGGTGTAACCAAAAAACGCAGGCTTATCGGGAAAGTGTACAGGCCTTTATACTCTCCCAATAAACCTTCGCTAGCCTATTCGTAACACCTTGTCCAGGGTCTGGACCTTTTTCTACTTTCTAAATGGCAAAGTAGGGTTTGGCCTATTTTAGGCTCGGTTTTATTGGCAGCTATTCAGTTGGGACATTTGTAGTACAAACTCAAAGAGCGTAAGAATGGGATTTATATTTTATGCCTTAAAAATAGTCTCAATGATTTATCATATAAAAGTCCACAGCTAATTGAGGAGGTATAGATATCTACGCTAAAGAACAATTTTTCTAATAATATAGAACTAAAACTCTTTACTTTGCCTGAAATACAACATCATATTCCTGAAAGTATTCTATTTGATATATTTTATGATGTATTGTATTTGATTTGCACTGAATGTCAATACACCGTATTGTTTCTCTTGTTGACTTATCAATACAGTGCGTTACTTATCGGGAAGTGGTGTAGGCCATTATAGCCAGCTGTGACTACAGCAGAAGTGGTGAATTTTTCCAGATAACCATGCTTGTATTAAATGTTGCCATTCAGAGTTCAATTTGCCACAATTCAGAGTTTATTGAATAAAGTGAGAGGTTTCCAAAGTTTAGACCACAATATCCAAACTGGAAAATGAGCCACAATACTTCTCTATTTTAGCTTAAAATATTAACTTAATTTTGCAATCACACTTTTTTTATTATTCCATTAAGCTATTTTAAGTGCGTTATTTTTTATTTTGTTAGAATTTTCATACTATTTGCGTTCACTTTGAATTCTCGACACTTCTCAGTTAAGTGCAAAAAAACACTGTCAATTCACCTGTATTCCGGGAGAGTGCATGTGAGAGAACGTATTCCACAGTATGAGAATGTTGTTGTTGTTTTTTTCAATTTGTACTTTTATTGAATTTTTCATAACAATTGGGGTACAGAAAGGAAGAGGGGTAGGGGGATAAAAGGCAAAAGGCAAGTACACACCAAAAAAAAAGGATACTTAAATACATTTCAATTCACAATGTCAGCATATTTCAGAACTGGCAAGTCCTGACTTTATATTTAGTGGCATTCTAGTTATAAGTATGAGAATATTTTAAAGGATATACATTTATTCTGTCCTGTAGAAAAAAAAAATGTTGGGAAGGTGGACAAATACAGCCAAATTTGTTGTACCCATGAATATAGGACATTGAAACATGTTGAAATCAGAGCACGACCTCACCTTGTAAATTCAATGAATGTTAGAGAACTATGGCTTCAATTTGATATTACTGGATACGCTTTTCAAATTATTTAACATTTTTAGATACACTTTTAAAATCATCTTTTCAAAATATTTCAATATCCCCCCCCAAAAATATATCATACATAAAAAAACTATCCATATATCAAACAATTACAATATTAAAATATTCTTCAATACATGAAGTCATTTTTAAAGTTTATGCTAAAATATTAAATCATTTGAAAAGTTTCTGCAAAAGATATTAAATCAAGGCCCAAATACACAAATTAACTCAAAGCTGAAAGCTATCCTTATTTCATAGTCCGGCTAGCAAGCAATGCTACGCTTCATTTGATGCAATCTAGGGAAAAATTGTCATTCCAACTGTGATCATAAAAAGACACAAACAAAACCCACCAACTCTAATGCTGTAGAAAACAATTTAAAATATTTGCAAAGTTACATTATTTTATCTACTTTTCTCTTTCCGGTTTAAAGTGACGGAAGCAATTCAATTTAGAAAGTAGAAAATGGTGCTGGCACTCAAGGTGTAACCAAAAACGCAGGCTTATTGGTAGAGTGTACAGGCCTGGATACTCTCCCAATAAACCTTTGCTAAGCAGTATATACATGAATGGCTATTTTTGCTGACAAGCTATGCGTAAATGAAATGTATGCTGCTACTGCTTTTATGGTTCAAAAGAAAACATTGAACCATTCATTTACTCGTTAGATCTATCGTTAAAAAGCACTAAAAAACAAACAGAACACCAACTGGCACTTGCTATAACAGGTCACACATAGAACATGCTTTGTTTAGTTTCTCCTCATTCACAGACAATTAGTGAAGCATTTCTTTCTTACTTATAGTAGGATAGTACAATTAAATTGTTTGTTCATTTTACCCATATGAGTCTGTGGACTTCCGATTTATTAAATGATTTATTTTTTTGATTTATGTTGTTTTGTTCACTTCACAGGATGTGCTTGAAGAACGTCACGTTTGATTTGTCACATTTATTGCGGTGTGATTTGTCAAGCTGTCTTGTCACGCTATACTTTGTGATGTCACTTTTGACCTGTGATGTTTGTCTGTATGAAAATAATACCAGTGTTTGAAAGCAAGATAATCATGAGTTACATTTCCTTCTTTATTAAACCTACAGTTTCTTTAGTTTGAGACATTTCACATATTTTTACTGACCTGTGTGAAAACGTAAAGGAACTCTTGTAGCCCCATGTAACAGAGCACAGCTTAGAGGAAAGGGGCCCTGACAGAGCTAGGAGGCTTAGGTGGAAGATACAGTGGGATTGGTTGCTAGTTAATGGGGGTTGAGTTAGTATATATAGGCAGCCACTTTAATATTCTTCACATTAACCTGCTTACCTGGCTGAATTTGTCCCTCCCTCCCTTAGGGTTAGATGTCCCTGGGGATTGGGTTCCCGTTTTTTCACAGCGGCAGGTTAGGGAGAAGAAGGTTAAGGTTAAATAAGGCTTGCTAGTCAGAAAAGTACAAGTTGGTTATTCAAGGTTAAGAAGCAAGGTTAATATGGTTTATGGTAAGTTTTGGTAGGTTCCGAGCTCATGGGTGGCTCAGAACCTGGTGGGTGTAGAAGTTTCCAGGTATACCCCTACCATGGTTATTGAAGTATTTGGCACTTTACGTAAGTACAAGTTATGATGGTAATTGTTCGTTATATGTTTATTTATGTTACAGATATGGGCCATTGCCTTTCAGGACTTAGTGGGCTATCTTATGCTATATGTGGGGAACGGGGGACAATGACTTTATATCATCTTATTATTTATAAGTATAATTAGTATTATTGTCATTAATAAAAGCTGTTGACGTTTTGACCCAGATACCTGTTGTACATATTGTATTGGGTTAGGCTGATGGTTTTTTTTTAATTCCACCTGCCCATATGGCAACGGTGCGCATGTCATGTGAATTGACCCTAAAGGCACCAAGACCACTTCATCTCAATGAAATGGTCTGGATGCAATGGTCCTGTCATTTTGACCTATCAAGCTTTATAGAAAATGCAATGTTTACTTCTACAGGTTGTCTTCCTCGCAGCCACCATAGGTTCTCCCACATTGAGAACTGAGTCAAACACAGAGCAGCATTTGATTTATACATAGCACATTTTGCTGTGCATGTGCAATAGCCTCCTTATCTTTCCTATGGGCAAACATTGGATTGCCTGAGGTCATCAATTTTGATGAATTCAGCCAAGGAGGCGGAGTGGCAGGACGGAGACCGGCACAGCGAGGGCTGAAAGGTAAGTAAAACTCACCATTCAAACCTTCACATGTGTGGCGGGAACCTAAACGGGCATATTAAAACGATAGCATTAGGCATACATAAATAGAAAGGTTATGAAAAAAAATGAAACAATATATAGATCAATACATACAATATTGATGATATGCTTTATACTATATGTAGTGCGTGCAGGTGATTACTGTATTTATCGGCGTATAACACGCACCGGCGTATAACACGCACCTCATTTTAAGAAGGAAATTTCGGAAATTTCCCCCCCTCCCATAGTATTCTCCCCCCCTCCCATAGTGTCCCCCCCCCCCCATCCCATAGTGTCCCCCCTTTCCATAGTATTCTCCCCCCTCCCATAGCATTCTCCACCCGCTCCCATAGTGTTCCCCCCCTCATCCCATAGTGTTCTCCCCCCTCCCATAGTGTCCCATAGTGCACTCCCCCCTCCCCTTGTCCCATAGTGCACTTTCCCTCCCCTTGTCCCATAATTACTTATCTGTCTTGAAGCGTGGGCCGGCTTCACAGCGCGCACCGCGGTACAGGAACTTCAATTTCAGGTTCCGGTTTCCGGCGGGACTGAAAGGAAGTGTGCACACCCGCCGGAAACCGGAACCTGAAATTGAAGTTCCAGTACCGCGGTGCGCCCTGAACACCGGCCCACGCTTCAAGACAGGTAAGTAAACCTTCACATTCGCTCCATAAGACGCACAGACATTTCCCCTCACTTTTGAGGGGAAAAAAAGTGCGTCTTATGGAGCGAAAAATACGGTATATCGGCGTATAACACGCACACATCATTTGCCCCCTATTTTCAGGGAGAAAACGTGCGTGTTATACGCTGATAAATACGGTATTTATTCCAACTGTTCTTATAAAAAGCTTTACAAATTGTTAACATTATAATTTATACTATATTAAATGAAATCATTTAAAATTAATTTTGTTTTTCCCTCTGATCATTTACCACTTCACATATGGAATTTCAATTATTGTCAAAATGGGAAATTATTGCCTAAATACAAGGCACGGTAATAATTATATTTGTCACTTAGCAGTAGATTTGTGCATTCAATTTCAAATGTATCGTGTTTCATCAGAATTTTGGGCAATTGGAGAGGTCGTCCGAATTAAATAGCTCTCAATTGCCATATTACCAAAACAGGGGAAACAAACAAAGTGACGAATGATTGATGGTTATGGGTAAAACACTAAATGTTTGTTTTAATCGGAGATCAAGAAACTAATGTCCAAAAGAGGGGAATAAGTGAGGAACAGTAAAAAAAAATACACATAAACACATATTTACAGATTGTATATTTAATTGAATATATAACAAATACAAATATATTTTATTGTACTGCTTCTCTTTTTTTCTCTCTCAGTTACCGTATTTATCGGCGTATAACACGCACTTTTTCCCCCTGAAAATAGGGGAAAAATCGTGGGTGCGTGTTATACGCCGATATCCCATAATTACTTACCTGTCCTGAAGCGTGGGCCGGCTTCACAGCTTGCACCGCGGTACAGGAACTTTAATTTCATGTTCCGGTTTCCGGCGGGACTGAAAGGAAGTGTGCACAATAGTGTGCACACTTCCTTTCAGTCCCGCCGGAAACCGGAACATGAAATTAAAGTTCCTGTACCGCGGTGCAAGCTGTGAACCCGGCCCACGCTTCAGGACAGGTAAGTAATTATGGGAGGGGAAGTACACTATGGGAGGGGGAAGTACACTATGGGAGGGGAGGGGGGGGAAGTACACTATGGGAGGGGAGGGGGGGAAGTACACTATGGGAGGGGAGGGGGGGAAGTACACTATGGGAGGGGAGGGGGGAAGTACACTATGGGAGGGGAGGGGGGGCAAGTACACTATGGGAGGGGAGGGGGGAAGTACACTATGGGAGGGGAGGGGGAAGTACACTATGGGAGGGGAGGGGGGGAAGTACACTATGGGAGGGGAGGGGGGAGAATACTATGGGAGGGGAGGGGGGAGAATACTAGGGCAGGGGAGGGGGAGAATACTATGGGAGGGGAGGGGAGGGGGAGAATACTATGGGAGGGGAGGGGGGGAGAATACTATGGGAGGGGAGGGGGGAGAATACTATGGGAGGGGAGGGGGAGAATACTATGGGGGGGGGGAGAATACTATGGGAGGGGAGGGGGGGAGAATACTATGGGAGGGGAGGGGGGGAGAATACTATGGGAGGGGAGGGGGGAGAATACTATGGGAGGGGAGGGGGAGAATACTATGGGAGGGGAGGGGGGGAGAATACTATGGGAGGGGAGGGGGGAGAATACTATGGGAGGGGGGGAATACTATGGAAATGGGGGGAACACTATGGGATGAGGGGGGAATACTATGGGATGAGGGGGGGGAATACTATGGGAGGGGGGAAATTTCCTGGAATTTCTTTCTAAAAATGAGGTGCGTGTTATACGCCGGTGCGTGTTATACGCCGATAAATACGGTACTTCTTTTCACTTGATCTGTGAATGAAATTACGTAAAAATGCACTTAGTGTACTGCAACACATATACATGTTTACATTACGCATATGGTTTACAATACACTAAATGGCATATTTTCGCGTCATTTTCGTTCATCCAAATTGTTTTTCATGAAATCATCGCATGAATGAAATTTGTCCAAACCCAAATTTCACATGAATGAAACCCTATTCACCCAAGTGTATTATTTTTTTGGAATAAATGCGGCAAACAAAATCATTTTTCTTTGACAAGTCTAGTTAGCAGGACTAAGCATTGGACGTGGATAAGCTGGGTGTCAAGCTCATATTATCTAGTGTGCCAGTCTATCACACAAAGATTAAAGGAAGCATTGATTGCAAGGTATTGGGTAAAGAATGTTTGAGATATGTCCCTGATAACTGTACTAGAACTGAATGAGCTTGTTTTCCTCTGTAGTTTATGACTGATCCTCTTTACCTTCGTCATTGCCATATAATCTGAATCATTTTTCACAGAAAAACATTATGATAAGGTGTGGGCGTAAATTGACTCCTCTAACCCAAAGTGACTGATAATACTATGACTAGTTATGCTTCTCAATGCGTAATTATGCATGCACAATAGGTCTTATTATGGTGTTATGGCAGAATGCGGAAGGATATTTTTTTTAAAATCAAATTTAGATTAAATAAAGAAAAATAGTTTTATTACCCCCAACTAACCCTTTCGTATGGTATATATATTTTTCTGTGTAGTGCTCATTATCTGGGCCTCTACCAGAGTCCTGGGCAGGGCCGGATTAAGAGCCCAGTGGGCCTGGTGCTGATAATTATGATGGGCCTAATTACAAAATCTTATTGACCAAAAACACTAAAACAGTCCTACCTCCTAAGCGTCATGTATCTGATGGAGATGGTGCTGGAGGAAAACTCATAGGATGCAACTATGAGAAAACACAAACCCTTTGCTAATCTCACGCTTTCATCTTTCAAGTAAACCCATACCCCCTAACAGCAGTAAATACAAATACAAAAAGAGAAGTCCTGCGCTTAAGCAGCAAGGACTACAACACACATCAGCCCCAATATATGGTAAAAACCAAAGAAAAGAAAATGTTACTTGCGCTTTCTCCTTAATCCCTATGTATATTTAGACAAATGGAGGTCATTTAGTTGCTCCAATGGCCATTGGAGGGATGCCCGCCTGCCAACGTCAAGGCAGACCCCCCTAAGCGGGTCCTAACACTGACCCTTCAGCCTGCTTCCTTGAGCTTCTGGCAAAGATATCTCTAATGAGACAGAAAGGGGTATTTTTTATATACACCCCTTTACTTATTAACCCTTAATAGGGAACACATGGGATGGGTAGCAGCATTGTAACCAGGCTGTGTGATACAAAGTAAATACAAATACAAAAAGAGAAGTCCTGCGCTTAAGCAGCAAGGACTACAACACACATCAGCCCCAATATATAGTAAAAACCAAAGAAAAGAAAATGTTACTTGCGCTTTCTCCTTAATCCCTATGTATATTTAGACAAATGGAGGTCATTTAGTTGCTCCAATGGCCATTGGAGGGATGCCCGCCTGCCAACGTCATGGCAGACCCCCCTAACCGCAAGTAACATTTTCTTTTCTTTGGTTTTTACTATATATTGGGGCTGATGTGTGTTGTAGTCCTTGCTGCTTAAGCGCAGGACTTCTCTTTTTGTATTTGTATTTACTTTGTATCACACAGCCTGGTTACAATGCTGCTACCCATCCCATGTGTTCCCTATTAAGGGTTAATAAGTAAAGGGGTGTATATAAAAAATACCCCTTTCTGTCTCATTAGAGATATCTTTGCCAGAAGCTCAAGGAAGCAGGCTGAAGGGTCAGTGTTAGGACCCGCTTAGGGGGGTCTGCCTTGACGTTGGCAGGCGGGCATCCCTCCAATGGCCATTGGAGCAACTAAATGACCTCCATTTGTCTAAATATACATAGGGATTAAGGAGAAAGCGCAAGTAACATTTTCTTTTCTTTGGTTCCCCTAACAGCAGTGTCCAGTAAAGCAGGAAGTCTATGGATGCGGTAAAAGGGTGGGCCACTGACACAAATCACATAACCAGAACGGCCGAAAGGGCAAACATACACAAAAAGGGCGCATGTCTGTGTCCCCATGTCTCCCAGTCCCTTAGTGTCTGTGTCCCCATGTCTCCCAGTGTCCCCTTGTCACTAGGACACTAGGGGACATTGAGAGACATTGGGACACTGGGAGACATGGGGACACTGATACTAGGGAACACTGGGAGACCCGGGGACACTGAGACTCTTGGGGACACAGGGTGACAGACACGAGGGGACACTGGGAGACATGGGGCACTGAGACACTGTGATATATGTAGGGGGCACTGGAGACTTGATAAAGACCTGGGTACAGGTCAAAATGTTACAGTGTCCAATAAACCTGCCTAAAGCTATCACAGTGAGTGCCTGAGATTTTTTTATTTTATACTAGGGGCACTGAGACACTAGGAGACATGGGGACATTGGGAGACATGGGGACATTGGGAGACTAGGGGACTTTGGGAGACTAGGAAACACTAGGGACACTGGCACACTACAGACACTGAGAGACACCAGGGACACATGGGGATACTGAGATACTAGGGACACTGGCTGGGAGACGTGGGGACACTGGGAGTGCCCCATGTCTCCTAGGTCTCAAAGTCGCCCAGTGTCCCCATGTCTCCCTGTGACCCCCAGTGTTTCCATGTCTCTCATTGTCCCCTAGTGTCTCAGTGTCCCCATGTCACCCAGTGTCCCCTAATGTTTGTATCCCCATGTCTTCCAGTGTCCCTTAGAGTCTGTGTCCCCATGTCTCCCAATGTCCCAATGTCACTAGGACACTAGGGGACACTTAGAGACATGGGGACACATGGGAACACTGGGAGACATGGGGCCACTGAGACACTAGGGACAGTGGCTGGGAGACATGGGGACACAGACTAGTGGCCACTGCGAGACATGGGGCCACTGTGTCCCTAGTGTCTCAGGGTCCCCATGTTGCCCAGTGTCCCAATGTCTCAGCATCCCCATGTCTCGGAGCTGCTGTCTGGACTCTCTGTGCAGAGCTGTTCCCCCGCGGATCAGAGAGTAGAGAGAGGCAGGGAGGGAGATGCCGTAACTTCTTATCACTGCCTCTATCCACACAAACAGCGACCCCTACTGTCCGGCGCTGGTACTGCAGAATAATCTCTGTTTATACTGAGACAGACATTTGTATTGCCGGTATTACTGTAATACCGGCACCGGCTAGGCAGCCTCAAATACCTGAGAAATACTTCTTAGAAATACCTGGCAACCCTAAGAAATACATGAGAAATACCTGGCAACCCTAAGCGTAGTGTGTAAAAAAAAAATGTAAAAAAAAATTTTTTTTTTTTTTTTAAAATCAATGGGCCTATTCCATGGGCCTGGGCCTGGAGCTGCAGCTCCATCAGCCCCTATGTTAATCCGGCCCTGGTCCTGGGAATCTGATGGTTCTGCACAGTATCTTAGCTGTTCCTAGGACTGTGCACCACTCCTGTCACAACTGGGACTACTATTTGTCCACCTTCTCATGTTCCTTCTTACTGATGTTATGGTCACTGAGTATTGCCACATCCACCACCCCTGCGGTCTTCTGTTCCTTGTATACCACGACAATGTCAAGTTGGTTGAACACTGCTTACTTATATGTATGGGTCTAAAAGTCCAACAGTATCTTAGCCCTGTCATTCTCAACTTCCCTTTGTGGTAACTTGGTTGTGCCACTCAGTGTATGCTAACATCTTGCACCTGGCCATTATGTGCTGTATTGTCTCAGAGGTCTTTTTGCACAGTCTGCACATTGGGTACTGTCTGGTGTGGTAGACCCTTGCTTCTATTAATCTGGTGCTCAGTGCCTGTTTCTGCTATGATTGCCTTGCCATGGAATCTACTCCTCCTTTTCTGCAGCTTCAATGTGTTGTTGCCACAGTTTGCAGTTCGTCTTTGGGAGCCATATTCATGATGTTCTTGTGGATGCTATGGGTTTCATCTAGGATTGTGTCCTTTACACTCATCAGCCCGAGACCTCCTTCCTTTCGGCTGTTGTTCAGTTGTAGGTTCTTTTTTTTAAGGAAAGGATGCTGAGTAGAGTCTATTGAAGTAAAGAAGTGAATTCCATAGGAACAATGTAAACAGTCCTAGCAAAGTCTATAAGCAGAGATCAGGAACGAGTATGAGCAGAGGACATGTGAAGGTGTTTTGCAGGGCGAAAGGGTCTGGATGGGACACAGTTGTGCAACAGCTAGTAATGAAAGGCAAGAACTCTTTGGAGGAACTGTTCTTGTGAGTTCCCCGGAGCAGTGGGTGGACAGGAGCAGTAACTCATTTTTAACATAAACAACAATAAAATAATTTTGATCTTGTAAATGCAGATACAACACATCCTCTTCACAACCCTGAAACTTCTCTGCTAATTATGTCAGTAACAATGTTTTTTATGTTCTATAATACATTGACTTGTTACCAGTGGTGGACTAAGGGGGGGTCAGAGGGGGCGGTCCGCCCCGGGTGCCACCTGGTAGGGGGGTGCCATGACCATGATCTGAGGGCTAATGGGGGATGTGTGAGCTGCGCCCCATGGCAGCTGGGGTGTCGCACAGCTCACATGGAGAGACCAGCAAGATAAACTGGCCGCACGGAATGAATAAGTGGGCGGAGCTACGGATATTTAGGGGTGGAGCCAATCCGAGAGCGTGGGCAGGACTTCACATGGCCCTTACCTGCTGCTGTTACTGCTGCACATGGAGGTGCAGCAAGAAGAAATCCCTGCTCCTCCACCTACCAGGCTCCAGGGAAGGACTTCAGGCTAGGGAATCCACTCCTCCAGCCCACACTGTCTGTAAGTGAGTGAGTGTGTGTGTGTAACTGTCTGCCTGTAACTGTGTGTGTGTGTGTGTGTGTGTGTGTAACTGTCTGCCTGTAACTGTGTGTGTGTGTGTGTGTGTGTCTGTCTGTAACTGTCTGCCTGACCCTGTAACTGTGTGTGTGTGTGTGTGTGTGACTATCTGTCTGTAACTGTGTGTGTGTGTAACTGTCTGCCTGTAACTGTATGTGTGTGTGTGTGTGTGTGTGTGTAACTGTCTGCCTGTAACTGTGTGTGTGTGTGTGTGTGTCTGTAACTATCTGCATGACCCTGTAACTGTGTGTGTGAGTCTGTAACTGTCTGTCTGACCCTGTAACTGTGTGTGTGTGTGTGTGTGTGTGTGTGACTATCTGTCTGTAACTGTGTGTATGTGTGTATCTGTAACTGTCTGCCTGACCCTGTAACTGTGTATGTGTGTGTGTGTGACTATTTGTCTGTAACTGTGTGTGTGTGCCTGTAACTGTCTGCCTGTAACTGTGTGTGTGTGTGCGTAACTGTCTGCCTGTAACTGTATGTGTGTATACCTGTCTGCCTGTAAATATGTGTGTGTGTGACTGTCTGTCTGTAACTGTGTGTGTATGTGTGTGTAACTGTCTGCCTGTGAATATGTGGGTGTGTGTGTGTGAGTGTCTGCCTGTAACTGTGTGTGTGTGTGTGTGACTGTCTGCCTGTAACTGTGTGTACATGTGCGTAACTGTCTACCTGCAACTGTGTGCGTGTGTGTGTGTGTGTAACGGTCTGCCTGTAACTTTGTGTGTGTGTGTGTGTAACGGTCTGCCTGTAACTGTGTGTGTGTGGATAACTAATTGAGCAGGACCCTCAACCCCTCTGTTCCTGTGTGTACAACTTGTCTGGTTACAACTACATGTCTGTTCGTCCACCCATTGTAAAGCGCTGCAGAATTTGATGGCGGAATTTGATGGCGCTATATAAATAACATATTAATAATAATAATAACTGTCTACCTGTAACTGTGTGTGTGTGTGTGTAACGGCCTGCCTGTAACTGTGTGTGTGTGCATAACTGTCTGCCTGTAACTGTGTGTGTGTGTAATGGTCTGCCTGTAACTGCGTGTGTGTGTGTAACTGTCTCCCTGTAACTGTATGTAACTGTCTGCCTGTAACTGTGTGTGTGTGTGTGTGTGTGACTGCATGCCTGTAACTGTGTGTGTGACTGCCTGTGACTGTGTGTGACAGTCTGCCTGTGACTGTGTGATGCAGCCTGTAACTGTGTGTGTGACTGCCTGTGACTGTATATGTGTGTGTGTGTGTGTGTGACTGTCTGCATGTAACTGTGTGTGTGGCTGTAATCATGTATATGACTGTCTGCCTGTGACCGTGTGTGTGACTGTATATGTGAGTGTCTGCCTGTAACAGTGTGCATGACTGTGTGTTACTGCTTGTAACTGACTGTGTGTGTGTGTAACCCTCTACCTGTAACTGTGTGTATGGCTGCCTGTGACTATATGTGTGACTGTCTGCATGTGACTGTGTGCGTGTGACTGTCTGCTTGTAACTGTGTGCCTGTAACTGTGTAACTGTAACTGTGTGTGAGGGGGTGCAGGGATTTTGTAGAATGGGACAGGGGTTTTAAAAAGTGTACAAACTTGTTCAATACATTTAAAAAAATGTAAAAAAGATGTAAAATGTAAAAAAAAGATGTAAAATGTAAAGAAATAACACTTTTCTAAAAATGTAGAAGTTTTTTTTTTGCTCTAGGTACGCCCCTGCTTGTTACACTGGTTTGCTTCTTGGACTCAGTCGATGGACCTTCGTTTCATGAACCAGCTTTTTATCCACAGGCTTCTCTTTCTTTAACGCATTTAATTTCCTTCCCGAGGCTTTGTTTTTTTGTTATCTGAAACTGCTGGGACAACACATGGCAATCCCACAATTATTATTCACCCTCCGGAGAACGAGCACTCTAACAGGGTCTTACTATGGTGCAAAAAAAAGGGAAATAAAACCAGCTTCTGTGCTCACAATACAATGCAATGCAAATGTATTGGCAACATTAATAGGTGGAGTATGGACGATTTCTGTTATCAAAAGGAGTAAAAAAGTACAATAAACACATCAAATGTCTATTTATTTTTCTTTCCTGAACTAGCAAGTATAATGAAACTATTGTCCAGTTGTACTTTTCTCTGGCCCTTATGTGCAGAATAAAAAAAAACCAAAAACAAAAATAAACAGAATATTAACAGGGTCATTTTTTTGGGGGGGTCTGCTTGACCAAGTTTTGTATTAAAAACACATATTACATTTAAAACACAACAGTAGAGATTATGCCCCCCTCCTTCCATATAATGGTACTTTTATCTCCATAAATAAATGAATTAATGTTGAAAACTTGATGTAGATTATTACTGGACTATTACAATAAAACCTTTTTTTTTATAGCAATGACATTCTTGTGTGTCTCTTTTATTATAGACCCGTTAGAAAACAATGAAAACAATGTGTTCTTTAAGGAATCTATTGCCAAATTAATGATCCACTCAGTCATTTATTGTGTAGAGCTGCCGTCGCTAAACAAATGGTAAAACAAAGTCACCTTTATTTAAAGAATTTTCAAAAGAATACAAAATATCCAGATAACTAGCAATAATAGTACTGGTAACTGGACTATGGAAGCACAAACAGAACTAAATGGAACCGTAGTGAAATTCACTAGAGTCACCGAGTGAATCACATCTACTCCACAATTTAATATCTATCAAGACTTACGTAATAGTAAGGTGCTGACCTGTGTATAGGCCTGCTAATTATACATGTGACATAAAGCTAGATAACATTCCATGTCAGCACAGGATTGTGATGACATCATAGTGTAGCATTTGGTTCCCAATAGGTTAATCAAGGCAGTCTGTATAGCACAACCACTGCCAGTTTATGTAATGGTGCTGGACTGGCTACTTGTTTTAATGTTATATTATTTGTTCTTGAGAACTATATGTTTTGTATAGGTGACTGTTCACTTAATACTATTAATCATATCCTTTAAATCCATGGACATTAGCATGTGAAGGCTGACTTCTTTCACCACCACCTTTGCCGGCGTAGGTGAGATGCAGGTATTTATCAATACCGGGGCTGTCACCAACTGATTAGATGTGACAAGTGCTCAGATTGAGCCAAGTGACATCAGATAGAAATAATAATGGAAATGGTACAGAGACGATTAGATTCTTAAGAAGGCCCTAATTAGCTGTCAGTTAAGGTCTCCACTTTACAGATCAGTACGTACTATGGGATCAGAATAGGTCACCTTGTAGAAACCAAAACAGATTATGGAGTATGACCAAGTAGTGGGAGCTACTGGAATAAATACGGACAGTTTGTCTCAGATCTGACCTGGCTGGAGAGAGTAAGGAATGAGTCTTTGACTCTTTATTTCACCCTAAAAATGCAGAGAATTTTCAGATTATCAGATCTATCATACCAAATTATCATTAAAAACCATATACAATGTACGTGCAAAATTCTTATTTCTCTGAAGTCAGTAACTAAAGAAGCCTGAACCAATCCCATAACTGATGAAGTCGTGTTAAATGGCCACTCTGAGCACCATAACCACTACAGCTCATTCTAGTAATTATGCAAAAAGTCCTAAGGAGATATCTCTCCAGTTAGTTTGAAACCATTTTTAGCTGACTCTTCTTGCCTATAACCTGGCCTCTATTTATGCTTATAACTTGGAAGTGACCTCCGCGGTAGCTGTCTGCAGCTTTGGATGGCAATGAAAGGCTGAGATCACTTGGCTAATCCGCCCCCAGTTCTCTCAGCTTATTATTGCGCTCACATTCATGCCTTGGGCTACTTACAGATCTTCGTGTGGGAAATCACTCATTGGCTGAAAATTGGTCAACTGCTTTCTGTCGAGTGAGCAACAACAAGAAGAGAGTAAAATATGATGACTAGTATTTTTATTGATTTATTTTCAAAATCTTATCGCAGAGGTCTTATTACATTATCTACAAAATGTATTAAAATCAAATGTTAATAAGAAGATGTCAATTCTAACCAAGAGTAACCATTTTGTCGCAGCTCTGTCACCATTTGAGGTATTTGCATATTTTGCAAAGACCCCATCCGTGATTGCTACGATTGGTTTCAACTGGCTGTGGAGTGCTGGAGAGGGCAAGTTTTACTTACCTGAACCTGTCCCTCATGGCCGCTGCCATGGTCTTCCTGCCAGTCCAGTTCTTGACTCTTCATCTGACAGGAGCCCACGTCAGTCTTGTTCTCTTGTGCATGTATGACAATACAACACGGAGGTCTATAGAACAACGCATGATGGCAGCGGAAAATTGCAAAACTTGATGGTTGTAGCTCTGTTTTTTGTCAAGTATTGTTAAGCATAGAGAATATACTAAGACAAATTTGTTTCTACTTTGTCTTAGTATATATTTTGACTGCGTTGGAATTTCAGTGAATGTGAGTGTTTTATTAAGATTATATCTTTGTGACATACTCATTTTGGAGAGGGGTGGATGTCCAAAATGTAGATCCCCAGAAGTTTTAAAACGACAGTTTCCGTGTAGTTCTAAAGGCATTATAAAGGCATGCAAAACATCTTGGGGTGGTGGTTCTTCAACATCTAGGGATCTACCTTTTGGGCACCCCTGAGCTAGACTTATAAATGCATTCTAGAACTTCTTTTCTATGTTGATTTATTGACAAACAATATTAAGGACAATGAGGATATCCTAGAAATATCAGTAGGGAAACACCAGGTACAACCCTGAGGGCAGAATTATTTGTGTTTTGCATGAAAGTACTTGACCTCAACTGTCAAGACTCCTCAGAGGTGGAGGGGGCTCTGCAAAGAATGATAAGCTGGGCAGAGTGTGTGCTTGGCTGTCACCACATACAATGAAAAACTACAGAAAACTCACACAATTGCAGAACTTTTATCCCATGTGCAAAAGAAACAAAAAACTGGTTGATGGTGAATTTAGTGTGTTTTTTCTAAATTGCATACTGTGTATATACTTGATATCAACTGGCCTGGGCTATATCAAGCCCAAACTGATATCCAAAGTGATAAAAGACCTATTGCGTATACATATATTCTACAGTCTGGATACATCCATGGTGCATAATTATAAAGGAGAATATTTTTATATGCAATAGGTCTTTTATCTCTTTGGATATCAGTTCGGGCTTGATATAGGTATAAATCAATACGCCATTTCTAAGACAGAATCATAGGTCTGCCCATGCACCTCTTGTGCTAAAGCATAATTGTGTTCACTTTTTCATGACATGTATCAATTATTATAAAGCTGGTTCACCATTATGCTCGTCACAGAACCACTTACAAATAATTGATCCCACACTTATGATTACCCATTTAAACATCAGACAAAATAAGAGGTTTACGTATACCTTTTCTTATTTGGGATATAATTACTAAGAGGGCTAATATCCCTTAACAGCACACAGTGGGTTAACTGCTCACTTTCCACGTGATCTCCGCCCTTTTGTTCGATTGGTGGAAATACTATCCAACCGGAAACAGAGCTGCGAGATTAAAACCTCCGATACCAAGGACTCGTTGTCCCTGGAAGAGCCATTCATTGGCGATATGCGCGTCGGGACAGTTGTGTCTGTGATCGACATTGAGATAAGGGACAATGCTGCAGCAACACATGATTTATTAGACATTATTTTAAGGAGTGTCCACAAAGGAACATAAAGAGCAACATATAGTCCCCCCCCCCCTCCATTTTTCTTTTCCCTGCTTTTACTGTAGTATCTCTGATACTTGTTAGGCTTATATCTAGCCTGTTTACCTTTACCCTCTATTTATTATGTTATTCTACTGCTTTTATTATGCTATTGCTAACCCCATTTTTTTCTAACAATGTTTTCTAACAATGTTTTTGGTATACTTACAGCAATATTTTGCTCTAATTTTTAGATTGAGTCTATTAAAAGTTAGGTTTTTTTTTTTTTTTTTTAATTCTTTATTTTTGTTGTGCATAAAATATAACACAGACAGGTCAGAGGTGCCCCAAGAGCAGTCCTCCGGCTTTTCCCACGCTCAACATGCGGGGCATAAGATGAATAAGCACAGTTTATAATATTTAAAAATAACTCGAGAAACAGACGCTTGTGTAGGTAGCTATTTGGTAAATTTAGGCTAGATCTATGCAACAAACAATATATCTGGTGAAGATAAACTAAAGCATTATGGTTAGGCATGAACAATTCTGGCATGTAACGTTATGCATTGATTAGCAGTAGGTAAATGGTAGCTACATCACGTGTTATAGCTGTGAAGTGCAAAACTAAACAGGCAGTAGATGCAGACATGTAATCATGAAATACAATAAGAGTTCTGGGTTCCCTCGCTTATGCTATAAAAGCACCCCAACACCCCAGTAGCAGGCCGTCAGGCACCTGTACTCCAAGGTGGGATGTTATGCAGGTTCAGTGTCCCCAGTGAGTCCAGAGCTGTTTCATTCAGTCGTTGCTGCCTTGGGTGCTGAAGGCTTGTGAGTCCCCCTGTGATGTGGAGCACTCTTCCGCCGCTTTCTTCTGGCTGTTTGGTGCCTCTTTTCCGTAGTCTGGCTGGTAAGTGTCGATGTGCTGTTGTGGAGGCAGTGCCTGCCAGATCTTCGGAACGGAGTTAGGGTGAGCACTCTGCGCTAGTCGTCTGGGCAGGCCCGAGGGGTCGATCGCTGGGTCTAAGTTGATGGGTCTGTGCCTCGCTGGTCAGCAAGCAACCGCTCCCGCCTTTTTGTCGAGGGTGGGCCTTGGTAGCGCTTGTCCGGCGGTTGCTGGGTTGTTTCATGCAGACGTTCAGTGCCTGCGCCTAATTCAGGAGGGTTACATCTCCTCGGAGGCCTGAAGTGCTCATGTGAGCCAGCAGGGTCGCGGTGCCGCCATCTTAGATGTGGTCTGGGCTGCGTGTTGGGGACTGATGGGGCCTTGAGAGTTTCGGTCCCAGCCAGGGCCACAGGGCGCATAGGGTGCGGGCCGGGATCACCCCCACCGGCCCAGAGGGGGGGAGACAGGGCCTGGTCCGCCCAGCCGAGGGAGTCTGGCTGGGTAGCATCAGGCAGGATAGTGGGCGGCGGCCGTCCGCCTCACTCACCGCCCGAGTAGGCCTCACCCAGAGGACGCGATGCATACCTCCCCGGGGGACTAAAACAGCAGCTGCAAGCCTCTCCCCGGGTCCAATGACTCCATAGGTGCCGGTCCAACGCGGTAGGTCGATAAGTGGATCCAATAGGTCCATATTTTGTGTTTATTAAGCGAGGTTTTCTGGAGCTGTTGTGCCGTGCGACCGGCCAGCTCGGCGGCCAGGCCCCGCCCCCCTAAAAGTTAGGTTTTATTCACTTATGTGTTGCTCATATTTATAAAGGGTTAGGTTTGAGGGGGATTATCGTTCACCTTCAACTCTCCCTTGTTTTTTCCGCTAAGTTCCTGTATATTCAATTAGGGGTTACCCCCATCATTATGTTTATCAACCTGACACATTCTCTCTGAATATATTAGTTTGTGTAAATACAGACTATAGCAGATTGTACAAAGAAGTGTTACTTCAGGTAAGTACAAGTATTACGTAATCGTATATCAGCAATCAAGGATCGTTTAGATAATCTATTACCTTTCGATAGGTATATATATACCCATGGTGATAACAGAACCAATCCTACGGACTGGTCCTTCTCTGTTACACTAAGTAACTGAAGTTAGTATTTATGCCTCACAAAATATAAGGAACCAACCCCATCTTATATAGATTGGGGTATATTAGCTAAACACCGGATTAGTAACTTGTCGTCATGAGTACTAACTAACCACTTGTTATTAGCTAGTAGAACAGACGTAACACACTGCTCAAACATATGAAGAAATACTCTAATTCTCCACTGATAATAGTGTTAGGTCTGATATAGATGCAAAATAAAAATACAAAATGAATACAAAGTAAAGATGAAAGCTAAAACCAATTATATACACTCCTTCACATGCTTGGGGCATTAAAAGTGATCTAAAAATATCACCTTTACCAGGCGGATAATGTCTATGCCTGTGAAGGACCCAACACTAATCAATGAAGCAACTAATTGAATCAGGCAGTGAAACACGTGTAGCATGTAAATGTATAACAGTAGTGGAAAGGACTAGAAATATATATTGTAGCCTTGAATGTTGGAATTGAAACAAAAGGTACTGTGATGAAAGGCAAAACATAATATACAGATGACACAATATTATAGTAAAAAACACAAGTGCTAAACTGGCACTATGTCCTGTACATCCCTACTGTGCTTTCGAGGGCACCCCACTGTGATAATAGTCCCTCTAGATCACAGTCTAATATACTAGGCTTGCCCATCTCCCAAACTGATATGTCTAAACAGTTGCTAAAAAAGAAAAGCTATATAATGGTGTGCTTGGTAGATAAAGTTCTACTCATTTATCCTTACTCTTGGGAATGATTTCACTCTAACCCATGTTGTGTTTTTACAGTTTATGACTACATCATATGTTCATGAATTCTGAAAGGAATTTGAACTGTTTTATGCCTCCCAATAATCCTGATTTCTGCAAGAGAGTCATTATTTTTGGGTCCTGTCCAGCTAGCGGGACACCAGGGAACTGTCCCCAACAATCATAATGCAAGCACATCATAAGATGTGCTCTTGCTATGTTCATTGTACTACTTGTGTTTATCCTAGAGAAGTGACATCTGGTCTTTACTCTGACTTTGGTTACTAGACATTGGGGTAGCCTTAAAGAGACACTGTAGGCACTATAACCATTTTATCTTATTGAATTGGTTATAGTGCATGGAGTCCTCTGGCACTATCCCCCCATTTAGTGCTAAATCGTTTTCAAGCACTTTAACATTGAATGTGGGTCCCTGGCTTCCGATAGCCCCGCCTCATTGAAGGTATGGCTACGGCAGATATTACACACTTCTTTCTAACCATTGCAATTCACACTGGCAATTGGTACTGTGACAGGCTGAATTTGAGCAGCACAGAAGAGATAGGCTGCTGGGAACTCTTGTTTAGCATTCAAATATTTAGAACTGTTTAATGCTGAATGACAGGGTGCCTCCAGTGGACTCCAGACACTAAAACCACTTCAATTAGACAAGGCATGTATGGTGTCTAGAGTGCCCCTTTAAAAGAAAATGGTCATTATTTTTACTAATAAAAAATCACACGTAACAACCTCAGTTGGTTAGTTTTAATGCACACATATAAACAAACACCTGTTTTCAGTAATTCTCCTGGCTCATCCTTGCTCTGTCGCAGGGCCATTGTAAATGTAAATAGATATGAGAAATATTCCTTAAAGGCTGGATGATATCATAGGAAATGGTATTGAGAAATGAGTCAAGGTCCAAGGTTGGCATTGCTGGGCCGGCTCTGGACCCCATTGCTAGGTCGGCCCAACTAGCTTTAACATGACAGGGAATAGTTACTGCTTAATATGCCACTCGTCGGCTCTCTTATGAAGACACAAGCAGACTATAATAAGCTACCAGGAAAGAACTAGTGTACGAGGAGTAAGAATCCAACAGGGGATATCAGAGATGGAAAATACCATGGAAACCCTGCATCTGTGAAGATTTAAATGCACAGAGTTCATCTTAATCCTAGGAGGGCAACGTGAATGTGCTAAGCAATATATATAAAAAAGAAAAAACAAACAAACAAAAAATAATCATCTGTCTTCAGTTCTCGAAGACTACATTTACACATCTTCTATATAATATATTATTTATTGAATGACAGGACATGTTTGTATAGCATGCTTGCAGCTGAGATTAATTGTGTATTTATTAACATAAAATGCTGCTTGTTATTGTGAGAATGAATTCACTGATATTTCATTCTTCTGTTTGCACTGTCATTTGAGACGTGCTACACCAGCTAGATAATGATTAATCTACAAATTAGTCTCATTTTCTTTTTGACAATCTTTATTTATAAGATTTTGAACAATATAATAGGCTAAAAAGGACAGAGTCCATAACTTCAGGAACTATAATCACTGCAAGGTAGGTATCCAGTAAGACAGCGCACAAAACAAACATTCTATTATGTCATAACCCTGTGATGACATTGGCAATATATCGAGAGGTGATGCAGCGTCGTAGGGATGCAATTATAATTAAAGCTAAATGTAATGTGACCAAGAGACCCATAAGCATGTTCGGTGCATAATCTATACATTTGTTTTAATCATTTATATAGCTAAAAAGCATGTGCCAATAATTTGGATGTAATATCAATGAATGTTTTTAATTAAAACTCCCTTTTCCCTTTCAAAACTGATCATGTTTTTTTTTATTTTTTAAATTAAATTCTATGAAGATTTCACTTGCTCCTTAGGCCATTTTATTGATTTTTATCAGTCTCACTTGAAGATTAATAGATTAATTGCCTCCCTCAAAACAAATTTAATTTCTCTTGTTTGGTCGGCGAAATAGATTGCTTAAAAAAACAAAACATAAAAAAAAAAGCAAAACGAAAAACTAAATTGTCAAAATTGACTAAATAAAACATGAGGTAAGTCTGTTCTATTTAGACGGAGTATTCCATGTGCTTTAAACCGCATGAGAGTTTCTAGTGGTATATCTGGGTCATGTGTCATTACCATTGTGTAAAGCTACTAAAAAAGAAATAAATTAGATTCTAGCACTTCGCTCTGTTTTATTGTCTCCGTAAAAAAAAATGAAAGCTCAGTTTAGTTGAAAATAAAGACGTCTGCTCCACAATAATGGTTACATCTCGTTCTGTATAGAAGGAGGGAAAATAACAATGTTTCGTTTACTTAAGAAATGTTACCAGCTCATTAACTTTTCATAACGCCTCCTCACTCGCCAGCAGATGGCGCCCCCCTGTTAAATACATGCAGCAATATAAACATCAGTCTTTCTAGTTCACTGGCAGAATATTACACAAAACATTTTGCGTCTGTCAGCAAATTCCTGGTAGGTCACAGTAAATGATGAATGGTTCTGTGTAGGAGACTTTTTTTTTTTTTTTTTATTCGTGAATTGCATCACTTGGCAGTCTGTTGCTGGCTTCATTCATTTGACTCCTGTGGTTACAAGCCTTTTCCCAATTGTTGTGAGGCTGTTTCCTCCACAGGTCCTTTGTGGCTAAGGCAGGATATCGATGACTGACTGGCCTACAGAAGCTGGACAGCTTCCAACCACTTTCCATAATGGAACGGCACAGGCCCTTCTAAAATATCCTGTGGTTATGGTCGCATTATGTCCGGATGCACAGCTCAAGCTTATTCAGAAACACATGATAGTCAGGGCTGGGACAAACACAGATAATTATTACCAAAGCTTGTCTTTGTTTTTTGTTTTTTTTATGTATTGTTTTCATTTTTTTTTTTTAAGTACACGCTGAACTTGTTTGTAACGTGTGTGTTTTTATAGAATTGATGCAGTTCTGAGAAAAAAAAAATCCCTTTAAACATCTAAACAGTAAAATATACTATTTGGTTGGTGAGAAACAACTGACAACAGCAATTATATTATAATTACTATTATATCAATACCTTCAGTTTTGGCTATAGTTTATTCAGTAAACTGTGGATTGTGGAAAAGGGAATGTTAGACCAAAGTAGCTGAGCTGGGAAAATAACTGAGTATTTTTTGGGGGTAATGTGTTGCAATTCTTCACACTTTATAGTTCAGTGAATACAGTGAATAGACCCTTGGTGACTGATCTTGTAATTGCGATGTGTGTACATGCCCTTTTGCCTTATTGGTCATAGATAGATCCCTTGATTTACACAGAGTTATTCACTAACCTGGGAAGATTTTTGCCTACAATTTGCAATTACTTTGTAAATAGCTGGGAGTTCCCTGTTTAGTAAAAAGCCTTGCTAAATTGTACTATCGATAAGAAAAGAAGGCGGTCGATGGGTAGGGGACAGCCACAGAACATGTGAGACGTGACCAATAGAGGGGAGGAAAGGAGGAACAGTAAAAAAAAAAAAAAAAAATATACAAAAAAACTATATTTATATATTTAACAAAATATATATAATATATAAATACAGATTTATTTTTTTAGTTTCTCCTTTTTTCCTCTGTTACTTTTTCTAATTTGATCTGGTACACGACCATCTTTGTTCTCTCGTATTCTAAGAATACCCTACCCCTACACCCTCCTATTCTAAGAAGACCCTACCCCTACACCCTCCTATTCTAAGAAGACCCTACCCCTACACCTTCCAATTCTAAGAATACCCTACCCCTACACCCTCCTATTCTAAGAAGACCTTACCGCTACACTCTCCTATTGTAAGAACACCCTACCCCCTAGACTTTCCTATTGTATGAAGACCCTACCCCTACACCTTCCTATTGTAAGAAGACCCTACTTCTACACCTTCCTATTCTAAGAAGACCCTACCCCCTATACCCTCCTATTACTAAGACGTCTCTAGTAATGCCTCCTAGAGTTTTATATCAATGATTTGTTACATGCCCATACCATGATGTATGCACGACCTGCCCAACTTTGTATCTCTTGTCTTTACTTAGTCACCTTAGGTCTTTTTCTAAGCCATTATAGCTTTCTGTATGATAGCTTCAATGCTATGTAATATATACCATTGTGTGTGTTACCCTTGGCTTCTCCTCTGCAAAACATCCCAAGGGTCTGCCCAACTAAATTTTTAAACAGCAACAGATGGAGTGCAAACTGATAAAAAAGGAAGACTTTAAGGACGTCATGTAGACAGTTTCTTTACTTCTTAAACCTCAAATTATAGATAGTTCACCATCGCAATTTGAGTTTCATGCCTCTATGATTATGATAATTATAATGATGGTTCACTATATGCAAACGATAGTTTATGACATAAAGGAGATCTTTAAAGACTTCGATATGGCTCTACATTCTTCAGTATTGCTGTTTACACCATTGAACATGTGTTGCTGTCCCTCCATAGCCGTTATAGCATTTATCATCAGCTCTCTCCCCATCTATCGTTCTGTCTCTTGCTCACTGTATCTATCTCCAACCTCCATTGTAACATGTCCCCATATTGCCTCTCCATCTCTCTAACATTTTGTTAGCATGGACATTCTATCAGTGCTCTTTTTGGTAACTTTCCCTCTTTTTTAGCCCCAACAATTAGATTGCATGAGGCTGGTTACATTGCTGTGATTGCCAGAGGAATTGAGATAGCGTAACATCAGATCCCTGTCTTGGTATCATCATAATGTCATTAATTATGCAGGAGTTATGTGTGGAGCCTGAACAGGAGGACACGCTGACTCAATGAGTGCTGACTGCTCAGTCATGCTACACTAACAGAAAGTCATGTATCGGTTGGATGTGCTTCTTGACCACATTCTCTGGAGTCGGCCTATCCCTGCTCCAAGTGGTTCAACAGTGATCCTTCTTCATGTACAATCTTGCAACTTCCACATAATTATGTTGTTTAAAATATATATTTTCTTGGCAATCTTGTTGGCACAGTCTACAGATTAAATTGGGTTTACGTACCTGATCGTGACTGGCAGGTTATAGATGGCAGGTTGACTTGAAATTAGCATGTCTTATAATTATTATTATTATTATTAATTTATCACCGAGATAGACATGTGAAGATAATTCAAGAAAAAGAAAGGTATAAACAATATACCAGCGAGTGGAGCGCTAAAATGAATATAGATATAAATAATGAGGGGGTATACTCACCCCTCCAACATAGTGATACAATGTGTCCAAATGTACATACAAAGTAAAACAAAAAAAAAAGAGAATATAGTGCAGATGGTTTACAAAAATAAAAAATGAATAATAGTAGCAATTGGTTGAAACCACTCACATGGGTTGGAGCCTATAAGCTATTGGCTCCGTAAGAAACTCCTTTTTGCTCTTGAGGCAGCAACACACCCCTTTATCCCAAACGATGTTCTCCCGAAGATATGGAATAAGCAGAGAGAAAAATCCTCATAGGTGGTATTGTACAGATAGTGTATACAATATAGTGAGATAGTAATGATTATGCTCACCTTAGACAGAGCCTTGAATTCCTGGCTCTGAGGTTTGTTGGCAATATGCTAATTTATTGGGATAGCATTCCCCACATAGTGTTCCTGGAGGCTAGAAAGGACTATATGGACTAATATAAAAAAATAACGATTTATTGTAGAGATAAAAAATAATAATAAAAACAATACTAGACTTCTCAAAAGCATATAAGCAAAATGAAAGAAAGTCCAAGTATAAAAGTCCAAACTCCAGCTGCACTTTATTGTGGATTAAGGTATTCCACTTTTTGTGTTGAGCTGCTTTTATTCAGGCACTTTACTGTACCACTCACTATCTCAGTAAGGGATAGTTATTGTTTTCTCTATGTGAAGATAATTATCAATGTATGAATTATATTTTACATATAATTATTTATTTGAAATATATTTGGAATTCTGATTACATTATTTCAAACATGAAATATTTATGAGTATATACTACCAGAATATATAACGAGGTATCATGAAACTGCATAAAAATTAGCATAAGAATATCGCAACAATAAATATTGAATCAGAGAACTGCTATTGATTGACATTTCATATTGTTATGGCTTCTTTACTGGACTCAAAAACACAATATACTTTATAAAAGTATGTTAGAATAATTAGCTATTTCATCACATGAGATTTTGTCTTCACTCATGCTAATTATTTTATATCACAGAGTACATTACATTATATTATAGAGATAATATAATCCATTATCTAGATTTTTGCATGATAAATGTGCATAATATTATGTAACAACTCAGAAACTAGAGACTAGAGGGGTGCATTACAGTAGAAGAAGTGTAGCTGTGAGAAGGGATGTAATTTACTAACTTTTGGGAAGTTCTGTACCAATGAGAACTTCTTTCCTCCTCTAACTGATCCTGTAGAACATATCAGGTCTATACTTTCATTCACTAATTGTTCAGTTACCACCATGGACTGGCATTAGACCCCCAATACCCAGAAGTAATAAAGAATAAATCTAAAAAGGGAAAGTGGGCAAAGCAGCATAGCCGAGTTCTTGGAGCCCCCAAAAATTGTAAACAGGCTCCCATCGTAATACATTATATTTTTATACAAATGCTGCCCAGCGCTAACATTTTTAGAATTGGCACTTGAAAAAAATATCTGTAGATTCCGAACTGTATACCTCCCGTAGTGGCAGATCCATCCTAGTTAAAGCATAAGTATCAACTCACTCTCAGTACATTAGAGAAAAGCAATTTATATTGGGCCAACATGTTCCGCAACACTTTACAATTATATAAAACTCACAATCAACTGGGATTTGAGTTAGGCTGATATATATAATTAGGCCCAGGGACACTTACTAGTAAGGTAGGGTGGGGTGACATTACCACTGCGCTAACCAGCTGATATAGAAGCCGTTACAGAGAAGGGTGATGGTAGATAGCTAAGCATCAGGGTGAAATACTTCCTTTGTTGTACCGAAATTATATATATAAAAAATATATTTTTTCTCAAAACACTGAAGATACATGTCATAAAAATATACAATACGCTGTAATAATACGTGTCATTCTCTTTGTACCTCATTATTTTATGTACTCGGTGGTACTGCTTTATATGGTTTACATTAAATCCAATCGTATTGCCACTATTTATACAATTCCCCTTTCTCCGCAGACATCAATTATTTAGTCCCTTTTTCCTATTGTAAGGTGATCATTTGGCCTGACCTCAGCCTTCACCATTCATTGTGTAAAGGGTACAACTGCTGTTATCTTACTCTCTCCTATGTGCCCTCTATCTATTGTCATTTATGCAACATTAGATCTCCCGTCCTGTCACTTCAATGACTTTCAGGCTTCGCTGGCTGATTACACATTTATTTTCTTGGCTTAGAGCAGAATCCTTTTTTTACTAATTTCCTCCTCGACTTATCAATAAGGTAGAAGCAGACCTTGTTCAAGAGCTTTTATTTATTTTAACGTAAATAGCTTTTGTTGTCCCCAGGCTACTGTGTTCAGCTTACTCTTTTATATACAGCTAATCAGGGACTTACAGGCAGCTTAAAGGTGAGATACAATTTATCGAGCATGCTACGTAAGATTCTTTAAAATTCTAGGTGTATTTTTGTTTATAAATGTACACGATATAGGAAAACGTTACAGTAACGTATTTTATTTTAAATATGTCAAATAAAAGAAAACCACTATACATAACAAATGTGAATATAATAGAAAAATTTTATTTATAAAATTATATTATATTATATAAATGTTGCCTTTCGACACCAAACACAAGTGAAAACATACAAAAAAATTAATGGAGGAATCTAATACTGTACTATATTACACCATATGCAGTGTATGTTCTAGATACACACATCGGTTTAAGATATCCAAGTCTTATTCTACCCATCATCCTGTTTACAGGTTGTATTGGTTACATATACAGGTGGTCCTCACTTTGCGACTTACCTGCAAAACAACTGCTCAGACATACAACCAGCTCTCAAGTGTGGGGATTCAAGGGATTCCCCACTTTAGAAAGCTGGTCTATGTTCGGGGAATTACCCCATACATAGTTTTGAGGGATTTCCTGCTCCAGTGAGCTGGTCTATATTCAGGAATTTTCCCAAACCTAGAACTGGTCTCTAGCGTACTGACCGATTTGTTTTACGACCGAGTCGTAGGAACGGAACTCATTCAGGTAAGTGAGGATCATCTCTATATACTTTTTGTGCACATATGCTGGGTTATTTATATAGACTGTATTATATTTTAAAACTTCAGCAACACTGTAATGTATTGTATTCATTGTAAACGTTAGCTTTATTAATCTTTAAAATGGTTCCACTAACCTCCTTTATGACAAAGGTATAAGCAAATTATTTTTATAACATAACCACTGTGGCAAATGATATGTAATTAAAAGGGGACTGTAACTTCAGTTAAATTTGCTCCGTTGAATAAAACATTGTAAATCACCTGTAACTTAAAATATATTATGTTTAACTTCACTTTTTCTTGTCACTGTAAGTTTGGGATTTCTTGAAAGGGAAATATCTGCGAAAACTGGTGGGATTTATTGGAAATAAAACCTTCAGTTTTTAGGGTCACATTTAGAATGCTTTAATAAATACAATTAAAATAATGATGGAATGATGTTGAAAGACAGGTGATGGCAATGATTGACAGGAAACTAGATGGAGGCGCAAATCACAGGATGAAGAGGTGTGGATTTCTACATTTGATTTGTTTTCCACATATCACAAATATATACTTGTCAAATATAGGGATAAGTAAACATAATATAAGAAATCCTAGGAAGTGACAGTACAAATAAAAGATAATGGTTACATGTTAATTGCTAATATTGATTCTGAAGAGTGTTATACCGTTTGTCTGTCTGTGTATCTATCTATCTCTATGGATTTTATAGGTGTGTTTTTACTAAAATATGTCATTTCAAAATATATTTTCCAGGAAGTTTGGCTATTTACCACCCACATTAACTGATTTTCCCCCTCCTTAAGAAACCCACTGTCATGTTTAGTTATAAGGAATACAAAAAAGAGAATTATTAATGAACACATTATTTCCTGCAACTGGATTTTTTAAAATCTTAATTAATTACAGATATTATCTATGGTAGATAAAGTTGTGTTTGTACATAATAAACTCTTTTCAAATCGCTAATGACCATAGAGAGTGGGTCCAGTATTTATTCGTGGGAGTGAGAATTATGAATGAATTGTCAACATTTACTGGGAACAGATCCCATATTTTATGAATGAATGCATAATTCACATGCTAGATTGTTAGAAAAAAAGAAGTAGGGCACAAGACTAAAAGGAGTAAAAGATATAAAATACAAATAATAAATACAATAAAAGGATGGCTTTACTCACTGATGGGTTAAGGATTCTCAGAATTCCCCAAAATGTTCAATGGAGTGATGCAGTTCCCAGTGATTTGCCAAGCATCATGGCAGCAGAATAACTTTCTCTATGTAGATAACAAACAGTCTGGGCATTTACTGCAGTGGAATTATTTTTTAGGATTAATCTGGTGCCGCCATGCTGTACCAAAACTATTACGATTGATCATTAGCACATTCCCAGCATTGAACCCCCAACCATTCTGGAACAGCTGAGACTTGCACACAAAACACTGGTCAACATGAAGCTAAAATACATAATGCACTGTTGTCTCTTGAGGCCTTAATGTTGCAGGATGAGGCAGACATGAACTGCTGTTGACTCTTGAGGCTTTAACGTTGCAGTATGAGGCAGAGATGAACTGCTGTTGTCTCTTGAGGGCCTTGAAGTTACAGGACAAGGCGGACATGACCTGCTATTGTCTCTTGAGGCCTTAACATTGCAGGAGGAGGTGGACACGAACTGCTGTTGTTTCTTGAGGTCTAAGTAACAGGGTCTCTGACCCCTCTCTCTTACTTCTCATGTTAGTCACTCATCAGTCACTCATCAGACTCCATCATCACTCGTACATTCAAGCACACTGTTCATATAAAAAATAAATGTGGTCTGAGTTATTATTCTATAGTTTACGTATTTTATTAAGTTGGTAATGCTTGGATTTCCATTTGCTGCACTTCATTGTTTTTTTTTGTTTTTTTTTACCTTCCTGAATTATATGTTAATTATGCTGATGGATCTCAGTGCTATGAGGTTTTATAGTACTTCCGTTATTCGTGAACTTGCTGTAGTTGGTACCACACAGTAGTGCTAGTGAATATATATATTATCATGCATATATGTATTTATTAATGTTTGTTGTCTGCCTTTTTATTCATTATGGCATTTTAAATTTATATTTTATTAGGTGAAGATGCGTATAAAGGACAATATGCATGATTCTGCACGGTGGTCAAACCTTCACGCTAAAGGCCAAATGATTCTGGGTTTTTTTCAGGACTAGCTCAGGCTTCCGTTCATGCTTAATGTTTTGAGGTGGGAGTGAGGGTGGGCTATAACACATGCCTGCTACCTGACTGTCTGGAGACCTGAATTCCAGTCTCTTTATAACTCTTCTTCTTTGGACCAGCAGTGTGGACAAAGGGGTGCTCCAGCAAGGATAGAATATAATATGTCCTATGAGATGCCTATTGCTCAAAATGCAGCATCCTTGCAGTGAAGAGTCCTGACAGGCAACTTGCACCAGGACTGTTCCCACTTAGCCACACTTCCACTTAGACACATGGTAAAAGAATCAATATGAAGGTTAGTTGAAACCACACTAATGGGGGTGGTTGAGAGGCAGGGGCACTAATGTGGTGGGTTAGAGACAAGGACCCTGTTGGGTGAGTTAGAGGCAGGGGCCCTAATGTAGTGGGTTAAGGAGTTTAGTTAGCAGTAGGGACAGTAAGGTGGTGGAGTAGGGGCAGAGACACTAATAGGGTTTAGTTAGTAGTATGGACACTACGTTTGTGGGTTAGGGGCAAACACACTAAAGGTTTGGGCTAGGGGCAGGAACAGTAGTGGAAGAGATAGTGCAGACACACTATTGGGGTTTGGAGGCAGAAATAGTGGGGAAGAAATAGTAGACACAGACATAGGTGTTAGTAGTACAGAGGAAGTAGGATGATATGGAACATAGAAATATGACTTAGAAGATTGCAAACAAGGGAAGGTATGGAGGGTGATATGGATATATACAAATAACTATGATCTGGGTTTATGTAAATAAAGGGTTCTAGGGAGTGCTTCAGTAGCCCTCTATGCATGGATCTTAAGGCTGACGACTGATCAGGCAGGCCCCTTTGGTCCTTCAGCAGGTGGGCTTTCCCTTTTTTTCTGCTGCCCCACTGTTACATACTTCCACTGTTGGTAGGTATGTAATTACCTTTATTAGGTAAAGGTATCTTATCACACTTAATTTTTTACATTTTCCTTTTTTTTATATGTGATTTTCTGTTTGTTTTATTTATGTTTTACTGATACTTCTATTGTATGCATATAATTCCATGTTATAGTGCGTAACTATAGTATTTAAATCCTTTTAAAAAAATATTGTGCTTGTTAAGAATAGAATTTGCACAATATACACTCAATAGCAAAGAATTGGTGAGTAAGATACAATAAGTGTATATCGAAGTCAGCACATTTTTATAATGAAAGACAAGAAAGGCATAGTGCAAAAGTTAAGTAGTTGTTGCAATAAAGCCTAAACATGGTAATTGCATAGGAGTAGCCGGGGTATCCCTGAGAGGTATATTCTGGAGCTAATGCATGTAATGCTCCGCGTTAGCTTAAGGCAACTTAACCCCCACCTAATTCTCTCAGCCTATGCTGCACTTGGGCCACAGCAGAGCGTCCATGCTGGAGCTATGTCGGAGATGTTGGGCCCCGGGTAGTCATCAGGGACATGACTCCCAGTGCCAGGGTCTCCCACTGTCTCCAGCTCAGGCCTCCACTGCATCCAGTGGTTTGGGTTCAGCGTTCTCTTTCACGTTCGGAGGATCATAGACCAGTGTGGATGTCAGCGTGTGATTATCCATTTCGATGCATGTAGTGCATGGTGAGGCCCGTTCCACGAGGGACCTCTGCCTAGAGGAAGAATGGTGTGTTGGTGCTGGACCCGGATTCAAATACGTTACTTGGATGGTGGGTTTAGGTGATTTGCAGCATAGTCTAAGATACAATTTTCTACATATCTAGCCTCAAATCCCTCCACTCATGACTAAGTGTCTTGGCTCTCCTGGCACTTGGGGAACTGCAGCTCAGCGGCCATCTTGACGCTGCACAAAGCAGATCCAGTGGCGATGGCGGTTGCGGTTGTTGGTGCTAGAACAAAGAGGCGAGTGTCTAAGTGTGGACCAGGATAACCCCCGCCAGTTCAGTGGTGAGGGGTGAGGGGGGAGCAGGCCTGTAATCTTATCGCTTTAGGCCATGTGGTTGTAGCTGGAAGATGGGCCGCCTCTCCCAGCTGTCAGGCTGCAGGTCTCAGTAGGTCGATGGTCCGGACAGCAAATCTTTGAGGTCAGGCCCCACCTCCCATTTAAATAATTGTTACTTTATGTTTTATTAGTTTATCATTTACAGTGTCATATATGTTTTTTCATTTATTCTTTTTTAATTAAATTCTATTTCTCATTTTACATTCCATACTTTCATGTGATCATTTTTTTTGTATGTATAATGTATTTTAATGTATTTCACTTCTATTCACATTCCATCTAGGTTTATTATCCTATTAGTCTTCCAACACGATCTGTATAATTTTATAGGTGTATTTTATATCTAACAATTACCAATGTGATTTGATGTATTCTTCAGCTAACTTTCCTCATCTATCAAGCTCTGAAATATTTTTGATACTATCATTTAATAATTACTTTTGTTTCAGACATATATGCAACATGTGCTTACAAAAGGCAAGCATACATATCTCAACACAGACATATGGATATTGGCAACAAGCTTCCCACTAAAGAGAAAAGTACATCGGCCAACAACAACACAATGATGATTTGCTCAACAAATGGAGCCAGTCATATTCTAGGCCCAGAAAAATGCAGAGGGCTTAAAGCAGCATACCTGCCATTCCTGAGCTGAAAAACAGATTTAAGTAAATGAAAACTAAATCCGAAGTGACTGAACCTTCTCTCGGATAACTCACAAGTGGGGTTATCTGTGACTTACCTGTACAGACAAATCTGTATTCCTAACGCCATTGTGTCCCTTTCCCTAACTTAATAGGTCTCCCACCCCCATTAAATGAGTAAATGGTTAAAAACCCTTTTTTACTTACCTTAATTGCAGGCACTGGCTAGGTCTCCTCCTCCTGCAGTCACAGCAATAGTGTGGCCCAATTAGTTTGCTGTGTGCGCATTCTACATACAAAATAGTATCCCTCAGCCATAAATCGATTGGCCGTGCCCCTTCTTGATGTTATAAGGGTTAAAAAAAACTTTAAACACTTACCTCTTTCTGCGCCGAGGTCGTTTGGCAGTGGCTCTGTCTGTGCCTCCTACAACATCAGCAATAGGGGTGGGGGAGACCTAATTCCCTAATTTAATCAATGCATTGTTATGGGGGATCTGAAGACACTGAATGCCCTCATGCAAAGCATTGTTTTTCATCGTTTCACGGAGTTAAACTCTGTGTAAATGCAGGAAGTACCGTTATTGGCTGAGAGACAGTCACTAGAGGTAGTCTTAACCCATCAATATAAACATGCGACGGACCGCCGGCACTCTAACCTAGTACCTCAGTCAATCGATGCTCCTAGTGCTTTCTGAGGGCTCCAAGCACTCCACCAGACACCATAAGTACTGCAGACCTCACTTATACTCTGGGGAGTATAGTGATTATAGCAATCCCCAAAGTGTAGCTTTCCAATCCCCCAAACATGAGCCAAGGCTTCATGAAGGGGTAAGCAGGTCTGTTTAGCCACTTACAATTTATACACACATTTAAACCCCCAACAGCCTCATTTACATACAATAGATTACATAGAGCATTATAGTACAAGGAAGGGTGGGGTCAGACAATAGCAAGGGCTGATGGGAGATTGAGGAGGGACAAAGCAGCCAGTTTAAACTGGTCTGACAGTGTCCCTGGCACAATGCCCTGCTGGGGAAACAATAGGACAGGAAAAAAGGGGAGGGGGAGAGGCAGAGACAAACAATATATTCAACATACTCCTCGTCTAATTATCTCCAGGTACAGAAAAACACACAATTTACAAACACCCCAAAGGTACCCCCAAGATCCATGGAAACCCCAAAAGAGTCCTCGGATAGCTCTGATCTGGGTGACCAACATATCCAAAAATCACCCACATCGGTTCACTGGTTTGGTTTTTCCATGGAAGTCACTTTTTAACCTGTAAGATTTAAATATCATTGTTTAGTTAATAAGCGAGTGTGCTGGATTGTGTATTTTGTGTATGTTGCATATTTTGGCCCTAGCAGCACGCTATATTGTATGCATGTTCAGGTGAGTGCAGCCCACTTGGTTTCATTTATATATATAAAACAACAAAATAAATAGAGGAGAATGTTAAACATAAAAACCCCAAAGAAATAAGAATCACAAGATAAAAGTGTAAATAAAAAAATAAAATTATTATTGCACATATTTGTTTTATCTGGTGATTCTTATTTCTTTTGGGTTTTTATGTTTAACATTCTCCTTTATTTATTTTGTTGTTATATACTCTCTTCTCTTCTAATACTTACCTGTTTTAGTCTTTTTATAAGTATTTTTAATTATTGTTTTTTGTCCTTTTATCTTTATCTGTTGTGTTGGGACTTTATACCGTTTTATAAATAGCGCCTGCAACCTGAGGCACATGAGACTCATATGTTTCATATGTTTCTTTGCACTTTTTGGACAATGCCAGCACCCGTCGGAGATGAATAGTCAAAAAAGAATACATCACCGAAAATAACGTGACGGACTACCAAATCAAATATGTCACAGGATGTGACGCGACGGATATCCACACAATCATTACGACCTCAGATAATTTGGAAAATATCCAGAACTATGTTTTGAATAATTGTGTTGTTTTCTATTTTTTTTTTTTATAGGATTAGCTATTATTTATAGACACTCCTTTCCTCTGTATGTATTTTTATGCATTTAAGACCACCAATATGGTGGTGAAATATGTCCAAACCGGAAGCGCCGCCATTTTGGGGGTGGCAGAGTGCGCATCCGGTCCGGACCATATATGGAAATAGGAGTATCCTATGTAACATGTGTGTTTGATTGTTTTTATTGTTTAATTGATGTACTTATTTAAAAACATGTTTATACCAGTGAAACATTCCGCAGCACCTGAGAAGGACCCTTTTTTGTGGTTGAAACGCGTTGTACATATTATTTAATTTTTTTGTGTTTGGTTTTATATATACCAATAATAAATCGCTTTTAGTCACCTATTTCCATTTTTGGAGTTCCTGATTTCAACTTCTTACATTCTGCGGGACCCAACTAATGGAGAAAATCTGCCTACGTCCATAAAGGAGACATATGCACTGTAAGTTCAGAGCCAACTTTAATGGGCTCAGAAAATTGTGAGTGTTTCGAGTTTTGACCTCTTTTCACAAAAATATTTACACAGATTACACTAAGTTGTGTTTTATTTTTATCCTTGAATAGGAACTATTCACATCATTTCTATCAAGTGTAATGTATATATCAGGTAAAAACTCCTTTATTGTGTGCGCTTTCACCTTTTAATATTTAAATCAATGTAGCATTAATAAAGCCACCAATGAAACTATCTACAAAAATCTCCAGTGGCAATTTCTATGAGAACTATTTTTTAAATATTAATCACATCAGCAAAAAAAAAAAAAAAAGAATCAGAAATTAAAGCTGTGTTATCAGTAGAACCTTTAAACTATTCCAATCCTTCTGGATGATAGATTATGTGATGCCAACAGAACTCTGCAGCTCTTATTATGAGACCAATGTTGATCTTACCAAAACAAGTTTCCAAGTTCCACATGATATTATTATAATTTTATTATGTGAATATGCTAAAACGTGCACACATATACAATACAATAGGATAGGCTCAACACTTAAGTGAAGGATCCCCTTAACCTTCACAATAACATATAGTATAACAAAAAAAGGGGTATAAGTGGAGCTCTAAAGTACCTGGACAAATGGATATGCTGATTATAGAATATTACAGAATCAATTCAAATCGTTTAACTTCAGGTCCTGCATGCTCCTAAAGCAAGTCTGGCTTATGGGAATTTAGTGTGAATCATTGGCATTGGTATCATTGTGCCTATATGTAGGGTGTATTTAGGCATGTAGGTTTTCTTGTTGCACCTTATTTAAAATAAAATCAATATATATTTTTTTTAACATAATTTTGTTAAGTGAGTATTTGTTCTTACAATTCTGCACAACTTATTCTGGCATGGTTAACTAATAATATATTTATACTTATTGTAATTTTCAATTTCCATTCAAAATAACCAGGGAAAGTGTTTAATCACTGAAGGACTGAAGCAATTGTCCACGTTCTGAATCAAAACAAAACCTTGAATATGAGCTATAGATTTTCTCCACCATAATTTTTTAAATGACAAACAGGGCTTTCATTTAACACATTACAGGTGAATAAAATGTTAAGAATGGGAAAAAAACAATAAAAAATAAAAAAAATCACAGTTTGCCTATTATCATTTTTAAACATTCAGTGCAACTAATGAAAAATAACTTAAAAATAGATTCATATATCAGTCCTGATTGTTAAATGCCTAATATCTTTAGAATCTAAATACATTTTTATAAATAACACTAACCTTATACTAACTCCTCCACTAACGCTATACCAACTATACCCCTTACCCAATGCTTACATTACCTCTTATTGTATTCCTACTCTACCACTATCCATTCGTGTCTTTTTGTGTAAAGTCACGCTGACGTCATAATGGTGGGACTCTAAGTGCCGAATCGATCGACACGAATGAGCAGAAGTACCAAAATTTGGTGTTCGCCCGAATTTGGGTCTTTAGCCACTCCAAGGTGACGCCAACCATTAGTGTTAGTGCCCTGGCTATATACAGCCAGGGCTTTCTGTAGCAAGTTGCCCTGTTGTGGTTTTTGTTTACCCAAGAGTGCGCTTTATTGTTTTTTGGATTTCTTGTTACCGACTTTAGCTTGTTTATTTGTCTCTCCGCTCTCTGTCTTCCTGACCTTGGATTGTTTTTCGTTTTTGCTGTGTTCTCCTACGCTTGACCTAGGCTTTCTCTCTGACTACTCTTTACATTAAATCTGACCATTCTAAGGCCCGATATTCTGTGCTATATTTCTCTTGAGCAGATTAGGGTCTGTGAGTGTTGGGTTCACCTATCTAACCATGACATTAACATTAACACTACACTATATTTAACCCTAAGACAGCATTAACCCACAACCAGCCTTAACCCTAACCCTATACCAACACCAAGTGTAACCCTAACCTACTCTTAACCCTAAATCTACCCTTACACTAAACCTACCCTAAACTCACCACTAAGCCCAACCCCAACCTTAAGGTAACCCACTGCTGATATCAATTCTGATGTTAGAAATTAGTTTTGCTTAATTTAACACAGTCGATTGTGGTATGTTGCCACCATCTACTGGCTGTTTTCAGAAATACACTTAGTGTAATTTTGAATGAGCCTTGCCCCCAGTCGAATTTGCAGAGATTGGTGCTGGGCAACCTGACTATGCCCAGCACCTGTCCCAAATGGCTGTGGACAGGCTGGTTGATCCTGCCAGGGTCTATTTAGACCCTGGAGAGTCCCCACAAAGCTGCCTGCACTCACAAAAACTGTGGCTGAGCATGATTGGTGTCTATTAATACTTGTGGTTATTGGTGTCTGCAGGGCAGGGATTCAACCCTGCTCACATCGCAATCTATTAGTAGGAATTTAAAAATGGCCACTAAAAATGTCCCCAGCAGATTGAAGGTAGCCATAGGTATCCATAAATACCTGGAGATCCCCGGTGTGAGCAGGGATATAATTCTATACACATCAAATCAATAGGATGTGTTATTATGTCCTAAAGACATTAAATACCATTAGAGTTAGGACGTATAACACGTCCTAACGGCGTTAAGGGATTAAATTATATACATTTTCTTTTTTTATAGTTTATGTATTTGTATTCTACAAACAGTCCACATTATCCCTTTTATTCTATGAAAATATTCTATGTAGTCCAGTATCCCACTAAAATATAAACACTATTACACTATATTCTATTTTTTCTTTTATTTTATATGTTTCAGGGTTTTTTGTGTGTAAGTTCTCAAAGAACTTATTTGAGAAGAATTGAACATATAAGGTAATGTGGTATTATCAACTGTATTTCCTGTCTGTTGAGATCATACCTAAAATGGCAAATATTATAAAAACATAAATATATAAAATAATTTACATTGCATTTGTTACAGATTAAAATTGTTCCTTACTTACTCATTGAATTATATGTGTTTACTAAGCTAACACAATATTATTTATTTTTCTTGTTCAAAATATATTTTCCCCGTTCCAAATGAAATTGTGTTCTTGGCAAAAATAGACGACATGCAATTTGTCCTTTTCACTCATGCTGCAGTAGATTTTCAGTGTCTAAGGGTATTTGTTAAAAAATAAACAAACATCTAGTATATTTGATTACCTTTTCCTGCCAAGCTTACTGCATGTGAAATACAACACATAATACATCCTGTTTACGTTTCCATGATTTCTAGTATCACATCATCGTCTCGCCAACATTAGTCAATATTCTGTGCAATTACTTGTCAAACAAGACCCAGGTTTACAAGAATGTAAAGAAGCAGACTGGGATTTGCTGAGCTATACAGAGGAAGGAGTTTGACTATTGACGGCATTAAAGGATGGGATTTTTTTTTGTTTACTATAATGTCTACTGGTGTGTGCCATTACTAATATATACCGGGTTATTCAACAAAGTGAGAATTGTCTAGAATTCAAAGTAAATTTAAATTGAAATTAGTGAAAATAGCCAAACTGCAAGCTTGTGTACAAGTCAGCTATTTTGGCCTTAAATAGGAAATTCACTTAGAATCTTTGACTTTTCTCGCTTTAGAAAATAGTCACGAAAGCATTATAGCATTTTTTACATCACAGTAATTATTATACTGAGTAACAATGGCAGCACTACCAGGGTAATGATGGACCATGGAGTTTCAGCTGCCATGGTGGAACCAACATCTGGCTGGTGCCAAATTTAGCAGAACCATTATTTAGTACAATATCTATTTGGTACTAAACTAAATAACAAGTTAATGAAGGGAGCATTTTAAATGCACTTTAAATGCCTCCTTGTGGTTCTGGAGTCCTTTAGGAAATGAGTCTGCCATTTTTAGCATCAAAGTGGAAGAGGGTTTATGTGGTCTGCAACCGCTGGTGCTTCTAGGCCACATGGTCCCTATACAGGCCTGCAGTGATGGGATCAGTAGGGATGATATACCAGGGAGGCCAAAACACATTAAAAAAAAAAAAAAACACACACACACAACCTCCCCACACAATCAGGCAACTCCACACACATTTACACTAAGCCAACCCCACACACAATTACACTCAGGCAACTCCATATAACAAGAATAAGTAGCAGCAAATGTAGTGTAGTATTTCAGCACAAAATTCACTATAAAAAAGGGGAATATCAACACTCACATAGAACTGAGTCCATAAATCAGCTCAAATTTAGCGATTATCTGTTTATTTTCTTTTTGGGTAAAACCAACCAATATTTTTCTATCTTTTTTTTTTTTTTAACTTTTTACTACTCTGACACTCAGAGGATTAAGCTGTTTAACTGGTTTAACATATTCTTAATAACGCATTTATACTGTGTCTTTAGAACGTTATATACCTTATTTCACTCCAGACTGTCTTCTTGATCGGACTTTAATTGTGTATTTCTTTGTAGCTCAGATGATATGTAGTGTAGAAGTCAGAGAGAAGGGTTATAAGATGTATGTTGTTTTAATGCTTCTGCACAATATTCTCCATCAGTAGCAGTTATAGTGAACTGTCTTTAAAGATATATCTTGGGAACAAATGTACTGTGTTAATAAAGGTTAACCTAAGGCAGTATTTTATGATTTATTGATTAAATACCCTTATGTAATAGGTCCACTTTAATTTGCCAAATGCTTATTTAATAACACAGAAGTCTCAAATCACACAACACGGTGCACTGATAATTATGTTAGCACTTTCACCTTGACATTGATTTTTTTATCTTTCTTTCTTTTTTTTTTTTGGAAAATAAAAAACTCAAATTGAATTTGCAACCAGTTAATTAAGCGAACACATGGGATCCCAACTTTCACTACAATACTCCGCAACACAATTATCATTTTTAAGGACTATGTCAATTTAACCCCTTTAGGGCTACTAAAATGTCAGGGATTTTATAATAAAAGGGGAGTACCTAACTCTCATCATGAAAGGGTTAATTATATGTGTACAATATATATATATATTCAGTTAATATATTTTCACAAATATTTTAACAGTTTTAATTTGCTTTGTTAAAATTATTTAGGAGTTGTTATTTTTAGAAAAACATGTATTTAACTATTAAATATAAACTCCAAAGTAACTTGTTTTTTTTTAGACAGAATACGAAAGAAAATGAAAAGAGAAACATTTTTGTTTGCAATTATATTTGTAATTTCTAGTTACATTATATTTTGGATTTGTCATATTATCGTATAATTCCTAAAATATTGCATGAAAGTGAAGCAGATATTGTATTGTACGTTTTAAGATGTTTATTTTTTTTTTATATTCTTTGTTTTTCAGGTAGGTAATGCCTTCATTAATGGACATTAATTACTTAGCATTGAAGAACATTTTAATTTACAATATTTTATGAATATTGTTACACAAATCACCTGTAAGAGGGATGTGCAGTTTTGATTTCTGCTGGTAAGATGTGGACCAGCTAGCTACATATATTGCACCGTCAGGTATACAGGTCTAAAAGTATCAAAAAAGAGGTGGGAATGAACGTTGGTAGGAGAGCTAGTACACCAGGTGTTAGTTATTGGTCTTGTGGCATATATTTCACAGAAGAGAACTGATAGTGTTGAAACCTTGGCACATAGTATTTAGTTACTGGATTAAATTCATGGTCTATAACGTGTCTGAGTATAGATTTCACGTTTTTCTACTTAAGGCCTACACATAGACTACAAGGAGGTACTCAGTGGAACCTTCTTCATCCCGAACATCAATGTTCTGCCTTCTAAAGAGCTCTACAGGGGTCCTGGTTGAAGATTACAGTGAAGTACATAAATTGCCTTAATCAGGGATGCTGCAGCAGTAGGACTAAATGAGAACCAAGATCCAGACATAACATGGTCTTATAAACCTTAATTAACCAAAGGAGTGTCCAGGCTCATAATGCAACTCCAAACCATGAACCTATGTACTGGGTCTCCTAACTGGCCATGGGTCCTTTGTGCCAATCTCTCTGTAACCAGTTTAAAAAAAAACTATTTGCATCATAATCACTAAATGAACAGTTATCCCGAATCTAAAGGATAACCCCTCTATTTCTCATTTAAAAAAAAAAAAATGGCTTCCAAACGATCACAGGATCTCAAAGCAACATCAAAAATGGAAAAGAAATCTTCAAAACAAGAAAAGAGACTTTCTACATTTTTTTCTCCTCAAAAAACTCAAGGTATCAACGAAGACCTCTCCTCAGATTCCTTTATTGATACAACTTTGCCACTCACAGAAACATCGACAATTACTATAGAAATTATAAAATCATTATTGGATGATGCTTTAAAACAGATAAAAAAAGAGATCCAGGAAAATTCCAGTGACCTTAAAATTGACATCTCTAAAGTATTAACTAGAATACAAACAATAGAAGATAAGCAAGATCACACAGAGCTTCAGATTCAATCCTTTGGAGAGTCCCACAAAGAAATGGAGCTCAAATTGGAGCAACTGGAAGCTAAAATAGCAGACTTAGAAGACCGGGCCCGCAGAACAAATTTAAAATTCAGAAATATTCCAGAAGATATAACAAACGATAAATTGAAAGACTTTCTGAAGGAGCTGTTTATATCCCTCAAATTATCACTAGGTCCTCATGAATTAATAATGGACCGTTGCCATAGAATCTTTAAGCCTACAAGCATCAAGAATGACTCCCCAAGAGACGTAATAGTGGCGTTTCATTCATATGACACGAAAAACCAAATTTTGTTTGCCTTAAAAAACAACAGATCAACAGAAGAAAAATTTAAAGGGATATTCGCCGTTCTTGATATCTCTTACCACACAAGAGCTAAAAGAAGAAATATTTCACCAATATTTCAAACGTTAATAAAGCACAATCTGAGGTTTAGATGGCGACATCCTGCTTTCTTGCAAATATATTACCATAATGAATGGATTTCACAACATATAGAGAAGTAAAGCGAAACTAAAGTAGAAGACAAGACCAGGAATAAAAGAGCAAGAGGGAAAGGAGAAAGAAAAGAGAAAGAGAAAAGAGAAAAAAAAAAAGATACATGGTGAAATGAAAAGAAATGAAAAGAAAAGGAAAAGAATGAAAAGAAAATGGGCAAGAAGAGAAAGGGGGAAAAAGGAAAATTGAAGAAAAAAAAAAAAGAAAGAAGAGAAATGAAAAGGAAAAAAAAAAAAAGGGGAAATAAAATAAGAGACTGTAAAATCAGAACATCAGTCATAGACTACAAGTGGTTTACTACTTCAATAGGACTATCAATCCCATAATAGATTAATAAGATGGTCTTGGAAAGACACTAAAAAAAAAAAAAAAAAAGCATGCACCAAAGTCTTTATAGACCTATTGGACTTAGTGTAATTGATCATTAAGTATTAATTACTTCAAGTATTGTTTTGTTGAAAATATTTAGGGGGTATCCTCACAGTAATTACATATTACAGTGGAACGTAATAGTATAAGATATAACACAAGAATTTTGCACGGTGAATTGAGCACTGTAAATTGATCATGGCGAAGTTGTGGAACATAGCGCGAGATATTAAGGATTATAGGAGTATGTAATAGGAGTATATAATATAGTATGATATATATATTAGATATAAGGTATTTGAGAAATTGAACACGGAACATAGTGTAATTCATCACATGAAATTATGCACAGGCAATGTATGTAAGGAACCACGAGAAAATATGTATGTAAAGATGAATTATCCATTTCTTAGATAGCACGCACTGTAAGCACAAGAAAAGGGCATTTGAAATTAAGATATGTTAAAGTTCTATAGCACAGAAATTATCCATGGTATGATAAAAATTAAAAAAAAAAAAATGCTTTGAAGTAATTAGGCACTAGAAGCTATTGGGCTATGCCATTGGAAACGTTGTAGGATAAGATTACAAAATACAGTCTATGAAAATATTTTAAAATAAGGTTACTCCTCTTCTCCCTAGTTTTATATATACTGTCCCTTATTATCTCCAATTAGGACTCCCTCCCTGTGGGTATCTATATGATACTTTGATGTTGGAATCTTGTTGTATTCCAATATATAGGTGCTGCATAACCGGCAGGAGCTATACAGGTTTGATGCTTTTTAGCATCTTGAGTTATTTGTTGTTTGTTTTTAAATGTATTTGTATATATACTTGGCTGAAAATGGAAGGGTTTGTGGGAATCGCTACTTTACAGGGGATCGGTTAGAAATTAATCAATAAAAATGCTAAAATTTATATCAATAAATGCTCAAGGACTCAACTCCCCAAATAAAAGAGCATATCTATATAATACCCTAATAAAGGAAAAAGCTCAAATTTCCTTTATTCAAGAAACCCATTGGAAAAAACAAGATAATCACTATTGGAACTATAAAAAATTTAAAATTATTGCGGAAGCCTCGGATCAAATAAAAAAAAAAAGGGGTTGCAATATTGTTTTCCAGTCTGATCAATTATTCATGTGATTATTCTGAAAGCGATACAGAAGGGAGATTTATTATATGGATAGGTAAGATAAACGAGATCCAATATACTTTACTGAACATCTATTTGCCAAATAAAGCTCCAATTAGATATCTATCGAAAATAATGAGAAGAGTAGAAACAATTCGTAAAGGAATACTATTGATAGCGGGTGATTTTAACTGTGTATCAGACCCTAAACTAGATAAACAAGTAAAATTTGGGCAACGTATAGATGGAAGTCTAGCTAACCAAGCAGCTTGCTTAAACAATTTGGCAAAAAAAAATGATATATTTGATCTATGGAGAATTTTTCATCCTAATGAACGTAACTATACCCATACTTCATCGGCACATAAAACCTCAGCAAGGATAGACATGTGCTGGGGAGATCTGGATCTTTTAAAACGATTAGAAACAATCAAAATTGAAATTAATACATGGTCAGATCATGATCTTCTCATTTTAGAATTTAAAGAAAATGGGAAGAAAGACTTTTCGCCATGGAAACTGAATGATTTCCTATTAGCAAAAAAACTAAATATTGAATACATAAAGAATCTTTCAGATTTGTTTTTCAAGGAAAATCTCCCTGAAACAACATCTAATCAAAATGTATGGTGTACATATAAAGCTGTCACCAGAGGATATTTCATAAAGCTCGCGAGCTATGAAAAAAAAATGAGGGGGGCACCAATATCTGAACTTTATCTACAATTATATAAATTACAAGCGCAAAATAATAAAAAATCTTCAGAAGACATAATTAATCAGATAAAAAAATAAAAAAATATGATAAATCAAAAGATCCTTGAAAGAATAGAACTTAATTTAAAACGACTTAAAACTAAATTCTACTATCGAAGCAATAAAATAAACAAATTACTGACTGATCGACTTAAAAAAAACAAAATGGAAAATAAGATATATAAAATTATAGATGACGGAAAAGTCTTGTTGTCCCCAGAAGATATAGGTAACTCATTTAAGAAATATTATGGAAAATTATACAATCTCCAACATACACCTACAGAGCAGGCAATAGAAAGCTATTTAAATAAAATAAAAATTCCTAAAATTACTTTGACTCAAAAAGAAAAATTAAATCAAAAAATAACACAGTTAGAAGTAGAAGAAGCTATAAATAATTTACAATCATTAAAAGCTCCGGGCCCGGATGGGTTTTCAAACCTGTTTTTCAAATTATTTAAAAAAACTATAGTTCGTAATATGACTGCAACCTTTAATGAGATGGCCTTTTCTGGCAAAATAACCCAGGAATTATTGAGAGCCAATATAAAACCTATTTTGAAACCTAATAAATCACCAACAGAAATAACAAACTATAGGCCTATCTCTTTGATAAACATAGATATTAAATTGTATGCAGCAATATTGGCAAATAGAATTAATTTAATACTCCCTGAATTAATACACATAGATCAAATAGGATTTGTTAGAGGTCGCCATGCAAGTGATAATTCTCGCAGAATTATTGATTTATTTGAATATGCCCATTTAACGGGCACGCCCCTTCTGACCCTGTCGATTGACGCAGAAAAGGCTTTCGACAGGGTCGGATGGGGATATATGAACAGGGTTTTGAGTGCATTTGGCTTTGAGGGATGGATCGCACAGGCGATCAAGGCTTTATATGGAGGTCCATCTGCGAGAATAATAGGTTATGATATATGCTCTGAATGGTTCGATATCAACAATGGAACACGACAGGGATGCCCATTGTCACCCCTGTTGTACGTTCTCTCAATCGAACCACTAGCTTTATCTATTAGAGGAAATCAGGGAATAAGAGGAGTGATAATTGAAGACGTAGAAGCTAAGATATGCCTTTACGCAGATGATGTATTGATCTCAATAACAGACCCGAAGACTTCACTTTTTAACTTAATGAAGGAAATTGAGAAATATGAGGATGTCTCTAACTATAAGATAAACCTCCAAAAAACAATAGCTTTATCAATCAATATAAATCTCCGTGTTTTAGCCTCTCTCCAAGAAAAATATAAATTTCACTGGACTAAAAAGGAATTTCAATATCTGGGAATTATGATTACGGCGAATCCTAAGAATATATTAGAAACTAATTTTCTAAAACTACTTAAACATACTAATATGATTTTAAGGAGTTGGCGTCCCTTAGAAATTTCTTGGTGGGGAAGAGTTAACACAGTAAAAGCATATGTTATTCCCAAATGGACTTATTTGTTCAACATGATCCCACTGAAAGTTCCGAAACCATGGTTGGATATGCTCCAACACTCTTTTTCCAATTTCATTTGGAAAGGGAAAACACCAAGAATAAAATCCCAAATTTTAACAAAAAAAATCAATCAAGGAGGAATGGCCCTCCCATTAATAAAAGACATATATGCTGCTAGTATAATTTCCCATATATACAAGTTTCAGAGCATTGATTCAAGAAAACAACCATGGTATCAGATAGAATCGACAAGGATAACTGAGAAAGATCTCTCACTTATGATTTGGGATGATAGAACTAATTATAATATACACTTAATGCAAGTTAATTCTATGATTGTATCCCACTTGATCGGAGAATGGCACCGAATTAAAAAATTACTCAAGATATCAACTAAGATAATTGAAGGAGCAAATATAAGAGTTATTGAAAGGATTATCCCTGATATGAATCTCTCTAAATGGAGATCGCAAAGAGAGATTTATGTCAAAGATCTCCTTCAAAATAAAAAAGTTGATGCCATTTAACGATCTTAAATTAAAATTAAACCTCCCTGATACAGAGATATTCTCTTATTTTAGAGTTAGAGGATTTATAAACGAATCTTTATTAAAAAGAGAGAGCGATTTAAACAACTTAGTGTATAAGATCTTTGAGAAAGAAACAACAAAATCGATATCAAAATCAAAACAAGTTTACTCAGATATCCACCCTACGGCGAAAAAACAATGGGAGAAAGATCTCAATATAGTTTTGACTGATAAGGTCTGGTGTATACCCATGAAAGTTCTAAGAAAATATATACACTGTTTAAACTTAATAGAAACTTTCTTTAAAGTTTATCATAGGTGGTATTTAGTACCAACGAGACTAGCCAAAATATCTACATTAAATTCGTCTCTATGTTGGAGATGTCAAAAATATGAAGGGGACATGTTACATATATGGTGGAGTTGCCCAAAAATTTCGAACTTATGGGACTCAATCTACTCTTTTTTAGAGTTCTTTAATATTAAAGTTAAAAAGTACCCATATACGGGGTTACTCCACCTGAGATGGAATAGGTTCCCAAAAGACCAACTAATATTAATTATACATTCTTTTATAGCGGCGAAGACATTAATAGCAAGATCTTGGAAACAAACTTATACACCAATAATAGACAGTTTATAACCCAATTATTATATCAGCTTGAAATGGAAAGAGGGGTTGCTTTCTCTAATAATAACAGCAAACATATACACCACCTAGAAAAGTGGTTATCGAAAATTAAAGACTGTTTCACCTGATCTGATTCCCTCTTCCTCTCTTGTCTTATCTAAATATTGTTTAACGCTATCTACAGGGACATAGGATATAGCTTTCGTATGATAACCAGAAGTTGAACTGTAAAGATGAGCTGAGCTTCATATTAATCATAGAAAATACATTTAGCATTTTTGATAATATGATATCTAAGTTTAAGATCGTCCTAGACAACTAGCTAATTTCTACTACTTCCTGCTCCCAAGTATTGTAATGTTTGTCATGTTATGTTAAATTTGGATGCCATCAGGGTAAGGGATATGATGTAGGCTACCTAGATCATATCATAATCTTTTGTAGAAGTATGTATACATTTATATGAAATATCTGATGGTACTGTCTATGTATGTAAAAAAAAAAAAATAAGTGTAATTGAAAAGGAATTTTTTCCAACAATAAAGAAATATTAAATATAAATGAACAGTAACAATTATATAGCTAAGAATTTTGTTTTTAGGGGGATGCTTTTAAGCAGACCAAGAGACTCAAGGTAACTTGCTGGGGAAAAAAATGGACTACAGCAGGATTTTATTGTATGTTGTATATATAAATACACGTATCATTAAGAATGTGCTACTATATAATTTGAAACAAAACATCAGATAATTACAAGATCACCAGGTATCAATAAAAAAGTGTTACTTGTAATTCTATACATAATCTCAGCTTTGCGCTTTTGTTAAAAATATATATGATGCAAAGTCTATTAGTGTTTTTTTATTTGTACTAGTTTAACAAAAAAAACTCACATAATCAGAAGTAAGAACACTGGATTTTTGAAATAGATCATTCTAACAGAAAACATAAAATGCAACATTAGCGCTAAGTATGGTCTAAAAGGTATTCATCCAAATCCATTACCAACCATCTACACAGCTTGGATTTTTTTCCTTGCATCAAAGTAATGTATCTCAATAGTCTCTATCAAGAAAGCATTCCCTTTTGTACGTGGTTTTAAAATGAGGAGCCTCTGTTAGCAAAGTTCACTTGATGACTATACTTACCCACTCATCAGTTTTGATTTTATTCATTCAGTCTTTGAAGCTGAAGGTGCACTTTGCAGACAATAAGTGTACATCTTTACCGAAGATCAAAAGATGGAAAAGAAAAAGATTGCAAGTAAAATGTCTGTTCGCTATTACTGCACAGATTATGCTTAATCATACGGAATTCTTTTTAATGCAAGTTCTGCTGTAGTATTTCCTAGAAGTTCAGAACCCTCGCGAAAGTGATAGAAGTTTTCATCTAGGAATGAACGGACCTGCTGGGGTGCAAGAACGTTCCTTTGTTGTTCCCAGATACAAAAAAAATAATCAGAGCCCAAATCATCTCAAATGGTTTTATTGTTGCATTAGATCTTCAAAACAGTCATCTCATATTGCATATTGATATTGCCTCACAGTTTCTATTTCATTATATTATTTAAGACACTTTAAAGACCATAAACATTACAGCTCATTGAAGATTTATGTAAACCACACAGTAATTGTGATTGGATTGTCACTATGTCACGGAAGCCACAAAACATACACCTTGTGGCTTTATGTGACTGAAAAGAGAGCGTCTTTGCCTAAGACTAGGAATACCTACTTTTTTACTAATTATTTTTTTCTGCTCTATTTTATTAGGGATGATGTACAGAGTTAGGATTTCTTTATAGCAAAGCTGTTCTGGTGAGATGACCCACCACAGCTATTTAAACAGTCGAATGAGCTTTCAAATGTAGAGAGGTAGTGGGCAGTCAGTGGCATCTATATTAATAATTTATTGATCATGTCATAGTTGGGACTAAGCCTTGTGAATGCTATCCACTAACACTCAGTTACCGGATAAAAAGGACATACAGTATCTCACAAAAGTGAATACACCCCTCACATTTTTGCAAATATTTTATTATATTTTTTTCATGTGACAACACTGAAGAAATTACACTCTGCTACAATGTAAAGTAGTGAGTGAACAACCTGTATAACAGTGTAAATTAGCTTTCTCCTCAAAATGACTCAACACACAGCCATTAATGTCTAAACCGTTGCCAACAAAAGCGAGTACACCCCTAAGCGGAAATGTCCAAATTGGGCCCAATTAGCCATTTTCCCTCCCCGGTGTCATGTGACTTGTTAGTGTTACAAGGTCTCAGGTGTGAATGGGTAGCAGGTGTGTTAAATTTGGTGTTATCACTCTCACACTCTCTCATACTGGTCACTGGAAGTTCAACATGGTACCTCATGGCAAAGAACTCTCTGAGGATCTGAAAAAAAGAATTGTTGCTCTACATAAAGATAACCTAGGCTATAAGAATATTGCCAAGACCCTGAAACTGAGCTGCAGCACGGTGGGCAAGACCATACAGCAGTTTCACAGGACAGATTCCACTTAGAACAGGCCTCGCCATGGTCGACCAAAGAAGTTGAGTGCACATGCTCAGCATCATATCCAGAGGTTATTTTGGGGAAATAGACATATGAGTGCTGCCAGCATTGCTGCAGAGGTTGAAGGGGTGTGGCGTCAGCCTGTCAGTGCTCAGACCAGTGGCGTACATACCAGGGTCGCAGGGGTTGCGGCTGCGACGGGGCCCGGCCCACCAGGGGGCCCGGCCGCCCCTGCGACCCAATATGTAGCCACTTGGGCAGCCTCTTCTCCTGGGGGGCCCTAGAGCCGGCCACCTCTGGGCCCGCCGAGGCTGGCCCTGCTGTCACCCCACGGCCGGTCCTGCGGGCGCACGAGGGAGCACTCTCCCCTAAGTGCTTCCTTTTCAGCTCCCTCGCGCACCGCACTGATACCGGAGCCGGAAGATGACGTCATCTTCCGGCGCCGGTATCAGTACGCGGCGCGCGAGGGAGCTGAAGAGGAAGCACTCAGGGGAGAGTGCTCCCTCGCGCGCCCGCCAGCCAGCCTGACTGCCCGCCGGGTGACCGCCCCCCCCCAGGAGCCTAGCAGCACCACTGGACCCCAGGGAATTCCCTCAGCACTCCAAAAGGTAAGGAGGCTGGGGGGATTAAATAAAAAAAAAAAAACGTGTGTGTGTGTGTGTGTTAGTGTGAGTGTGTGTTAGTGTTAGTGTGTGAGTGTTAGTGTGAGTGTGTGTGTTAGAGTGTGTGTGTCTGCTAGTGTCAGTGAGTGAGTGTGTCTGTTGAGTGTGTGTCTGCTAGTGAGTGTCAATGAGTGTGTTATTGTGTGTGTCTGTTACTGAGTGTGTTTGTGTGTTTTAGTGAGTCTGTTTGATGTCTGTTAGTGAGTGTGTGTTTGTCAGTGAGAGTGTATGTTTTGTAAGTGAGTGTGTATGTATGTCTGTCGCTGAGTGTGTCTCTGTCAGTAAATGTGTGTGTCTGTTAGCTAGTGTGTATGCGTCTGTTCGTGAGAGTGTGTGTGTGTGTGTCTTCAGCACTTACCTTTCTCCAGCGCCGGACTCCCTTGGCGCAGGGGATCCCTCCGCCTCTCAGCTCCGAATGCGCATGCGCGGCAAGAGCCGCGCACGCATTCAAACCGCCCATAGGAAAGCATTACTCAATGCTTTTCTATGGACGTTCAGTGTCTTAGAATCGCGGAAGCGCCTCTAGCGGCTGTCAGTGAGACCCTGGATTAACCCTCAGTGAAACTTAGCAGTTTCTCTGAAACTGCTATGTTTTCAGCTGCAGGGTTAAAACTAGAGGGACCTGAAACCCAGACCACTTCATTGAGCTGATGTGATCTGGGTGTCTGTAGTGGTCCTTTAAGTGTGTGTGCATCTGCATGCACTGGCGTACATACCGCGGTCGCAGGGTTCGCAGCCCTGCAACCCCTGCGACCAGGTGCCCGCCGCAATGTGTTGCGGCCCCGGCCCGCCAGAGTAAGCGCTGGGGATTGGGGGGGGCCCACGGATCAATTTTCGCACCGGGGCCCCATGGGTCATGTGTACACCACTGGCTCAGACCATACGCCGCACACTGCATCAAATTGGTCTGCATGGCTGTTGTCCCAGAAGGAAGCCTCTTCTAAAGATGATGCACAAGAAAGCCTGCAAGCAGTTTGCTGAAGACAAGCAGACTACGGACATGGATTACTGGAACCATGTCCTGTGGTCCGATGAGACCAAGATAAACTCATTTGGTTTAGATGGTGTCAAGCGTGTGTGGCGGCAACCAGGTGAGGAGTACAAAGACAAGTGTGTCTTGCCTACAGTCAAGCATGGTGGTGGAAGTGTCATGGTCTGGGCCTGCATGAGTACTACCGGCACTGGGGAGCTACAGTTCATTGAGGGAACCATGAATGCCAACATGTACTGTGACATACTGAAGCAGAGCATGATCCCCTTCCTTATTGACACTTTGGGCCCAATTTGGACTTTTCCATTTAGGGGTGTACTCACTTTTGTTGCCAACAGTTTAGACATTAATGGCTGTGTGTTGAGTCATTATTATTATTTGAGGGGACAGCAAATTTACACTGTTATAGAGGCTGTACACTCACTACTTTTATTGTAGCATAGTGTCATTTCTTCAGTGTTGTCACATGAAAAGATATAATAAAATATTTACAAAAATGGGAGGGGTGTACAGTGTCATTAACGTTCGGGGTTCCTACATGCAGAATGCAAATACTTGTAATGTATATCGGACCTTAGGATGGTCGGATTAACACTACACACACAAAGAATAGTCAATAGCGAGCGTCAGGGGTACCAGAAATCAGGATCAATGATAATGCAATAGCCGAGGTCAAAGGAACACAGAAGGAGAAATAGTCAAACGAAGCCAAAGTCAGAATACAAGAATACCAATATGAGATACACGCTCTTGGGTCTATCAAGAACCACAACAGGGCAATGAGTATCTCCCTGGTTTCTCTTTAAATATCGTTTTCAATTAGGTAGCTAACCACGCCCCCAAAATGTTCTTGTTCGAACACCTTTTTAGCGTCATGACGTCAGTGCTCATTAGGCGAGTCATGAAAGGAGGCAGGGTTATCGCGACTGGCGTGAGAATCGCTGGGGACAAGCTGAGCGTTGTTAGCAGTGTCCCCAATACCCTGCAATGTGATGCCAGCCTGTGACATGCCCCTGACCGATACACAAGGTAACCTGGCATACAGAAAGCCATTGATGAATAAAAGAGGATATAGAATTATATTCTGTTTTTTTTATTTTTAGTTGCCAAAAGGCATGTGGAAATCACAGCAAACATGGGAAACACTTTACTGGTTTGATCAGACTTAACATTCTTACCGTTAGCAGGATTATTTACTAAAACCATGATTTGGTGGAAATTGCCATGAGAATTGGAAACGTTAAATAGCTGAATCGGAAACATTGTCTAACTTGCCCATTTTGCCCTAAACCTACCAACTGCACACACAGTTCCTGATAATTCCTGGCAAAAAATGCTACACTTAGTAAATAGCATCATTATGATAGAGAATGATGTTGGTATTGTAATTTAAAGATGCTTCTTGTCAGTCTGGAATCTAGTCAGATTGGAGAGCACTGCAAACTGGGTTTGAACCCCACCAAAATATTTATTATAGAATTCCATGGGAAAAGGTTTGTTCACGATTCAAGTATTGCATCTTCCCTCCATACATGCTATCCAAGAGGCTTTAAAAACAATAACAATTGCTAACCCAAATGCGAAAACATATTAAATTTTTCAGGGACCGTTGTAGATATTACTGTTATAGATCTTTGAAAGTGTCTGTGTATAAATAGTGCCTCTTTAAGGTGTGTATTCCAATATTTTGGAATTGTGCTATATTTATGTCTTGATGACTGTCAATCTATTGCACATATCATGAGGTAGTTTCAAAACGACCTGACAGCAAATATGTAGCAAGAATTAAACAGTGCTGTTTGTCAATGAATCTCATCCAACGTGACAGAGTTTGAGAAATGGTGACAAGAAGAAATGGCAAATATAACTGACGTGCAGTTATAGAAACAAATGTACTAACCTGGTAGAAACTCTTCTAGCTATAATTAATGCCAAAGGAGCCCCTCTCGGTTCTTGGCACATGGAATGAATACATATGTTTCCAATAAATAGCCATTTCTTTTTTAATCTCAAAAAAATTTCCATGACAAAGATATATCATCTTCAAATTTTCCATCGGACATTGCTACAGTTAGACAGTAAAATAAACAATAAATCCTTATACCATTTTAATTGATCTCCTAACATATCAATGATACTTCATTCTGTCATCACAATTTAGTTTTTAAATAAACTATGCCCTGTTTATGCTGTTAATGTCCTTAAAGGGTTAAGGCAGTGACACAGTAATTATTAACCTGTTTTTAGACCCAAAGTCATTTACATGATATTAGCGTGGTGTCATGTACATAGGCGTTGGTGTGTGGAAGGGGGGATTTGGCTGCTGATGACCCAAATGTTAGGCTCTTGAGCCACGGATCTCAACAGACGTTGAACGGGATTAAAAATGTTACCGTTTTTCAAGAACCAGTGCTGTAGTGCATGTCTAAATTAATCTTAAGGGTTGGGGAGTGGAATAAAAACATGAAAAGCACAGTAGAAACAAAATAAAATACATCTAAACTTCAGATTAGATTCAGATATCACAAATCACATTTGAAAACAACAGACTTTGGATAAAATACGATTACCACCGACCAAGCTATTTACTAATACACTTTCCATTTATTTTATGTGCATGTTAGCACAACAACCAAAGTCATCATAACATCACAATATTGTTCTTCAAAAGCCAAAACAGAGTCTCTCGGGAAGCAGCTTTATGCCTCTTGATCAACACCCTAGCAGAGATGAAAAACCTGGGATTGCTCCTTCTTGTTTGAGTTAAATAGCACTGACAGCTACATTTCCGCTAAAATGCGATTAGAGGTTCATTTATGTAAAAGTGTGAGTCATTCTGACAGGCCTAATTTAAGATGAAAAATGGGTCTATTAAACTGATTAGCTATTACATTTGAAATGAGTATAAACTCTAGGTAAATGCCATTTCCTCATTATGTTTTGTGCAATATTGACTTAGAACCTTGGAGAACATGTGCATGTTATAAAAAGCAGCAAATCTGATAAGATGTTATATGTTTTATCTCCCACCTCTCTCTCTCTCTCTCTTTTTTTTTTTTTTTTTAATCACATTATGCACATCGTTGGGTAAGTCTTTTTTTTTTTTTTTTAATTATATTCAGCAATGCCTTGAATTAATTGGATTGAAACAAAGGATGGTGTTGTCTGTTTTATGTTCCCAGTTCTAAATTTCGGAGATATTAAAACCTGTTTTCTTCTGTCTCGGGGGAGTAGATCCTCTCTTTGTAGCCAGCTAGTGAAGGCCAGTTCATTGCAACACATTGGTGGAAAACAGATGTGCTCTAAAATACAATTTAGGAACATCTGTGTTTCCAGATAGCCAGTGTTTGTTCCGCATTTTAAGAAGTATTTTTAATGTGTAAATTAACTTTTTAATTAGGATGGTTACTTAGATAACACACAGGGATGCCAGGAATTACAGAATATTATTTGTCTGACAAATCGGGATTTACTCGTCTACTCTCAACAATTTTTATAGCGATGAACTAGCTTGATATGGAATCAATTTATTTAAAGTAGAGATAACCCTGCCACGATCAAAAATTAACCCCTATAGTATTCTGCATTAAGGGGACACTCCACTACCCAAATAAAATAAATAAATATGTAAAATAGAATCACAATATACTAGCTATATCCCCAATGAAAACTTGCATACATTTAATTATGTATTTTTCATTTTGGGATATATCTAAGACAGTTTGCAAAAGCTGCAGATGTTTTGTCTGCAGCTATTGCAAGTTTTCCCCTTGTAACCCTGCCGAATTGAGACTGTTCAGTGCAGAGAGGTCTTTGCAAAAGAGGTGCTTTGGTCAACTGCCTGTCTCTTGAGTTTAGCTCCACTGAGTTAAACAACCAGGAAGTAACAGAGCCAGTAGTCTAATTTACAGTCCTGGGGGTGTAACAAGGTTAACTTATAGAAGTACCAAATTGTGCACTTTTTGTAAAATGAAAATATAATAATATTTGGGATAGAGAGGTGTATATAGTACTTATGATGCAGTGATTAGCAGTTAAAATGTTTCATGGAATAATGTCTTTGAACATGGAGAGTGCAAATGGGGATGCCTGTTTTTTTATTTTATTCTTTTGCAATGTTCTTTAATATTTTATTTTGTTTACAAATGAATGTGACATTTTTCTTTTCCAATGAATGAAAACCAGCCTATAACTTTTTGATAAAGATTTAAAGGGACACTGTAGGCACCCAGACCACTTCTGCTCATTGGAGTGGTCTGGGTGCTAACTCCCACTACTCCTAACCCTGTAAGTGTAATGATTGCAGTTTTTATAAACTGCAATAATTACCTTGCAGGGTTAACTCCACCTCTATTGGCTGTCTACTAGACAGCCACGAGAGGTCTCTTCCTGGTTCATAGCACAGGAAACCTGTGCTAGAGCGTCGCTGGACGTCCTCACGCTGTGTGAGGACCTCCAGCGTCGCTCAAATCCCCATAGGAAAGCATTGAAATTCATTTTCAATGCTTTCCTATGGGGAGACCTAATGCGCATGCGCGGAATTGCCGCACATGCGCATTAGGTCTCCTCGGCTGGTGGGCGAGATCAGTCTCGCCCGCCGGCCGACGGAGCCAGTAGGAGGAGCGGCGCGGAGGAGGAGACAGCGGCGAGGGACATCGCCGCTGCCTCAGGTAAGTGACTGAAGGGGTTTTCACCGCTTCAGTAACTGGGGATTGGTGGGTGGGAGGGAGAGGGACCCTCCAGTGCCAGGAAAACGGATCGTTTTCCTGGCACTGGAGTTTCCCTTTAAATTGTATTCAAGACAGCAGATTTATGTGCAAAAATTGTATTATTTGGAGAAAACAACGTCACCCACCCTGGTTACAGTGGACATGCTGTCAACTAACATCCTGATTGTGGCAAAAACAACAGCCACAAACAATTCTGGTTAACATAATGGATACATACAATAAACCAGGTTAGGTTTTTTAAGATAAGGCTGCTGCATTAAATGCTGCAACATGTGTAAAATGATATCCTCATTAAAATGGAACATTAATTATGAGACATGATTCATAGCTATTGATTGTTTCTCAATATAAAAAATTAAGACACTTAACCATCAGCATTATAAATATTATTTTGTCACCTTTTATTTTCATTCGCTATTAAAAACTATTAATTCGGGGGGCGGGGCCGGACCGCCAACGGGATCAGACGTACTCGGTCTGAGCTCCCGCTTTGGGGGACCCAAAATCGGCGCAAACTGGAGGCAAACACTCCCTATCAACCGGCAACGGAGACCAAGCGGAGCCCCAGACCCTGGGGTACGAGGAGATACCCCTCAAGACCCTACCTGGGACCTACAGTAACCCGAAGAAGGCCCGAAGCGTGTTGGAGCTTGAGCCGGGAAGAGACGGCCGCTCTCCTGGGTCTCCGGTTGGGGTCCGGCCTCCTCCCCCCCCTCTGGACCGGGGGGGTCATCCCGGTCTACATCTACACCAGCAACTCCTATCACGCCAAGCCAGGCGGCAAACAATCACCCTGCTGGGGAAAACTCACCGGCAGCACCCTCCCAAGATGGCCGCCGCACGCCAGCCACATGTGCGAAGTACCCACAGACTGGAACTTGCACACAGAGGACACCATCCAGCGCCATCTGAGCACCACAGTAACCTGCTCCAGGGATGTGTCAGCTCACTACACTACGTTACACAAAGTGAGGTTAGTGGCTTATGTGTGGGGCGGAAAAATTTCTTTGTGCGTGTGGAAAGCACCATCACTCTCCTGAACACAACCGCAGGCCACACGTCTAAGATGGCGGCAGCCCTCATCACGAAATCTCAAACAGACAAAGCTGACTCACATATCATTGCAGCAAGCGGCTTACAGGAGCTGTGCAGCGACCGAGCAGCAGAAACTGAGGAGGCTGGTGGCAACCAAACCACAGAAGCAATCAGGGGAGAGTGCCCTACGACAAGAAGCCTCACTCACTCCCCTAAATGCCAAGCACCTGCACACAGAAAGGAGCGGCGGCTGTACGACACCTGAGCATACTGCTCCAGCCCTTCCTAGCCTCCACCCAAGACGGAACGACCCAGCAACAAGAGATAAGGGCTTGACGGCACGGACTGACCCAGGGACTACACCTATCAGGAAAGCATTACCAGCCCCTTGCCCAGTCGCAACCACTCTGTCAGGCATCCCTGCCGCCCTCACCACCAAGGGTCACCTGCAGTAGAGCCCATCCTGATTTACTATGCCGCAACTTACAATCCCCTGGCATTTCAGATCTAAAGCACCCAATAAGCTGGCGAATCATTTTAGTTTTTAACTCCTTTTTTTTTTTTTTGTGTTATAAGCATGTGTAACCAATTAAGCCTCATTGTTTAAAACGTTAATATGTTATGAGACACATTCTCTACGCCTGCTCTATGAGTCGGCTTTATAAGCCTGATCTCTAAACCTGTCTTATAAGCCTGATTTCCAAGCCTGATTTCTAAATCTGATCTCTAAACCTGATCTCTAAGCCTGACTCATAAGCCTGAGACATAAGCCTGTTTTCCAAGCCTGATTTATAAGCCTGTTTTATACGCCTGTTCTTCAAGCCTGTTTCATCTTAAATATAACTCACTTAAACTAGAACATACACTGTTAACATATAGATCTCTTTAACTGAAAAAATTTGTGCTGTTTTTACATATGCCATGATGATGTCTTTCCCTACTGTCATTATTGTACTTGCCCATGCTGCCGTGGCTGTGCAAGCTCTATTGTCATAACATGCACAACAAAAATAAAGAATAAAAAAAAACAAAAAACTATTAATTCTTTGTTGTAAGTCAGGCATAGGCATCCTTCGGCACGCCAGATGTTTTGGACTACACCTCCCATGATGCTTTGCCTGCATTATGGGTGTAAGAGCATTATGGGGGATGTAGTCCACAAGACCTGGAGTGCCGAACGTTGCCTATCCCTGTTGTAGGTTATAGTTTTATTTGTACCTTTAATATCCATTCTTATTTGCATTTCTAATATTAATATTATTAATCTTGTGTTTATTTCAATATTTCTATATTTTTTCATTTGCACTTTTACCTTCATTCCTTTTTATTTCTACTTTTATTATTTTTTACTTGATTTATTTAAATTGTACTTCTACGTCTTCTTTTCTACATTATTCTAATTATATTTTCTTTCACTTTATTATCTTTGTAAAAAAAATGTATCCTCAATTGTATTTGCATTCCTATATTTTTTTTTTTTCTTAAATCTTTTATTGTTGTTTTAAGTTGGTTAGGTGAGGAATCGTTAGATAAGTTTTCGTGGACACACAGGTCCAATTTTCAATTATACACATTTATCAAGTGCGACCATTATTCCATGCAACCATAATCATGATATTGTACATGTCAATATAGTTGGTGTGTTGATATGCATTCAATATTCCGTGTTACAGTTGTCGGGTTTCAGGTGGGGGCTATGCGTCACCGGGTTGCGACTTACTGCTGCCCTTGTCTGTGTTGGTCGTTAGTCATGGCCTCTGTTTGGGAGCTGCTTTTATACCGTCTGGTTAGCTGCCATTGTGTATCAAGAAGTTGTTACAGTTGCTTGTTGAGACCCTTATGTATGTGCTATGCATAGCTTATCAGCTTCTGTCGGCCAATGTCGTATGCTATCAGAGTTTATGTTGGCCTGTCCAGTCGTGAGCCTGTCGTATGTATGTGGTATGTGTCTTTGTGTGCGGTTTTGGACAGGTAAGATGTACGACGTTCCATCAATATATGTGCCGGGATCTTCCGGCTCATCTATTATGTAGATAAAGAAAGTGAGAGGGGGATTGGGGTACAGATATAGGGGTGGGTGGGGGAGGGGGGAAAGGGGGGAGAAAAGAGGAGAAGAGAAGAAAAGGGGAAGGGGGGGAGGGGGCAGGGGGAGTATAGTCAGAGTCGCCTAGCCTTGCGCCCCCGCCGTCTCGAATTGCATTCCTATATTTAACTCTATGCTGTTTTGCTTCTCTTTTCTATTATTTATTTTTACTATTCATTCCATTTATACTATCTACTTACTTCTATTTAAACTAAGCCTGATACCTCGTCACATATCTTTCTTTCCATTTTTATTTTTACTTAATGATTAGGTCTATTTTTATCTTTAGTTTTGTCTCTATTCCATTAATCTGCTGTACTGTCTGAGACTATCTGTTTTAATTTCCGGAGTATTTTTTCTTTATATTATGTTCTTTATTATTGCTTTTCCATATTTTTCCCATTTAACATTTCTAAAAAAAAATTCTTCTTTACTCTAATGCTTTACTTGTGAATCACATCTACTGCTTATCATTGCATCTCATGTTATTTATTTATCTTTCTATACAAAGCATTAGCAATAAAACAAGCTGTTCCTGAGGCACATCGCCACGGACATGGATTTCTTATTTAAAGTTATGGCAATGTGAATAGGTTATATAAATATGTACAAATAACAAAGAGAGACAAAAATGGAGTAGCATAACAAACAACCTTAAAATGTATGTGTTAAAATTATTCTTAAAAAATGATTATGTCTTAAAATTATTTTCTTATTCAAAGATTATTCAAAATTAAACCTGTTCTCTAAGTAATTGATTTCCATATACAAGATATGCTCTAATAGGTAGATCCCCAGATGTTGTAGAATTACAACTCCCATGATGCTTTGCACGCCTTTAAAATGCTTTAGAATGACAAAGCATCATGGATGCTGTAGTTTTACGACATCTGGGGATCTACCTTTTGGGCACCTCTGTTCTATTAGCTCCTATCCAGTGAATACTAAGAGTAATCTCTATATGGAAACCCTGCTTCAATGAGTAACACAAATAAATATTCATCTAATGACATTATAGAATGTATGACAATAAATTAACAGAATATTAAATTAAAGGGAGACACAATTTTGGGGGAATATTATGCATCATTGGCAAATTCATTATATTGCATTTTATGGAAATTTTTATGGAACTTTTATTATTATTATTTATTATTTTCCTTTTTATTTTTCTCCAATAATCTTTTGAGATCTTTTCCCTTTTGTTATTAATATTTAAGATGCGCATTTATGGAAATTATTTTTACATATTATGAATCTGCCCAAATGGGATACATTTTCTTTAAAGGGGAAGTTTCACTTCCCCAAAATGTATCCCTGTATTTAACAATAGGGGTGAAAAATAAGCACACGGGTAGAAATCCACACTTGTTTATCACGCACCTGAGGCCTCCATCTTGGCTCCCAGTCAATCATTGTTATGAGCTCTGTCCATTTGCACCTGGCACTCGGCATAAACAAGGCAAGTGGAGGAGAGGAGAAATAAAACAAGTTTTTTTTTTAATTAACATTTGTAATGTTTACCCATTTGCCTTGTTTGATCTGAATATATTATTATATTAATTCAATTATGATTTCATTTGCTAAATTGTTTATATAAATAAAAAGCAAATGGATCATCTCATAAAAAGGTTAACACAAGCTACATGTGATTATTTTAATGTTGTATTCTGCCGTGTAAATTCGGTGTATAAAGTAGGAATTCAAACAGCTTCCTGAGGGCTGGACTCTGGGAATCCGTCTTAAAGCACTGCTTGTATGAGTTCCAGCTGTGAGACGTATATCCAACAAGATGTGATGTACCGAGATGTAATTCCCCTGTGTACAGGAAACTGAAGGGGATAGCACTGCATACTGAATATATGCTATTTTTGCCAGTGCACCGTGAGCTACCCAGTTTTATCCATTAAAGGAACACTTTAGCGTTATGAATACAAAACTGTATTACTAACACTATAATGCCCCTCGCCTCCGCAGCCCTCCGGCAATGTTTCAAGCGCTGAGGTTACTAAATCGGGCTCCTCCTCTGCCGACGTCACTACGATACAGAAATGTGAGCGCATTAGGCCCTCCCTTTGGAAAGTATTGAATCATTGATTCCCTATGACATCATCCTCTGACATCATTGCAGTAGTTTTCGAGTCAAAAGAGAAATGCTGCATGTTAGGAGAGGACAGAAAAGGTCTGTTTATAGAACCAAGTATTAGATGAAGTGCTGCAGGGCACGACCCTTATCAGTCATTAGTCCTAGTTTTTCCTATACCCCTGTTATCTCCAGTGAATGGTACAATCAGAATGGATAAATAATAGTACACATCATAGAAACACAGAATGTGACGGCAGATAAGAACCCATCTAGTCTGCCCGATATTTCAAAATACTTTCATTAGTCCCTGGCCTTATCTTATAGCTAGGGTAGCCTTATGCCCATCCCACGCATGCTTAAACTCCCTCACTGTGTCAACCTCTACCACTTCAGCCGGAAGGCTATTCCATGCGTCCACTACCCTCTCAGTAAAGTAATACTTCCTGATATTGTTTTTAAACCTTTGTCCCTCTAATTTAAGACTATGTCCTCTTGTTGTGGTAGTTTTTCTTCTTTTAAATATAGTCTCCTCCTTTACTGTGTTGATTCCCTTTATGTATTTAAATGTTTCTATCATATGCCCCCTGTGTCGTCTTTCCTCCGAGCTATACATATTAAGATCCTTTAACCTTTCCTGGTAAGTTTTATCCTGTAATCTATGAACCAGTTTAGTAGCCCTTCTCTGAACTCTCTAAAGTATCAATATCCTTCTGAAGATACGGTCTCCAGTACTGCGTACAATACTCCAAGTGAGGTCTCACCAGTGTTCTGATGAGCACTTCTCACTTTCTACTGCTAATACCTCTCCCTATACAACCAAGCATTCTGCTAGTATTTCCTGCTGCTCTATTACATTGTCTGCCTACCTTTAAGTCATCTGAAATAATTACTCCTAAATCCCTTTCCTCGGATGTTGAGGTCACAACTATCAAATATCCTATACTCTGCCCTTAGGTTTTTACATCCAAGGTGTATTATCTTGCACTTATCCACATTAAATGTCAGTTGCCACAACTCTGACCATTTTTCTAATTTTTCTAAATCATTTGCCATTTGGCTTATCCCTCCTGGAACATCAACCCTGTTACATGTCTTAGTATCATCAGCAAAAAGACACACCTTACCATCAAGACCTTCTGTAATATCACTAATAAAAATATTAAAGAGAATGGGTCCAAGCACAGATCCCTGAGGTACCCCACTGGTAACTAGACCTTCCTTGGAATATATCATGTGTGAATTATCTCAGGCTAGGGTTGCTTATTGGTGTTTCCTGTGTGAGATTTGACTATTTCACTATTTATGTATGTGAAGGAAGTGGACATCTTGTGCCTTAGTTTAGCCGAGACTGTAAACTTGCATCAGTGAAGATAGGACTTTAGGAATTATAAATCACAATAACTATTATCTGTTATCCAGTCCCATATAGTTTTGAATATTATAAATGTATATGATAAACATTATAAATACATTTCTTTTAAGTGTATGGACTTCTATTAGACTGTGTATAGATTGGGTATAGGAAGGTGTACCCCTCCCCCGTTTCCTGTCCCATTGTTCTCCAGCAGGGCGTTGTCCCAGGCACACTGCCAGACTAGTTGGAACTGGTTTGGGCTGGAAAGTTTGGGTTGGAGAGCCATGCTTCAGTGGAACTAAAGGGAAATCCACCTAACTTTTAAACCGCATAACTCCCGAACCCCTGGTCCGATCTGGGTGATTTTTGAATATGTTATTCACCCAGGTCAGGGCTATCAGGGGATACCACATGCATTTGGGGTACATCTAGAAGTTGCAGAAAAATATGTACATTTTAATTCTGTTAGCAGATAAGCTGATGGGAGGAGATGTGTGGGTTGTACCTTGTACTTTATTGGTTAATGTACTAATTATTGTGGGTGGCTCCCTTGCAGGGGAGCATTGCATAAAAGCAGGGGTTGTGTGATTAAAAGTTAGTTGAGTTTTACTCCTGATACTGTGTGTCGTCCAGTGATTGGGAAAGGTGATGGGATACACTTTATTGCTGATTGTGCTGGATATTCTCTTGGATTTATTATTTGTTCTTGCATCCTCTGGATATATTGGTGGAGTTAAGCTGGGAGAAATCAGCTCTCCGCTACACCTAACGTTTGGAGTCATGCGATGTGTAGCAAATTAGTACATATCTATTAAAGAAACTACCAGGACAAGAACATTAGACTGTTCTGATCTGTTTTATTTACACTGGAAATAGAAATGATTGAGACTATAATTAAATTTAGCCCATGATTGTGGGACTGAATAAACAATCTATTTGCAGGTATGATTCAATCATTGCTGTTTATTGTTCTTAGTGTACATGTAGCCTGAGGGATCCTGTTCCTAGTTAACTCTCATGAGTTTAGTAATTTAACAAACAGGAAATTGTTAGGAATTGACCTGAGAATGCAACATTTTAGGGAGAAATATGAAATTAGAAAGCTTAAAGGGACACTATAGTCACCAGAAAAACTACAGCTTATTGTATTTGTTCTGGTGAGTAGATTCATTCCCTTCAGTTTTTTTTTGCAGTAAACGCTGTCTTTTCAGAGAAAAGGCAGTGTTTACATTACAGCATAGGGATACCTCCACTGACCACTTTTAAATGGCTGCTAGAGGTTCTTCCTGGGGCAGTGATGCACAGTGTGCAGCACTGCCATTCGGTGTTTCCACCATCTGCACGGAGACATTGAACATTCCTCATAGATATGCATTGAAGAGATGCTGATTGGCCAGGGCTGTGTTTGGCTTGGGCTGGCTCTGCCCCTGATCTGCCTCCTTGTCAGTCTCGGCCAATCCAATCCTTTTCTATGAGAAAGCATTGTGATTGGCTTTGAATAACACTTCTGATGATGTCAGCCAAGCAGGCAGTTCAGGGGCAGAGACAGCAGCAGCAGACTGCAATAAAAGTAAGTTTTTTTTAAACTATATTTAGAGAGACAATATGATAATTTTAACACTACAGGGTCAGGAATTCATGTTTGTGTAGTGTAGTGTAGTGTTTCTTTAACTACTTTGTAGTTTAGCTAATTTGCTCTGAAAGGTGCAATTCCTGACATTTCCAGTTAAGGATAAGACCTATTAGACTCAATATGCTTATCTCTTATTGCATTGAATAATAGTTTTTACATTGACTGCTATGGGAGAAATGCTACATAGTTACAAGAGATAGGTTTATCTTGTCTAATAGAATCTAGTCTTTGGTGAATAAATCTGGCAAGCGTGGTTTTTAAAAAGTAAAGAAATAATGTAAAGCTATTACCTCTTTACCTCCCAGGCATCTTGAAGCCTCCAGTAGCAGTCACATTTCTTCCAGGCTAATGAAAATGAAGGATATATAACTTTTTTCACTCTCTGGATTGGATTACTTGTTGCTTAGCATCCTTGAACTGTGGGTGTAACACAGTTTTCCTCTTGGATTGAGCACTCCACCCCTTCACTCTATGTGCCCATTTTAGAAGTTATGCTTTCCACCATCATTTTGAAGAGAGTCTCTGGAAGCAGTTTGGGCAGTAAGTATTGCAGTTAGTATGTTTACCTCCCCTGTTAAAATTAGTGCAGGGCCCACTGATATTGTTGTACTAAGATGTATTGGTGGGCTTTACACGATCATATGGTATAATTGAACCCCCATATTTGTTTGCTAATATAGGTAATTTTAAGTAGTCTTATCACATTTAAAACTGTATTTTTGTGTGTGCGCACTGTTTCTTAGTATGTAATTTGTATAGATTTTGGTCTTTACAACAGCGTCACTTCTAAGAAATGCATGTTCCGGGTGTGCCAATTCACCTTTTTCTGTGTAAATTTGGAATTCAGACCAGGTTCCTTTCAGGCTGAGCACCCCACCCATCCACCATAGGTGCCTCCTTGAAGATGACCTCAGGGAAGCATAATTTGTAGAGTCTATGGAAGCAGTTTAACCCCTTAAGGACCAAACTTCTGGAATAAAAGGGAATCATGGCATGTCACACGTGTCATGTGTCCTTAAGGGGTTAAGCAGCATGTGTTGCAGTCTGCATGTTAATCTCCCATGTTACAATTCGTTTAGGACCCACCGATATTGGGGTGCTGTGACATAGTGTGCTTAATACAATATGACCATATGGTGTAGCTGAATCCCCATGTTTGTTGATGAGATAGGTGTTTTACGTAACCATAAAAGATTAAAATCTGTTTCATTTGGTGTACTTTGTTCCTTAATCTGTATTTTAACACACTCTTTTTAAGGCGTTTCTCCTTGGACAGGCTTTATCAAAAGTGTTTTAAGGTAAAACACTTTTGATAAAGCCAGTCGAAGGAGAAAAGAGTTAAGTGTACTGTTATACTGTTCTATATAATTTTTTACCTTTTATCTTGGATTGGATGGTTTTTTGTTTTTTTGTTTTTTTAAAGTACTTTTTTTATTGGACCAGGTGCTGAATCCTGAGCTATATATCCTTGGTGATGATAATAGCACCCAAGCAAATTGGATTGAGCAAACCTCATTTTGCGTAGAAGCATGTGAGTAGGTTTTTATTACTTTTACTGTGCTTTACAATCTAATTTTATGGCACTATTGTGTTTTTTTATTTCTCATTTATATATTCACGGAGGAATATCCACATCACCTATATCCTATACCACTCCACACAATACTTCTGGAGCCAATACTTAGGCTTCATGATATGTGAGGGTACACCTATCTACATACCTAGGCTTGCAAGTCAGAGCTGTATTTAGCGTCCTGAAAGTGGGAGTGTATAATTTAACATTTTTTATCATCACATGCATTCCCTAAAGGACAATTCAGGCGCTACACCTTTTCCCCCCTGTTTTATTGTACCCCCTATCGGACAATAGAGACTCAGTTTTTGGTGATTGATCTGACTTTGGGCTATATCAGTATTGTACAAGTTGTCTGTACTGTTGGCTAACCAGGAGGAACAATTTGTAGATGTTTGTTCAGCCTCCAATAGTTGCTTTGTTTGAATGACTAGCTGGTAACAATAGGCTCAAGCAAATGTTTCAGAAATTGAGCTGAGGTACTGATACAAATGAATAATTGCAGTCCAGCTTATTTTCCTGATTAGATAAACAGTCTATCAGTCAAGAGGTAACTTGCCATGCCGTGGGTAGGCTTTTAATATTAATAGATTAGCAATGCCTCAGAAAAAAATAAATGGTTAGTGACAAAAACCAATGTATAATCCATTACTGTAATTAATAATCTGGTCTATTTCTCTTTGCTTACATTGTTTAAATTACCTAAACGGGATATTTTTTCCAGTAGAAATTTTATTGACATTTTTTTTAAATATACAGCATTAAGTAGAAAAGCAAGTTACTAAATATGGCAAAAAAAACCAACAAAAAACAAATAAGCAAAAACCAAGAAAAAAAAAACACCAACATTATTCAATGTAAAATCAAATACAAAAAAATTGAGGTCAGGGAATGACAAGAACATTTATCCATCAATTTTAATTTAATCGTAGAAATGTATTTGTATCAGGAAAACAGACATAATATAGATTTGATGATTACCTCTTCAATATATTTTTCTGTTTCTTTTTAATTGTATGTATTGTTATAGCATTGTTATTCAACTAATATATACATTTCTTGTGGTCAAGCCCTACATTACATATGTTATATTTTCTTTATCCCAAGAACAGGAACAGAAATACAATCAAAAATTTTTTTTTTTCTTTTTATTGTCTTGATTTATTTTTTCAGAATTTTTGTATTCTCTCCATTTCAGATTTTCCAAGTATTTTCTTTTATTGGTACAAGGTACTTTTGAAGCCCATGTAATTCACAGGTATTACGTGGTTAACTGGTATAATTAATTCTTGAAACAAGTGTAAGTAATAACTTTTAAATGTCTTAATTGGCAAATATCACTTGTACAAATACCCTTAGGGTGACACAAATAGTACATGATGGTGACATAGTTTATGTTTAATGAGTAATCTGTTTACTAAGCAATAAACTTGGACAGCAAAAAAATTTGGTTTGGTCGAATAGTTTCACCCCTGCCCCAAATTTTGGATTCCAGGTTACTCCATATTGTGTTTCAATTCGGATGAATTTCGCCAAGCAAACATTTAGGGAGAAGTGATTCAGATGAACCAAAAGGGCATGAAAGGGCTTGAACATTTTATGGTGAGTGGATTGCAAAATATAAATATTATGTATTTATTTTCCAGCACACTGATAGGTGCATGTCCGCACCAATTTATTTAAAAATCAAGTGAGAAAAAGAAATAACAAATAGTGGGGAAAAGAGGGAGCAGTACATTTCTATATTTCTATATTATATATTTTTAAATATATAATTTATACATATTTATTACTGCTACTCCTTTCTTCTCTATTGGTAACTTCTCACTTGATCTGTGAGTAAAAAAAAAAACATTAAATGCTTTGTCATTCTAAAAGAATTCTAAAGTCATGCAAAGCATCATGGGGGTTGTAGTTCTACAACATCTGGGTATCTACCTTTTGGGCAACCCTGCTCTATAGGAATTGTTTTAAACGAGCTGCTTATTTATTCATTAGCCTTTAACTCCAAAACACACTCCCCTCTACTAATTCTTCTTGACCTTTTTGTCACTTTCTAAAAATGTCCATTACTCTTATTTTTCTAATTAGTTGTAACCTTAACCTCCGTTACACCTTACATGCTTGGTTAATTCCTCACATCTTCTATCACATTTTTAGTATTTTCTGGCACTTCCTCATCCCTGGATCCTTGTTAAGTTGTTTTACCCCCAACATTGCATTCTGTTTCCCTCAATAATGTTTTCCACTGTGCATTGAAAGGGTTACTTTAACAGTTTATAGTAAATATTTTAATTTAGTTTACAATGCTCTACTGGGCCAATTTAACTAGGTCCCCCTCAAACACCAGAAAATAAAGAACACATTATGTGGAATCCAGCACTGGGAGAAGTAGTACAGTAACTACTACTGTATCCGAGTAGTTCCTTGGGCTGGTTGCTGCTCGTGTACCAATCATAGAGAAGCTTTTGATTGGACTGAGGCGATAGAAGTGAAGAGAAGGAGGGGAGAGGGAGAGATTTTCAAAAGTCAATCTTCAAAGTAGACAAAGGTGAAGAGTGTGGGGGAGTGGACACAGTCACAATGCTTGCAAAGGAGAAGCTCATTAAATCTATCGACTAAGAGCAGAGCACCCTGATGACAAACGTAATTTTTAAACAAAATTGATATTAGGCAGCCGGAAGCAGAGTTCTGATCTGCTTATGTCATGTGTCCCTGGCACAAGAGGGCAAATACGGACTGCTACCATGGTGGTAGGTGGTATTATTAAACTCCAGAATACAATCTTGCTTTACCAAATCATCCTCATCATTTTATCCTTTATATCAAACTTGTTTTGTTACAGTTGCCTACGTGTCTTTCTACCTCAAAGGAAAAAAAATACCTGCTTGCTCTACCAGCACCTGCAAATCCAGAATTAAACACAGGGCTGGCGCCACCATAAAGTGAATGAGGCATGGGGCGACGATCTGCAGCGGCACCCACCGGGAAATTTCCTGGTGGGCTGCTGCTGTCTGGGGCTGGAAGGCTGGGTGAGCGGCTCTTTAGCCACCCCCCCAGCGCGTCACCTTTACCTGCTGGGCTCCCCCGATGTTACTGAGAGCCCACCTCCCTTCCTGCAGGCAGGTGAAGCCGGGATGTGAAATGGTATCCTGGCTGCCCTCTGCCAGTAAACACCGGATACTCGCTGGAGGGAGCAGGAAACTTTGCACGGCTTTCCTGCTCCCCCAGCAGAAACAAAGGGGAGACTTCCTGCACTGCAGGATGGAGCATGGTTCCTCACACAGTGACATTGTGTGTACTTAAGTAAGTGTGCATTAGTGAGAGTGTGTGAGTGACATTGTGTGTATACTTTAGTAAGAGTGTGTTAGTGAGAGTGTGTGAGTGACATTGTGTGTGTACTTAAGTAAGAGTGTGTTAGGGAGTGTGTGAGTGACATTGTGTGTGTACTTAAGTAAGAGTGTGTTAGTGAGAGTGTGTGAGTGACATTGTGTGTCTACTTTAGTAAGAGTGTGTTAGTGAGAGTGTGTGAGTGACATTGTGTGTGTACTTAAGTAAGAGTGTGTTAGGGAGTGTGTGAGTGACATTGTGTGTGTACTTAAGTAAGAGTGTGTTAGTGAGAGTGTGTGAGTGACATTGTGTGTGCACTTATGTAAGAGGGTGTGTGTATAAGTGACATTGAGTGTATACATCAGTAAGTGTGTGTATACCTCAGTAACAGTGTGTGAGTGACCATGTGACCAATTATATTCATAATACATATTAATATAATTATATATTGAACAAAAATGATTTACTAACAGTGAACCTGTCAGACAGGTTCACTGTAACATAAATTCAATACCACCAGTATTATAAATTAAATACCACCAAAGAAATGAAATACATAATTTATCACAGCTATAAATTATGTATTCTATGTAAAATGTATGTATTATGCAGTATGGGTGTATGTATTTATTCAGTATATGTGTATGGGTGTATGCATTTAGGCAGCATGTGTGTATGGGTGTATGAATTAGGCAGTATGTGTGTATGGATTTATGTATTAGGCAGTATGTGTGTATGGGTGTATGAATTAGGCAGTATGTGTGTATGGATTTTTGTATTAGGCAGTATGTGTGTATGGATTTATGAATTAGGCTGTATGTGTGAATGGATTTATGCATTAGGCAGTATGTGTGTATGGATTTATGCATTAGGCAGTATGTGTGTATGGATTTATGTATTAGGCAGTATGTGTGTATGGGTGTATGAACTAGGCAGTATGTGTGTATGGATTTTTGTATTAGGCAGTATGTGTGTATGGATTTATGCATTAGGCAGTATGTGTGTATGGATTTATGCATTAGGCAGTATGTGTGTATGGATTTTTGTATTAGGCAGTATGTGTGTATGGGTGTAGGAATTAGGCAGTATGTGTGTATGGATTTTTGTATTAGGCAGTATGTGTGTGTGGATTTATGAATTAGGCTGTATGTGTGTATGGATTTATGCATTAGGCAGTATGTGTGTATGGATTTATGAATTAGGCAGTATGTGTGTATGGATTTTTGTATTAGGCAGTATGTGTGTATGGATTTATGAATTAGGCAGTATGTGTGTATGGATTTATGAATTAGGCTGTATGTGTGTATGGATTTATGCATTAGGCAGTATGTGTGTATGGATTTATGAATTAGGCAGTATGTGTGTATGGATTTATGAATTAGGCAGTATGTGTGTATGGATTTATGAATTAGGCAGTATGTGTGTATGGATTTATGAATTAGGCAGTATGTGTGTATGGATTTATGAATTAGGCTGTATGTGTGTATGGATTTATGCATTAGGCAGTATGTGTGTATGGATTTTTGTATTAGGCAGTATGTGTGTATGCAGAGCCGGCTCATCCAAAGGGTCCGGTGGGGCCACAGCTCCAGACAGCATCTTGACCGGGGCAACATTTTGCTGCCCCTGTCATTATCTAACAAGATACTAATCCGTTGTGGAAAGCTCTTGCATTTCCCATTCAGTCACTCCGCCAGGGCAGACTTGGATGGCCACAAATAAAAAAAAATAAAAAAAGACAGGGGATAGGGAGGTGGAGGCTGACCTGGGACTCATGCTCAACTGATGTTCCAGTGCTCTGTGATTACTTGTTGCGCATGCCGGACCTTCAGTGGTTACTAGCGGCAGTGCTCTATGTTGGAGTGCTGAATCCCCCTCAATGTTGTGCTGCTGCACCTGTTGGGATATACCGCCCCATTATTTGCTGTCTTTTTATTTTTTTCATACGGATCTCATGAATATCCCATGTACATTCTTCCCCTGACAAGATTGGGATTGACTTCTTATACAAGGTTTTATTTTGCTGTATTTATAAGGCATAGACCCTTTTGGACTTGGATTTTGAACTCCTGATTATTATACATTATCTATATTTCGAACTCTTTTTGTTTTGTTTTTATCTTATATGTATTCTCTCTTATGTAGTGTCTTGTGTATATGCTTGTATAGTTTATAATCAGTTTTTTTCACATGTGGAGCCGCCTCCCCCTCCCTCTTTTTTTTGCTTTGTCTACTCTATAGGGCCTGTGAGGGAGCCCTATTTTTTCAGGTGTGCAGCCTTATATTTATCTCTGAGGTCTAGTATATTAGCGCTGATCCTTTGTACATATTTTTACACATTATATATCCCCAGCATACAGGCCCAGCCTTTAATATATCCCCAGCACACAGACACAGACACTGCATCCCCCGCACACAGACACAAACACTGCATCCCCAGCACACAGACATTTCAACTCACTGTTTATGAATAGACGAGGGGGGGGTGGGGGGGGAGGGGAAGAAGAGTGAATGACAACAGTCAATGACAGGGCTATTCACTAAACTGTGAATTGATGGAGCTTCAAAATTAATTAAAGGTTAATTTCAAATGTAAGGACAAAGTAGCCAAGTCTGGAGAATGTTTCAAGTCTGTTTGTTTTTTTGTTCTTAAATTCGAAATTCACTTTGAATTCCCAACAAATCTCATTTTAGTAAATAACCCTATCAGTATAAAGAGAAGCAGTCTGGAGAGAATCTGTGGCATATAGTGAACAGAGAAATCATGAACAAAGAGTCTGCAAGTGTCGTGAAACAGAAACTGGATAAAGATGGGGATAAGTGCCAATGATAGAGATTGTTACGAGTAGGAATACGCACTGTGGAAGAAAGGGACAGCTGATCAGACCTAATTCGAAACCAAATGACACATTTAGGCCAAAAGAGCTGATTTAGAAGAATTCTCTAACTCTGCCACAGTCACAGTTTTAAATGCACTAAAATTCAGGGTTTAGTGAAAAAACTTCTAAAATAATGTAGTTACATTCATGAGGGGGCGGCAAAATGGATCTTAGGCCCTGGGGAGATAGCACAGCTAAGCGGACAAGGGCACATGTAGGAGTGTGGGGATAGATGCAGGGGAGGGTCTTTGATAGTGGGTGTATTGTGTGGGTGGGGGTTAGGGCTATGTGAGCTAGCAGGGGGGAGGTCTTACCTCAGTGCCACTTGGGATTCGGGCCAGTGAACAGCTTCCCGCCCGCCCACCCCGCGTAGGTTTAGTTAGTCACAGCGAGTCAGGGGTATGTCCTTGCCAATTAAGTGTGGTTATGTTAAGGATGGAATAAGTTCCTCATGTTTACAGGTCTCAGCCTCCCCTGCTTCAAAAGGTTTAACTTTAGGTTGCCTGAGGTCTCGTGCCCATCGAGCGTGGATAAGGTCGGCTGATGGCAGGCATTGGATTATGTTTTTTATGACGGGGGGGGAGGTGAGAGGCAGTGGTGTTTAGGAGCCACTGCAGGTTTTTATTGGCAAGGACGGGGGCTTCTCTGTATAGCACTGTATGTTGAGTTGTTATTTATATATATATGTTATTTATGTTTTGTTGCTAACAATTTCGTTACAGAAAGAAGAGTTTAATATATGGAGTTATGGGTGTGTTATACAGTAATTTATTTATTTTATAATAAATGCTGTGGCCTGTTCATCCATACCACGTTGTCTGTCGTTATTGGGGGGAGGTTGAATGGGGTTAATTATGTTTATGCTTCATCGTAATTCCCCACTACGTACATACAAGGCCCTGGGGAGATAGCACAGCTAAGCGGACAAGGGCACATGTAGGAGTGTGGGGATAGATGCAGGGGAGGGTCTTTGATAGTGGGTGTATTGTGTGGGTGGGGGTTAGGGCTATGTGAGCTAGCAGGGGGGAGGTCTTACCTCAGTGCCACTTGGGATTCGGGCCAGTGAACAGCTTCCCGCCTGCCCACCCCGCGTAGGTTTAGTTAGTCACAGCGAGTCGGGGGTATGTCCTTGCCAATTAAGTGTGGTTATGTTAAGGATGGAATAAGTTCCTCATGTTTACAGGTCTCAGCCTCCCCTGCTTCAAAAGGTTTAACTTTAGGTTGCCTGAGGTCTCGTGCCCATCGAGCGTGGATAAGGTCGGCTGATGGCAGGCATTGGATTATGTTTTTTATGACGGGGGGGAGGTGAGAGGCAGTGGTGTTTAGGAGCCACTGCAGGTTTTTATTGGCAAGGACGGGGGCTTCTCTGTATAGCACTGTATGTTGAGTTGTTATTTATATATATATGTTATTTATGTTTTGTTGCTAACAATTTCGTTACAGAAAGAAGAGTTTAATATATGGAGTTATGGGTGTGTTATACAGTAATTTATTTATTTTATAATAAATGCTGTGGCCTGTTCATCCATACCACGTTGTCTGTCGTTATTGGGGGGAGGTTGAATGGGGTTAATTATGTTTATGCTTCATCGTAATTCCCCACTACGTACATACAAGGCCCTGGGGAGATAGCACAGCTAAGCGGACAAGGGCACATGTAGGAGTGTGGGGATAGATGCAGGGGAGGGTCTTTGATAGTGGGTGTATTGTGTGGGTGGGGGTTAGGGCTATGTGAGCTAGCAGGGGGGAGGTCTTACCTCAGTGCCACTTGGGATTCGGGCCAGTGAACAGCTTCCCGCCCGCCCACCCCGCGTAGGTTTAGTTAGTCACAGCGAGTCGGGGGTATGTCCTTGCCAATTAAGTGTGGTTATGTTAAGGATGGAATAAGTTCCTCATGTTTACAGGTCTCAGCCTCCCCTGCTTCAAAAGGTTTAACTTTAGGTTGCCTGAGGTCTCGTGCCCATCGAGCGTGGATAAGGTCGGCTGATGGCAGGCATTGGATTATGTTTTTTATGACGGGGGGGGAGGTGAGAGGCAGTGGTGTTTAGGAGCCACTGCAGGTTTTTATTGGCAAGGACGGGGGCTTCTCTGTATAGCACTGTATGTTGAGTTGTTATTTATATATCTATGTTATTTATGTTTTGTTGCTAACAATTTCGTTACAGAAAGAAGAGTTTAATATATGGAGTTATGGGTGTGTTATACAGTAATTTATTTATGTTATAATAAATGCTGTGGCCTGTTCATCCATACCACGTTGTCTGTCGTTATTGGGGGGAGGTTGAATGGGGTTAATTATGTTTATGCTTCATCGTAATTCCCCACTACGTACATACAAGGCCCTGGGGAGATAGCACAGCTAAGCGGACAAGGGCACATGTAGGAGTGTGGGGATAGATGCAGGGGAGGGTCTTTGATAGTGGGTGTATTGTGTGGGTGGGGGTTAGGGCTATGTGAGCTAGCAGGGGGGAGGTCTTACCTCAGTGCCACTTGGGATTCGGGCCAGTGAACAGCTTCCCGCCCGCCCACCCCGCGTAGGTTTAGTTAGTCACAGCGAGTCGGGGGTATGTCCTTGCCAATTAAGTGTGGTTATGTTAAGGATGGAATAAGTTCCTCATGTTTACAGGTCTCAGCCTCCCCTGCTTCAAAAGGTTTAACTTTAGGTTGCCTGAGGTCTCGTGCCCATCGAGCGTGGATAAGGTCGGCTGATGGCAGGCATTGGATTATGTTTTTTATGACGGGGGGGGAGGTGAGAGGCAGTGGTGTTTAGGAGCCACTGCAGGTTTTTATTGGCAAGGACGGGGGCTTCTCTGTATAGCACTGTATGTTGAGTTGTTATTTATATATATATGTTATTTATGTTTTGTTGCTAACAATTTCGTTACAGAAAGAAGAGTTCAATATATGGAGTTATGGGTGTGTTATACAGTAATTTATTTATGTTATAATAAATGCTGTGGCCTGTTCATCCATACCACGTTGTCTGTCGTTATTGGGGGAGGTTGAATGGGGTTAATTATGTTTATGCTTCATCGTAATTCCCCACTACGTACATACAAGGCCCTGGGGAGATAGCACAGCTAAGCGGACAAGGGCACATGTAGGAGTGTGGGGATAGATGCAGGGGAGGGTCTTTGATAGTGGGTGTATTGTGTGGGTGGGGGTTAGGGCTATGTGAGCTAGCAGGGGGGAGGTCTTACCTCAGTGCCACTTGGGATTCGGGCCAGTGAACAGCTTCCCGCCCGCCCACCCCGCGTAGGTTTAGTTAGTCACAGCGAGTCGGGGGTATGTCCTTGCCAATTAAGTGTGGTTATGTTAAGGATGGAATAAGTTCCTCATGTTTACAGGTCTCAGCCTCCCCTGCTTCAAAAGGTTTAACTTTAGGTTGCCTGAGGTCTCGTGCCCATCGAGCGTGGATAAGGTCGGCTGATGGCAGGCATTGGATTATGTTTTTTATGACGGGGGGGGAGGTGAGAGGCAGTGGTGTTTAGGAGCCACTGCAGGTTTTTATTGGCAAGGACGGGGGCTTCTCTGTATAGCACTGTATGTTGAGTTGTTATTTATATATATATGTTATTTATGTTTTGTTGCTAACAATTTCGTTACAGAAAGAAGAGTTTAATATATGGAGTTATGGGTGTGTTATACAGTAATTTATTTATGTTATAATAAATGCTGTGGCCTGTTCATCCATACCACGTTGTCTGTCGTTATTGGGGGGAGGTTGAATGGGGTTAATTATGTTTATGCTTCATCGTAATTCCCCACTACGTACATACAAGGCCCTGGGGAGATAGCACAGCTAAGCGGACAAGGGCACATGTAGGAGTGTGGGGATAGATGCAGGGGAGGGTCTTTGATAGTGGGTGTATTGTGTGGGTGGGGGTTAGGGCTATGTGAGCTAGCAGGGGGGAGGTCTTACCTCAGTGCCACTTGGGATTCGGGCCAGTGAACAGCTTCCCGCCCGCCCACCCCGCGTAGGTTTAGTTAGTCACAGCGAGTCGGGGGTATGTCCTTGCCAATTAAGTGTGGTTATGTTAAGGATGGAATAAGTTCCTCATGTTTACAGGTCTCAGCCTCCCCTGCTTCAAAAGGTTTAACTTTAGGTTGCCTGAGGTCTCGTGCCCATCGAGCGTGGATAAGGTCGGCTGATGGCAGGCATTGGATTATGTTTTTTATGACGGGGGGGGAGGTGAGAGGCAGTGGTGTTTAGGAGCCACTGCAGGTTTTTATTGGCAAGGACGGGGGCTTCTCTGTATAGCACTGTATGTTGAGTTGTTATTTATATATATATGTTATTTATGTTTTGTTGCTAACAATTTCGTTACAGAAAGAAGAGTTTAATATATGGAGTTATGGGTGTGTTATACAGTAATTTATTTATGTTATAATAAATGCTGTGGCCTGTTCATCCATACCACGTTGTCTGTCGTTATTGGGGGGAGGTTGAATGGGGTTAATTATGTTTATGCTTCATCGTAATTCCCCACTACGTACATACAAGGCCCTGGGGAGATAGCACAGCTAAGCGGACAAGGGCACATGTAGGAGTGTGGGGATAGATGCAGGGGAGGGTCTTTGATAGTGGGTGTATTGTGTGGGTGGGGGTTAGGGCTATGTGAGCTAGCAGGGGGGAGGTCTTACCTCAGTGCCACTTGGGATTCGGGCCAGTGAACAGCTTCCCGCCCGCCCACCCCGCGTAGGTTTAGTTAGTCACAGCGAGTCGGGGGTATGTCCTTGCCAATTAAGTGTGGTTATGTTAAGGATGGAATAAGTTCCTCATGTTTACAGGTCTCAGCCTCCCCTGCTTCAAAAGGTTTAACTTTAGGTTGCCTGAGGTCTCGTGCCCATCGAGCGTGGATAAGGTCGGCTGATGGCAGGCATTGGATTATGTTTTTTATGACGGGGGGGGAGGTGAGAGGCAGTGGTGTTTAGGAGCCACTGCAGGTTTTTATTGGCAAGGACGGGGGCTTCTCTGTATAGCACTGTATGTTGAGTTGTTATTTATATATATATGTTATTTATGTTTTGTTGCTAACAATTTCGTTACAGAAAGAAGAGTTTAATATATGGAGTTATGGGTGTGTTATACAGTAATTTATTTATGTTATAATAAATGCTGTGGCCTGTTCATCCATACCACGTTGTCTGTCGTTATTGGGGGAGGTTGAATGGGGTTAATTATGTTTATGCTTCATCGTAATTCCCCACTACGTACATACAAGGCCCTGGGGAGATAGCACAGCTAAGCGGACAAGGGCACATGTAGGAGTGTGGGGATAGATGCAGGGGAGGGTCTTTGATAGTGGGTGTATTGTGTGGGTGGGGGTTAGGGCTATGTGAGCTAGCAGGGGGGAGGTCTTACCTCAGTGCCACTTGGGATTCGGGCCAGTGAACAGCTTCCCGCCCGCCCACCCCGCGTAGGTTTAGTTAGTCACAGCGAGTCGGGGGTATGTCCTTGCCAATTAAGTGTGGTTATGTTAAGGATGGAATAAGTTCCTCATGTTTACAGGTCTCAGCCTCCCCTGCTTCAAAAGGTTTAACTTTAGGTTGCCTGAGGTCTCGTGCCCATCGAGCGTGGATAAGGTCGGCTGATGGCAGGCATTGGATTATGTTTTTTATGACGGGGGGGAGGTGAGAGGCAGTGGTGTTTAGGAGCCACTGCAGGTTTTTATTGGCAAGGACGGGGGCTTCTCTGTATAGCACTGTATGTTGAGTTGTTATTTATATATATATGTTATTTATGTTTTGTTGCTAACAATTTCGTTACAGAAAGAAGAGTTTAATATATGGAGTTATGGGTGTGTTATACAGTAATTTATTTATTTTATAATAAATGCTGTGGCCTGTTCATCCATACCACGTTGTCTGTCGTTATTGGGGTGAGGTTGAATGGGGTTAATTATGTTTATGCTTCATCGTAATTCCCCACTACGTACATACATGCCTTGGGCGGCAGGAATCCCTGCACTGGCCCAGATTAACACCAGCACCACATTTAACAACTCAAAAGAAGTTCAATAAATATTTAATATATGTTAGTATTATAGTCTGCCTATCACATTTATATAGTAAGCTCTACAAGCGGGTATCTTGTATCAGCAGTCATAGAGGTCACACTCACACGGAGTGACCCGCCTGATCGAATGCTAAATTAAATACTGCCGTACTGCAATTATCTATACAGAACTGAATGAGCAGTTCACTTAACTTACGTTATGTTTGTTAACTATTTGTCCCATCATGCTCCGCTAACCAAGCTGATTGACAATGAAGTAGTAATTCACAAAAATTAGATTAGTCATCAATACATAGATAATTGACATATGTGTCCTTTATTATTCAGTAAAAGTAAGACCTATTACTTTATTCGACATATTGCTGGCCAGCCTAATCTCTAATCATATTTCACAACTTGTTTTTTTTTTCTCGGTAATTAACAGCTGCAACACGAAGAACATAAAGTTATTATTATACTTACTGTCTTTTTCTTTCACAATTGTGTTAGGTCATTGATCTTGTTCCTGTAATTACATCTGCTGTGTTTCTATCTTCTGTTGCCATAGTAACCATGGCAGCATTGACAGCGTGAGTGAAAGCAGTTACTAATTTAGTTTACAGGAAGTTCAGGTTTCAGGTACTTTTTCGCTAAACAGTGAATTGAAATTCAAAATGCAGCGCATAGCCCGAGGAGCTGAAATTTACACATTGTCCCGTTCAGCAATTATTACAAATTGGCTTGCATTTTGAAATTCTGTTTTAGCTCACCAAAATTAATTAATTAGTGAATAAATAAACAGTAACATTTATTTTGCAAATACAAAAAAACCCACTTATTGGAAGTATTATTGTGCGTATTATTTATTTTATTTCATGTATGTATTTTCTACAAGCTAAGCACAGCAGTTGACCTAGTATTGAATTATGATTTTGGCCAACAAGTATTATTCAAAGGAATTGTTCTGGTCTACATCAAAACAGAGATTCTCAATGTTGTACCTTAAGTAAACCCAAACATTGCAGGTTTACACAAACTCATCATGCAAAGGCATTTGGCGTTTTAAAAGCTGTCAAAGTAATTAGGGTCCCGTATCCAAAGGGCTGGCTTGGCCTGAGAAATATTCACATATAAAAATGTGTGAATTATTTTTATATTTTGATATTTACTTGTTGGACCATACACTAAAGGGCGGTTTGAAAAATTTAAGCTAACAGAGCTGAGAAAAAAAATGAATAAACTAATTCAAAGTTTAACTATGTTAATTCTCCAGAACCCACTGGTTTTTTTTTCTGTTTTTTTTTTTTGTGAATAGGACCTTGGGAAATTTGGAAACTTCCCCAACATGTATGAAAAAAGAGCTCTTGGGAAAGGAGGTAAAGTCTTGTCTCCTAGTCATGCAGAGATCTCTGTAAATGCACAGGTTATAATTGTCACGACAGTGACCCCTTCACACAGATGGTAACCCAGAGAGAGACGTATACCGGACCTTAGGGTGGCCGGACTTAACGTCAGAGAATAGTCAAATGAATAGCCAAAGGTCAAGGGAGTACGGAAAACGGGATACACGAGAAAGCCAAGCCAAAAGTCGGGGAGCCAGAGAGGAGAATAGTCAGTAAGGAAGCCAAGGGTTAATATACCAGGAAAACAGATGAATATTATCAAGAGCACCAGAGGGAATGATCTAGAACCACAAAAGGGCACTGAGGGAAGGACAGGGGTGCCCTTTTATAATGAGGTGTGTTCCTCTTTAAAGCCACGCCCCCAAAAGGTCCGGGAGCGTGGCCACGTTTGAATTTTCGCTGCAAAATGTTGATGACGTCGGCGCGCATGCGCCGCCTCATAAGAGGGATTTTGCCGCGAGCGGCCAGCGTCTGACAGGCTGCGCCGCCTCCCGGAAGCAGCCAGAGGGATCGCCGCGCTGCGCGGGTTTGGCGGAGAAAGGTAAGGTATCGTCACAATACTGGAGAATACGAGGATATGAAATTAAACCTCACACCTCTTAAAGCCTTAATTTATCAGATCCATGTATTGTTTATCCCATGTACCATCGACACGGAGATGTGTGTGTTTTGTACACAAAAAGGGCCATTAATTTATACTTGCTCTCCAGGACAAAAGTAGTCAGCGCTGCACTGGTCTACACTTATCACAACAATCTAGGGCCTACTGAAATAAAATTACATCACAATAAATGAGTCATAAGTTTATAGGTTGCTTGCCAATGGGATTAATAAACATTCTGAAAATAGCCAGCCATCAGGAAAACGTTTGATAAATGAGAAAATCCTGCTATTATCTGAGGAGCTGTACAGTGTGGATTACTGTGACATTGTTCCCGCCTCCTACACAAAAATAATATTCAAAAAGTAAATATAGTGTTAACAGCATGTATATTACCCTAGAATTTTATATATAGGACATTATAGTCACCAGGTCAGCTACAGCTTATTGTATTTGTTCTGGTGAGTAGAATCATTTTCTTCAGGCTTTTTGCAGTAAATACCATCTTTTCAAGAAAATGCAGTGTTTACATTACAACCTAGTGATAACTCCACTGGCCACTCCTTAGATGGCTGCCAGATGTGCTTCCTGGGGCAGTGCTGCATAGTGTGCAGCACTGCCATTCAGTGTCTCCACCCTCTGCAAGCAGACACTGAACTTTCCTCAAGAGACGCATTGATTCAAACCATCTCTATGAGGAGATGCTGATTGGCCAAGGCTGTGTTTGCCTCATTGACAGTCTCAGCCAATCCTATGGGGAAGCATTGTGATTGGCTCAGACCACCACTTCAGATGAGGTCAGCAGGTCAGGGGCAGAGGCAGCAGCTGCAGACTTTTATACAAGTAAGATTTTACTATATCTAGGGAGGGAAGAGGGGGCCAGGGGGGCTTGATGGTGGTTTTAACACTGTAGAGTAAGGAATACATGTTTGTGTTCCTGACCCTATATTGTTCCTTTAATGCTATATTTTTCATGTTCTGGTGATACATGCTTAGATACTTTGAAGGCAACTTTTTTATTTGCATACTTTTTTTTTTTATTCTTTATTTTTCACGTGCAATGTGTGCCATTAGGATTAACAGTTGCATTCTCGACAAAACATAAAGGTAGTGATATTTTGATACGTTAAAAGTTGTTATTTTCAAAGCACGTTTTGTGCTCTCCTCATTGGTGACCAGCAGGGTGCGCGGTAATGCCCACCGGTACTCGATGCCCGCGTTGCGTAGCTGGCTGGTCGCTGGCCTATTGATCTGCGCCACAGTAACGTGCTGCGGGTAATGTCCTGGTAGAAGGTGAGTTGTGCGGCTTCGAAGTTGAACGGGGTCTTGCCTCGCACAGCGGTCATTAGTTGGATCTTGTCGTTGGTCGAGTGGCATCGGACAATGACATCCTGCGAGGCTCGTCGTGGTGCTTGCCTCGGTTTTGGGATGCGGAAGAAGCCCTCAAAGGCGAGTTTTTTTGCTTGGGCGTGGGGCATGAGAGAAGCGGTGAGGCGTCTAAGGTAGTGGGGTAATTCTGTTAGGCCCACTGAGTCGGGTATTCCCCGGATCTTTATATTTACGCGCCTGTGGCGGTCCTCTGCCTGGTCCACTTTAGTTGTTAGAGTGGCCTGTGCTGTCTGCAGTTGGTGGAAGGATTCTTTAAGGCCTTGTACTTCTTGCCTTAAATCCAAGATGTCCTCCTCGGAGGCTTGTGTGCCTGCCGTGACCGCCATGATTTCAGTTTTAAGCAATTCCAAGTCTGCTGCATGCAGCTGCCTCATTTCTTGCAGTAAGTCTGAGATGTCTTGCCTTGTAGCTGGGGTCAGGTTCGGTCCCTGTGCTTGGACTGTTTGGTGTGGTTGGGTGAGTGTGGACCTCTCTGTGGATCCCTCATGGCTCCCTGAGCCTCCATTTTGGGCCGGCTCGGTCGCCATCTTTGCTGTAGTTGGGCGCTGTAGCATGGCCCCTATATCCTGGGTGTCTTTGCTTGCGCTTATGGGTTGCTTTTGGGTACGTCTGCCCACGGTGTCCGTGCCCCGCGGGGGGTTCATGGTCTGGTATGAAGTGGAGTATATGTATGCTTCCGGCCACTCTGGTATTTCCAGCATTGCCCGTTTGGTGCGGGTCTCTGGGTAGGCCCCAGACCTCCGTCGGGTTTTCCTGCTGGATTGCGGGAATAGGAACGCCATCTGTGTGTGTCTCACCCTCAGAGGTTTCGAGGTGGGTATTTCCGGCGTTCGATGGTGTGGTTTGGGGTCGGTTATTTGTCGGCTTTTGTTCCCCTGGTCAGGAGCTTCTGTGTGTTGCGGCCATTTCGTTCAAGCGCTAGGCTCTGCCCCCCTTTATTTGCATACTTTTAATGCATCTGTATAGTTAATAAAGAATTGGGGTTAATTCCTGCACATTCTGTCCCCTTTAGTCTGGCTCAAAGAATAAGGGTCTGGACAAAGCTTGTATTCAGAAGAGAAAATGTAACGCACACTATGGATACCATGAATAATTTCTGTACAGCATTTTATGAGCTCTAAACTTTCCTTGAGAAATGAAATGTAATTATATAGCAAATCACCATGGAATTAATATTACAACTGCTCAGTGAGATAAGAACAGAACCATTGTTGGAACAGTATTTCAAGAATACACCGGTTTGTAGCAAGTATATAAAAACTACAATGAAATGGAAATGTATTTGACCTTAAGCCAAATTAACTCCCTGCTTAAAAAGTTTCCATTCAGGTAATGGTAACAAAAGATATCCTTTAACAGAAAAACAGTCAGTAAATCTTAATAAGAAATGAACAGAGTGAATTCATGTCAGTTATTGCTGGGTTTACATTTTTTCATTCTTTAGTTCATATAGAACACTCTATGCATGGCTGTAAGTGTAAATTAACCCATCATGTTCTTAGCTATAACCCATCATGTTCTTAGCTATAGCCCATCAGGTTTCCACATTAAGCTGTAGTGGTTCTGGTGACTTTAGGGTCCCTTTAAATTAAATGCTCTTAGTTAAATATCCTAAGGTCATAGTATCTACAAATATACACATTTGTGTAGTGTTTATGGATTATGAAACTGCTCGTAATGTTATAGTCCCCCCAGACCTTTTTTTATTGTGTGCAAAATTTTACCATAATGCACTCCTACCAGTCATTTAATTGCCAAGCAATTAATACATTCCTGGGTATATAGGACATTGTAACAATTAACTCTAATACATGTATGAATCTATTGTGATGTATTTTTTTTTAAACCTACACCTGCCCTAAAAAATAAATAGAAAAATGAATATATATATATATACAGAATCCAGCGCACTCGCTTATTCACTAAACAAGGTTTTCAAATCTGACAGATTGTAATAGTTTTATTTAAAAACACCTCACCTAAGCAAAAAATGATGGTGGTTTAGTTACATTGTATAATCATATATTGCATAAGCCTACCACAATGCCAATGTACCCCATTCTTGGCAGGTCCTACTCTAGCAGCCTTATGCCTGCCCTTTTTTTGGTAAGGTGAAGTGTTTTTAAATAAAAATATTACAGTCTTTGAGATTTGAAACAATTGTTTAGTGAATAAGCGAGTGCGCTGAATTGTATATTTTGTATTTTGTATAAATTGACCCCAGCAGCACCCTATAATGTATGCATGTTCAGGTGAGTGCAGCCCTCTTGGTTTTATATACTAAAACAAAATATATATACATACATAAGTATGGGGTATACTTTAATGAGAATGTTACATTAAAGGAGCACTATAGGGTCAGGAACACAAACATGTATTCCTGACCCTATAGGATTAAAACCATCATCTAGCCACCCTGGTTGCCTCATGTCTCCCTAAATAAAGTAAAATCTTACTTGTATTCAAGTCTGGAGCTGCTTTATTTGTCCCTGTTTCCTTTTGACCTGCCCACTGCCTGCTGACATCATCAGAAGTGGTAGCCTGATCCATCCCCAGTGCTTCCCCATAGGATTGGCTGACTGACAAAGAGGCAGATTAGGGGCAGAGCCAGCACAATTCAAACACCTCCTGGCCAATCAGCATCTCCTCATAGAGATCAATTGAATCAATGAATCTCTATGAGGCAAGTTCAGTGTCTGCATGCCGAGGGAGGAGATACTGAATGTTTGGATGCATTTTAGGGAGCAATGACCCAGGAAGGATCTCTAACAGCCATCTGAGGAGTGACCAGTGGAGCATCACTAGGCTGTAATGTAAACAATGCATTTTCTCTGAAACAAGCAGTGTTTACAGCAAAAAGCCTGAAGGTAATTATTCTACTAACCAGAACAAATACAATAAGCTGTAGTTGTTCTGGTGACTATAGTGTCCCTTTAAACCAAACCAAATGTGACAAATTTAAGCAAAGGCTCAGTCATGAAGGAGTTAATATTCTGTTCTATAGTTTAGCCTGGCTTCAATCAGCTTAGATTAACAAAATTCAGAAAAGTTGCATTTGAACAACTTTTCTTTTATTATTAATTTTTTAGTCTAAAATATATGACTTATTACAGATTTTATATTACAAACGTTTGCCCTGTAAAATGATCTCCTTGTCACATTAATTTAATGCCTGTCTATTAATACCCGCCACGGATACTTCAGTTTTGCCTTGGGCCACCCATGAATCTTTCTGCTTTCTGCTTTCCTTAACCATTCCAGGACCTCACGTGTTGCAGAATAACATTTTCTTATGAAGTTATATATTGCTACTATAGTGATTTATGGGGTTACACGAAAACTGAATTACATATGTCATCTAAGGACCAAGTTTAGAATAGTTTTAAGAACCTTCTCTTTGGAATGTAGAGCATAGCTACACTGTATCACATGATTTAAGAGTCCAGGGAAAGTCATTTTAATATCAGTGATCTTAATTAATATCAAGTAATGAAATGGTAAGTTATTACAGTGAAAGCTTTAAACATATACTTCCAAGACTTCATACATAGTTCATATTTCTAAGCACCAAACAGACGGAACCACTAGCAAAGACATAGTTTACTATAACTTAAAGATATAGTTACGCCAAGCTTCTGTCCAGAGCTAAATCATAGAAATTAAAATGCAATTAGCTAAATTTTATTACGGTTTTTGGGATTACTTGCTTTTGGCATAAATCCTACGCCTAGCAGGAACAGAGATAACATTCCACAAGCCAAATGACCCCAGTCAGGCAACATTTTTATCAACACAACAGAGAGCAATGGAAGACACCAATCTACTTCTGTGGTCACAAATAATTAAATAAATATGTTCTCATAAGCAGTAAGTGAAGGATTAAAAAAGTATTCACGAGCTCAAACACTTTTAAACTGCCATAGTGAAACAGATGGCCCTTCCCAGGCACCTTTTTCCATTTGAGGAAATATGTTCTTGTGCAGAACCTCTGTATCACAACATCTCCACTTTATACAAAATACTCCTACTTGAACCTGTAATTATCCTTTACAGATCAAGACTGGATGAAAATTATAACTTGATGCATCTCAGTTCTCAATGCTTGAAGTATCAAGAAATCAATTCTAGAATACTTCAGAATTGGTACAATACCCTGCAAAAACTACATAGATTCCTCCCGGAGGCAACAGATAGGTACTAAAGACGCTGAGAGGCAGTCATATCCTTACTGCAAATCTTCTGGGAATGTTTGAATCTGTCTTTTTTCTGGAGAAGAGTGTATAATATTATGACCACGGGGGTTGATGAGGCGGTGGAATTTCACCCAGCAGATATGCTCCTGAATCGTAACTTCAAAATAGAAAAAAAGGCTATCCAAACACTTGCTGAAAGCGGCAAAATCCTTTATCCCAGCCCTTTGGCTGTGAAGGGAGCCACAGAGTTGGTTGGGTCGAGTAGAAAAGATCTGCCAGATGGAAGGGTGTACAGCGGCACTGAAAAAACCTTTAGATAAACATGATGACGTGTGGTAAATGTGGCGATATTACTTGAGTACATCCAGTTGAATACAATCACTAGTATTGGCTTGTGTGAATACCAAGCTTTCATAATGTTATAGGTCTATATGCGGTTAGTGTTGGCCTATTCTCCTTAATTTTCTAGCTGACACATATACTTGCCCCCCTTCCTCTTTTTTTCATCTCCTCCTTCTCTATATCCTTCTTTCTGCCTCTAACTTGACTTTATCATTTCTACATTTTCCAATGTCACTCACAACAATCCCAACAATTCTCATATGATGTAACATGTGACATGGCATCATTCAGGTAGTAGCCTTGGCCTATCCAACCCACTGAATTCATGGAGGGTAGGATGAAGGGCTGAGAGTTTTAGACTCAAATACTTAAAGATCCAAGGTAAGCTGGAAGCCAGTGCAGCATGACTAGTAATAGGCTCTTCATCTAAATTCATGCTCTTAATCACATGGGTCTAGTGATGTATGAACAAGTTACAATTGATTACCTAGAGCATACCCAGAACTCTGTTGTCCCAATACTGTTTTTTTTTTTAACTATGGATATCTGTACACATGTGTTTGCAATTATAACTATGTTTTTTTCTTACATTTTGAAAAATGACTAAAGTGACAAGTGACATTGTTTATCTTTGTTTGAAATACTTTCAATAAATACAGATTCTGAAGAAAAAAATTAAAATGTGCCACTGTGACCTTTTAACTAGAAGGGTCAGCGAATAACTCCCCTCCTTCGCCACACCATCTGCAGGGGAAGTCAAAGGAAATTAAAAAAAAGTGGAAAATGACACTGGTGAAAAGCCATAATCCATTCCTCCACCCTGTGGCCAGTTGGTGAGAGGGTAATAATCCTTATAGACGTGTTTGTCCCCATGTCATCTAGGCCAACAATAACGGGATTAGAAGATGTCCAATGCATCTGGCTCTAATAAAAATTGGATTTTTATTTTCAAAACGTTCAGAACTGACTAAATTTCTTTGCTTCACCGTTTTTGTTCCTGTGACTAGTAAATTAACCCCTAACTGTCTGTTTGAAAAAAACTCCTTTACATCTTGCCTCTTATTTATCACTTTCTTTGAAAAGAAAACCTAAATAAAATAAGCATGTAATTTGGTGTGTATATGAAATCTCGGCTTGTAAAAGCTGCAGATCTAGTATCTGCAGCTACTGCAAGCTCTCCCTTTCTAACCCCGCCCAGACTTTCTGTGGCTGTCCAATCACAGACATCTCAATGCAGCTCAATGAGAAGTCTTTGCAAGGTAGGTGCTCTGAGCAATTGCCTGTCTCTTCAGCTAATTTATAAAAGTGCCAATTTCTATTGAAATGTACAAATTTAAAAAATAAAAATGCATAATGCACTTCAGACAACAAGCTGAAGTGTCTTATGTGTTTGGAGTGTTCCTTTAAATACAATACAAAACTGATTTAATATAGTGATGTTAGCATTGCATAATTCACGTTTCAACAATAACTACATCTAATATAGGAGACACCAAAGAAGAGCTCACCAACGGAGCAATGACTGTCAAAGAACCAAACAAGCCTTTTGTGATTTAACCAACATATGAGTAAGACCAACCGATTACATACTAGTGAGTACTGCTCCCACAATCTTGATTCCGTGCCAGTGGTTGAATAAAGTTATTTTACCATCATCAACCAAGTTTAGCAATTTATTGTTGTCTCTTAATGATGTCTACTACTCAATGAAATGTTTTACGGGAAGGAAACCTGCTGTCCTCCTTGACCCCACAGACACTACATTGTAAAAAGATGATTAATTTTTATTTTATTTGCTTCACTTTAACCTCTGGATATACTTGGTCTATTGGCATTATGTGCACACCTTAAGGTCGTGTCCATTACAAAACAAAGCTACACTTTCTTTCTGCTTATTTATTTTCTTGCAAAAAAAAAGTACCATCAGATAATATATTTCACATAAATGAGAAAAATGAACTACAATTGGTTCTGTATTTTTCCTCTTACATACAATATTTTTAGAACTTTCCTACATCTGGTCAAGCTGAGGAATTTGTCCTTTTTTCAGTTTCGGGGTCAGTGGTGCATTTATCTGTGTGTTCATGCTGTATGCACAGCTGCTTTCATCATGAGGTTTATATTTACAGGCTGTAAAAATGACTCTGTAGTCTGTATTGAAAGGTTACTTAAACATTCCTGAGCGTTCTACTATGAACTAAAATTCCATTTCTCTAATTCACACAAGTCAGCTACATTTGCAAGTGGGCAGCATTGCGGCCACAAGACAGAAATGTATATAATCCAGGAATGATAACTAGGGTTTTCTTAAAACAAAAAAAGTCTTAGTCATTTAATAAATTGAAGAGGAATTGCTACTGCTAGCACCAGGAAATATCTGAGTAACTAAACAGGTGCTTATCTTTCTACTAAATATCAGCACTTAGTACTCATTGAATTATGATTATATTTCGGTAATAAATTTGGTACATTAGGTTAGTGTATCTCATCTGGGTGTTTGCTAGTATTTTCTTATATTGCTCAGTGACTAAAGTATTAAATATTATTATAATTATCATTTATATAGTGCCAATACGTTTTGTAGTTGTTTACAATTTAATAATATGGCTATAAAACAGCATGTTATTGAGAAACAAACACATGATGACAGAACCGAGAGGCGAATAAGAGACCCTGTCCGGATATGTTGTTGAAAAATTACCTGGATTTATTCAGGGTAGAGTTTCTTCTGCTGCCGTTGGGGGTCCATGGTTTGCAGTCTGCCGCCCTCAAGGGGACAACCAGGAAATTTCATTTCCAGGTGTGCCATTATAGCCTTGGGCTGGTCAACTGCTTTTTCCAAAAAATTATGCCTGGAGAAGACCTCTAGTAACAGGGCCTCTGGGATGTGCAAGGAGAGGCACATGGTATCATGTCACAAAGGAACAGGTGTAGTGAATTAAGGAAACGACCCTTGGGGCAGCAAGGAGGGTAAATCTGACCCTGTATGAGAAGAAGCTAATTGGGAAGAGTGGATGATCTCACTGAAGGAGTAGTGCCTGTGGCAACGAGACTGCCCTATAGCTGGAATAAAGGTAAATTTAATAGCATTTTAAACCTTTTTCTAATTTAACAAGGGGAGCCCAGTAATCTAAAGTAAAATAAAAACAAAACTCTCTAACATTTAAAATAAATATATATTTTTAATGTTAGAATGTTCCTTTAGATGTATAATGTGTAATTTCTTTATTTGATTAAAGAGGCTCAGTGGGAAATATAACAAAAATGTATAATTGGTAATACTTGATTAAATTCCATTTATACAGTTTAGGAAAAAAAATAAAAAATAAATTTACTGAAACCTCAGTAAACCTGGACAATGGAACAATTCGTGTGAACATGGGATCAAATCATGTATTTATTTACAGTTAGTTTAAATCCAATATAGTGATATTTGCTTTTCCCCATAATCTTATTGGCTGATTTCATTTCACAAATTAAGATATCTGTTTATTGGTATTTATTAGCGAAATCATTTACTGTATTCTCATAACAAATAGTAATAATCAATTATTTTAAATAAAAAACAAACAAACAGCAGTTGTGTATAAACCTTGGTTTTTGAAACACATGCGGGAAAGAGCTCATATATCAATATAATATATTAGTGTACCAATGAAACTTGTTAACATTAAACCTCTGACCACAATCTTATCCACATCGTCGGTGTAAATCCAGCAAAGTTGTTTAAAGTTCGAGGAATTAAAGGTTCAGTTTGTATCTCAGTGCTGACCCTTCACACTTTCTGGCTGCAGACAAACGGATGTTCCAGAAGACATACAAAACAGAGTGAAACACGGGAAATACAAGCACATTTCTTTTAGTAAAGTAAACCTATGGCTTGTAATAAAATTGCACAGGAAGTCGAGTTTCCAACTGCAGGTTTAAATGTCCCTCAAGTGATCAAAATGAGAGCCAATTGGCTGGATAAAAAAATTAACAAAACTGAGTTCAGGAAATTCAGAATTGCTGGCAACACCCCGAGTTATATGCCTGATTGATCAACAAAGTTTGCAACTCTCAGACAGGAAAATCAAGAAAAATCAAATAAGCAGCTTGAAAATAGACAGAAATTGCTGTAATGAATCAAGCTAGCAATTTCTGTGCCTAGGGGCACTGGTTTATATTCACTTTTGACGATTTCCTCTCCACTATCCATAGAATAATATTGAGACAGTTACCTTCTACTTGTTCCATGAAACATATAGGTGATAACCTGGGTTCCTAAGTGATATTCCATTTATTTGCAGTGCAACACAAAACTAAGCCTTTATTATAAACTTTTCTAGTAGTTTACGTTTCCCATATGAAATATATCTTACAGCTTGCGACATTTACCCCACCCCTCTTAGAATGACGTTCACTTGAGAATCACCCTCAGCACCTTCTGTTCCTGTAATCCTCCACGTCTCATTGCTACTACTTGTTTTTAGTACACCTATTGTACAGTGCTTCAGAATTTCTTGGCACTCAATTAACAATAATAATAATAATAATAATAATTTCAGGGACAGAAACCCGTCCCCAGTGGAATCGCACAATAGTCGAATGAAACAAAATTTCAACCATTACAAAAGCAAAAATTAAACTTTTCCATGCCCCCTTTGCATTTCACTGACTCTGCTGCCCCTTCCCCCATAGTTAAAACTCCACTTCCACCACACCCACAGCTTATTTTTCACTCCTCTGTATATCCCAAATTATACCCCATGACCAGGCCCGGACTGGCCATCGGGCATACCGGGCAAATGCCCCTTGAGCCGCGATGGCCGTGGGGCCGAGGCCGGCAGGGGAGATCGCAGGATCTCCCCTGCCAGCCCCTGCAGGGCCAGCGCTATCTAAGCGCCGGCCCTGCAGAGTGCCTCCAGAGGCAGTTACAGGCGGCCGCCGACTGAAGAGTGTGGGAGGGAGGAGAGGACCAGTGGAGCTCTAGCCAGCAGTTCCGCCGGGTCCTCTTGCAGGATTCTGAGCGTTGCCACGGCAACGCTCAGATCTCACGAGAGTGAACTCTAGCCTGCCCTGGCTCCCCCTTCCCAGGCAGAACGCCCCCCCCCCTCCCAGGCTAAAGATAAGAAGGGAGGGGGGGATATAACTTTTTTTTTAATTATTAATAAAAAATATATATATTTAAATAAAAAATACATTCACACACACAGCACCCCCACACACCCCACCCACACACAGCACCCTCAGACACACACAGCACCCCCACACACACCACCGCACCCCCACACACACCACCCCACACACAGCACCCCCACACACACCACCCTCACACACACACAGCACCCAGACACACACAGCACCCCCAGACACACACAGCACCCAAACACACACAGCACCCTCAGACACATGCAGCACCCAGACACACACAGCACCCTCAGACACACACAGCACCCCCAGACATACACAACACCCTAAGATACACAGCACCCTCAGACACACACAGCACCCCCAGACACACAAAGCACCCTCAGACGCACAAAGCACCCTCAGATGCACACAACACCCTCAGACGCACACAGCACCCCCAGACACACAAAGCACCCTCAGACGCACACAACACCCTCAAATGCACACAGCTCCCTCAGACAGACAGCACCCTCACTCACACAGCACACTCCCACACATATACAGCACACACACACACACACACACACACACACACACACACATATATATAATATATATATATATATATATATATATATATATATATATATAATATATAAAAAAAAACCTCAGTGCGTTAACAAAGAAAATTAGAAACCTAGAATGTGACGGCAGATAAACACACACACACACACACAATGCGCACCTCACACATACAATACGTCCATATATATATAAACACACACACACACTACAGCACCCCTCACACTGCACCACTACACACATCCCTTACCCTATATGCACTCTTAATCCTCTATACACACACACACACACACACACAATCTTCTATACATACTCTGGGTCCTTTGCACAGTAGATCTCCTACACACACACACTGCACCACCTACACACACACACTACATTCCTTGTAAGCAAACACATACAACATTCTCTAAACACACCCTCTCTACAACCTCTACACACACTACAGCCTGTATGCACACACTCGCTACATCCCCTATAACACTATGCCCCTATAAACACACTCTCTACAGCCCCTAACCATACATATTACACCACAAACACAAATTAAATTGACCTATACACAATACCACACCACACTCTACAAACACGCAATCCCACAAGCAGGCTCCAAACACATGCACCATACACTTTCCTGTGGACACACTTATGGAGACACCAGAGACAATTTAAAAGCAAACAGCGCAAGCATGTTATTAAATTTGCTTGCGCTGTGCAAAACAAATACAGAGCCTTTTTCTAATGCTAGAGCTCTTCAGCGGGGCTCTGCGCATTGAACCAACATGCTCACTTTGAGAGGGGGCGTGCTTGTCATTAGTGATGACAAAACACACCCTCTCTGGCCCCTCCCCCTTCTTAGGGGGCCGCTCTGATTGAAAAATGCCCAGGCCTAATTTTTTCCCCAGTCCAGCCCTGCCCATGACTCAGTTTTTTGACTGACAAAATCTCTTTCAGGGTTATTAGTAGCATCACAAAGCTATATTCTCACACTTATCTTTTCCTTTCACATATTCTTAATTCTTTGTCCCAATACAATTAAATATTTACTGTTTTTGATCCATGTTTTCTCAAATTCATTACTCCAGCCAATCACAACTCACTGAATCCTAGCCATGTGCCTGTTGTCCCTTGCCCCAAGTCATATTCTCCTAATCCTATCTTTCACCTTTTCCATCTCTAGGGCATTTACCCTATTCCCAACACAATGCGGTATCCCACTATTCACATACTCATGCAACTTATTCAATTTTCCTTCATCACTGCATATGATCTAATTTTACAACATGACATGAGGCTTCACATGTTGCTAAACAAAAATCAACAACCTATCAGAGACAGAATAGGAGTTTGTATAAAGCCTCTCCTCAGGAAGCAACTCCTCTTGCTTGGAGAAACAAACTGAACACAAGGCCTCCTTACTCACAGTATTTTATTTTGGGGCCTATTCATGCATGCCCTACTGAAGCCCTTGTGAACTACCTGTTGGTGTCTCCAAGTGCACCCTCATAGTCCAAACTGTTTGGGTACAATATTATAAAGTTTCAGCTTAAATTGGTTATTAGTTGACTTACCATGAAGTCTAAGAGCAAAAAAGAAAAGAGTGGTGCCAGTGCAGATGGGCAAGGAGTTTCCACCTTTGTCCTCAGATGAGGCTGAGGATTACCTTTCCTGATCCCCAGTGGTGGTGGAAAAATGGCAAGCAGAGGGGTTGGCCTTGGAGAGGAAGGAGGGCTTGGATGATAACAACCCACGAGATTCCCAGTATGTTATGAAAACTTTTGAGGGTGAGCCCCACCAGGCCACTTCTTCCATGGAGGAAGCCATATCATTCTGGATTTGATAGAAGGTCAGATGTTTGACCCTAGGAAACTCTGTCATCCCTGTTCAGGAGACTGTGTTCCACGAATTATATTGCAAAATTTCTACGTATAAGATTGTGGAAACCTCTAGACAAAGAGGTTTGCTACTGTCTGTGGACAGAGCGTCACGCCCCACATTGAGGGACAAAGTTAGCCAAGCCCTTGAATTTGATATCACTATGGTCACATTCGTGTCCTGTAGTGGCAGAGACCATGTAAGGATATTGAGCAGGGTCTTGTGTGACTCAGGACAAGTTGCTGGACATGATGAAACTGCTGGCACAAATATTTTACCTGGCTGATTATGCCTGGGCTTGTGCTGTCTCACTGAACGCTGACAATATTCAATTTAAGAATGGGCTGAATGCTGTGTATGTCGGTTGGGTGATGCCAATGTATTGTTAGCTACTTAATGGTGGAAGGCTGTGCTCCTGTGGATAGACACTAAGCTAGCAGTTCCAAGGAACTTGTACCAATGGCTCAAGGCATGCTGTTTGGCTAACAAACATGTCAAACTCTTCTTATCATTAAATAAAGTGCAATCCTCTATAAGGAGAATATTCCATGTCTCTATAAGGAGAGTATTCCATTCCACTTCATCCAGAAATGTTTTTGCTAGGGCTGGTCAGCAACGGGGCTGTGCCACCAGCCAATTCTGGCCTTCGAGCCTTCGGGCATTCCAGCCTCCATCCTTCTACCTGGAATTCACCACCAAGCATCTGTTTTCCCTGTATTGTGGATTATACTAGACATGTGCAATTCGTTTCGGTCCGAATGTGAATTCGGACGAATTTCGGGTACTTCGGAATGTCCGAATAGATGAATTGCTGAATTGCCGAAGTCCCGAAGTTCTGACATTACCGAATTTCTGAAGTGTTGAAGTGCCGGAGTGCCGGAGTGCTGAAGTGCCGAAGTGCCTGAAGTTCCGAAACACAGTATTGCCTAAGTACTAATATACTTACCCAGTGGAAGAAGAAGAATGTTACACTGTATACAATTTTAAATAAAAAGTATACAAACATAGCCAGGATTCAGCTACAATCAAGTAACACACATTCATATAAAATGTAAGTTACTTAGCCAGTCAATGTAATGACAGGAATGAATAAGTAAATAACTCCCTAATTCCCACGGCATTAGGGAACTATCTACTAAAAGGCTGAAAGACCTAAATTGGTCTTTCAGTCAAATGTACTAATACTAAGTAAAGATTACTTAGTATTAGTAAATTATGCCCGTAGTCGCTAAACCGCAAGTAGGGGCATGTCCAGTAAACAGTGAGCAGCCTATGGACCTAATGTCCTCCCCCCTGGCCCCCACCCCTGAGCAGTGGGTGGGGGCCCATAAATACTAATAAGGGGGGACCTAACGTCCTCCCCTCTGGCCCCCACCCCTGAGCGGTGGGTGGGGGCCATAAATAACAATAATGGTGGGCTGCTCACTGTTTAATAGACATGCCCCATCTCGCGGTATAGCGGTGATTTTTACTTAGTATTAGTAAATTTGGCTGAAAGACTAATTTAGGTCTTTCAGCATTTGGTAGATAACTCCCTAATACTGTGGGAATTAGGGTGTTATCTACTAAGCGGCTGCAAGAGAAGTCCTGAAGTGCCGAAGTCCCAAAATTCTGAAATGCCGAAGTTCCGAAATTCCGAAGTGTTGAAGTGCCGAAGTTTCCGAAGTGCCGAAGTTGCCGAAATTCCGAAGTGTCGAAGTACCGAAGTGTCGAAGTGCCGAACCGAACCGAATTGCCGAAGTCCCGAATTTCAGAATGCCAAACTAAACCGAAAATTTTCCCCATGCACATGCCTAGATTATACTGCTCTTTAAGGCTTGGAATGAGATTTCTTCAGATGTTTGCATTCTGCAAATGGTGAGAGGTTATCACGACTAAATGTATTCTTCCCCTATTCAGCGAACCATACCTTGACCTCTCTAGGTCTCTCTTCATCTTTGTTGCCTCATAGAAAGGAGATCCAGATCTAATTGCCAAAGGGCTGTTTAACCTGCTATAGACTCAGGAGAGCTTTTTAGCAACATATTCCAGGCACAAAAAAAGACAGTGGAAAAGTGTTTGGTCATAAATCTCAGGGAGCTCAACACACACGTGCGTCATTGCCACTTTAGAATGGAGCAAATCTTTCAGTAGTGGCGTCATCAACATTACTAAAATATTTGCTTCAGGAGTGCAACTGGTTCATGCTTTTGGACCTCAAGGATGTTTTCCTCTCAGTTCCTGTTCATTCGGACAGTCATTGGTTCTTGTGATCCTTGTGGAAGGATCGCCCCTGGCAGTTTAAATGCCTACTATTCGGATTAAGTTCAGCACCATGGTGCTTCACCAAATTGCTTAAACTGGTTATGGCTTACATTTGGGCACAAGGACACAATGTATATTTTATTTGGACAATATCCTCCTCTTCTTAATCACAGCCTCCAGACTTTGCTCTCAGACTCGCTATGTGGTTCAGTTTCTGGAGTCCCTCGGATTTGTAGTGACTCAGGTAAAGTTTATTATAACTACAGCAAAACAAGTCTAATTGTTAGTCTTCGAGATCAATTTAAGATCATGCACCTTAAAGTTACCAGAATCAAAAATGATCAGAATCAAGAATTAAATTTGCAGGGTGTCTCTTCTACTTCAGCTACTCAGCTGTTTAGTAGGGCTCCTCTTCTCTTCTCCTCCATTTAAGTCATATTCCAAAGATCATTACATTACAGAGCTATGCAATGCTTGAAGGATCAATATCTCAGGCTTTCCAACTCCTACAACCTTTTCCCTCTGACCCATGTCCTGATACAGGGTTTACAATGTGAGGCAGGGGGTTTGTTGTGTGGTACCCACCTCTCCAGACCACTGTGCCCTAAGTAATCTACATTTTGGGATGTTTAGATTCTTCTATGGTTTTTATGCCCTTGGCCATCGAAATATTTGCTGTCACTTCATCTTCTTTCTGCTAAGCTTACAGTTTTGCTTTGTTTGTCGGCTTTCAACATCAATGCATATGATCTGGACACTCTGTCTTTTTCCCCTGACGGGGTTACATTAACGGTGTGCTGTTGTGCTTAACCAATGTTTTTTTTAAACCTGTATTTTCATGAGGACCCTAATTTCTGTATGGTGGAGGTGCTCTGTTGTTATGTGTTGATCACTCTGCCATTTTGAAGCTCCCCGTCTGGGCAGTTCCTCATCTCTTATGCCGAACCATTTAATCCAGTTTTAGCTACCATCTTGGCTTCTTGGGTTCGATGGATACTCTCCCTAGCAGGTATTGACCAAACCTTTGGTGCATACTTCATCCGTGGTGCTATGGCTTCTTAAGCTTTCTTTTGCAATGCTTGAAGGCTCAATATCTCAGGCTTTCTGACTCCTACACCCATTTCCCTCTGACCCATGTCATGATACAGGGTTTACCAGTGGGGCAAGAGTTTGTTGCACGGTACCCACCTCTCAAGACCACTGTGCCTTCCTATTGCTATGTTACATGTATAGTTATGGTGTTTTCTCTGTGGTTCATGACATTAATTTAGTTGGTTTACACTCGTTATTAGCGGCATTTGTAGTTTGCCTAAGGATCTGTTTGTTGCAATATATGTTTTTTCCATTCAGCGGTACATATCCTTTCATGTGTTTTTCTTTTCTTTTCAGTTCAATTCTTTATGAAATCATCTGGTTTTCAGGATTTCTTCTTGGAGAAGTTGTTGATTGGATCAGTTAGTTCCTGTTTACGCTTATTCTGTATAACCAAAGAGAGCAGGTGCTTCCTATGGAGAGGTTTTATATAACCTCCTATTCAGATTCTGATTGGTTGTTGTTTTTCTTTATTAATCTTTGTAACCATGAAGTTACAGTAAAGGAAGTTTAGCAAAATATTTGCCTGCTGCCAATATTAAAATTAAGATAATTTTTTCATTAATGCTAGGATAATCTACAATTGTGTATGATTTACCATCCCAATTAAACCTATGCCTAAACCCCCTTTGTAAATTAACACTTGGATCCAATAGACCAGGGGTGGGGAACCTTTGCTCTACAGATGTTGTGGACTACATCTCCCTTGATGCTTTGCCAGTATTATGGCTGTAAGGACATTATGGGAGATGTAGTGCAGAACATCTGGAGAGCCGAAGGTTCCCCACCCTTGAAAAAGACACACTTAGATCGTTTCCGGGCTAACACTGGAATAATAAATGTATTGGGCTGGTTTTAAGTTAATGGAAAAAAAATTACTGATGCACTGTTCCTATGAGTGACTCTAATAGAAAACACATGCTGTCATATACTGTATAGCCGACTATATTTACTGGAAGACTTTGTTATTCCTCTTTCTGCAGAGCAGCCTTGCTCTCTCTTATGATTGTCTCTGACATATTGTGGAATATTATGTCAGCTTTAAAAATACAGCAGTTTTAACAAATAGATGGAAATGATACCGCTTTATAGGCTCCAGTAACAGTAAATATGTCTCCAGTGTTAGATTACCGGCATCTTTTATTTATTTATTTTATTCGACTGTCTACATTTTTGTCTGGCGCTGCAGACATCTCCTTTGTGGATTAAATCATTTACCAAATGCTGCGTCTATTCTACGTTATCTCATTCCATTATTTTTCAAACCTGGTCCGTATGGGTGTAAGAAAATAAAAAAAAGGAATTATATTATACAAAAGAATAATTTTTTTTTTTACTGCAAATGTATCAAAAACGCAGACACAGAGGCCTACACAGCACTGTAGAGCCTACTACTCTACCACTGCTAAAGTATTTTCTTTGGGAGACCCAAATATGACAAATTTGCATTCGGTTTTGTATAATTAACAACTCTAAAATGGTTGTTAATATATTGCAGGGTTATTGCCAGGATTTTAAAGTGAATTTTAAGGCTTAAATAATCAAACTGAAAATGAACTAACTTGGAACTATGTTCTGATGCGCCAATTTTGGCATAAATTCTGAAATTCACTTTGAAATGAGTTTGAATTCTCAGCAATTCTTACTTTCGTTAATAACCCTCGTAGTTTTGCTGTATTAGTCATTATTATGCACTTCACACATATAAGTGTTTTGTGAACTCAACATATTGCAATGTGTTATGTAAATTTGACTGCAGACTCACTTTGTTGTACTAACATTGAATTTCTTATTCGATGATTGTGTGTATCCCTTAATATCCTTTTAATTTGTCAACATTAAGCTCACCGGTCGTGCAGTGATTAAATTAAATGACCAGCGTTGCACATTAAAATATTAAAAAGCAAATCAAATGAAATCTACAAATAATTACAATATTCCATACTGGGGGAGTGATGTTTGGTTAATTCAAATATCCAAACTCAGGTACCATTAAGCTCTTCGTGTGGTAAACATATCAAAATTTAAGTTTCTCAAATTGTGTTGCAGAAGCGAACGATTTCCAAAGAGGCTGTTTCAGTGGAACTTTGTGATTTCTCACGTGCAGAAGACTCTAAAATATTTTAATTGACTTGGTGTAGTCTTAGGACTGTAGGACTGGACACATTTTGGCACTATCATGTATGAGTTTTTCATAAATAAGAAAATCTAAAAAACTTATAAAGACTGGCTGAACATTTTTATTGAAGCTCCAATACTGTAATAATGTATATGATAGATAAAGTAGAGAATGTAGACTTTTGGCAAAATACGGCAAAGGTTAGAACTTCGAGCAGCTTTATATTTACAGCTTGCTTTTTGCTATTGGCTGACGCTTGTGAATAAAAGAAGGTAATAATGTTTTGCATACACTATCAGAAGTTTTTTTGTTTTTTTTTAAATCCAGAAACCATTATGCCATAACAACAGCAGATCTTCATAACCAGCAATATGCCTTCAAATCGTCTTCAATGTTTAACCAGCTCATCAATTAGAGAAGGACCCGTATTGCTTGCCATATTAGAAGTTTGGTATCCCCCTTTTTTTATTTGTATATAGATATCCACTAGAGCCAAGCCTGGCCACATATCTTAATGGTTCCTGGTCTCCTGTCTAACCTTGGGCCCTAGGCAACTGCCATAAGTTGTCTTGATTAATACGGCTATGCCATCAATGCAATGTTTAAGCAAATGCTCTTACTTCTTCAGACTTTATTCTTCTGTACCGATAATTTGCTTTTGCCAAGTTAAGGCCAGTTAAATGAAAAGTGTAAATTAAACTTTTCCTTTTGGAACAGAATGTCTGACTACTACTAATTATTTCCTCATTTTTCATTTGAAAGAAATATTGCTCTTTCAATATAAATGAACATTCTTTTCATCTAAGTTCCAGCTGTTTTTCAATTTGTTCTATAACTATGTGTTCTTCCTTTTTTGCGATGAAAGCCAAAACGGAAAAAGGAAAAGTGAAATTTAGTTTTAGTAATATACTTTAAAGGTGTTAGAAATCATAAGTCAGAATAAGTAATTCTACGTAGGTGGTCCGGGAAATTTAATACTGAGGATGTCGAAAAAATAACTTAAAAAAAATAAAAGTCTCTAAAGTTCCTTTTCCTTTGAGACAAGTATTCAGTGTACCAATAGTTTGCTCGGTGTCTTATTTTTATTACAGAGGTGTTGTTTGTTTTATTTGTGTTGTGTGCTATATAAAATGGTATGTGTAGCTTTTTAAAAAGTGAATTATCCCATGAGAATTCCTGGAAAGGTTGGCTTCTTAATGTACAAAATGGTTTCAGAACAAATAGCAAATTCACTCTTGAAGTGTGAAGCCTCAATGTTGGTGTTTATTTCCATTGAAGTTACATTGAAGTGATTTAACAAGTGATTTTCAAAATCTAAGGCAAAAGTCTTTTTTTTGGCTTACTTTTTTTCAAACCCATCTGTCAATATAATAAACTGACTGTTTAGTAGACATGTGCACGTGGGAAAAATTTTATATGGTCGAATAAATTCCTATGAAAAAAAAAAGTTTTGCCCAGATAGTGCAATATTCATCCATGCGGCAGTTTGGCTCATCAAAAAATCATCAATGCAAAATATTTGGGAAAATGATTTGGACGAAACAAAGGGGGTGAAAATGGGGCAATCAGTGCACTGAAAAATGTAAATATTATGTAAATATTATCTGCTTCACAGAAATGTGTATTTTCACGCCATATGCGTAGTAAATCAGGTGAGGAATAGTATCCAGTGATGGGAAAAAGATGAGGAGCAGTAAAACAAATCTATTTTACCTGTATATATTTACACATTATATATTTATGTATTTAATATATAAATATGGATTTTTTTTACTTGACCTCCTTTTTTTCCCCTCCATTGGTCACTTCTCATTTTATCTTTCAATAAAATAAACATGACTTGTCCACCAAACATCAATCATCTATTTTCCCATCATTCATCTCCAAGTCACAAATAAACAAACATGTCTATGCATTGTCCAGTTCGTTTGCTCATGAAATGTCTATATGGCGCTTCGGAGTTATGGAATTTAGATGACCTACTGATCACCCATAATTTGGTCGAATCCAAGTCGATTGCACAATAAACCCATTAGGTGTACTCAATTTTATGCATGAAAACTACTTTATCTCATTGAACTGGTTATATTGCTTGGATTCATTGGGCGCCATCTCCTTGTTCATTGTTAAACTGTTTTTAATGGTTTAACAGTGAATTATGATCTCTGGCAGACTGACCTAATGATGGAATGGCTAAGATGTAACAACATTCCAAATCATGCCAGCAATAGCGGGCAGTGGTAAGCTGAGAGCATCCAGCTGGGAGTACTTGAAAGTAGAGCCCATGTGACTTGAGGTGGAATATGCTACATTTAGCATTCCAAGATTTCCTGAAGGATTCTACTTTAAAATCTTTTTCTACTTGCTACATTCCTCTGTGCCCACTATCTGTGGTTTTGGATTTTATGTTGCTTGTATATTCTCCTAGCTGCTTCCAGTCCAGATTCTCTTTTTAAGTAAGCCTCTGGATGAGTTCCCAGGTTGTTTGAGCATGTTGGCCGTTATTGCATTCTCATTAAAACCGAGACACAATGTAAGCCAACACAGCAAGGAAATGGTATGCTGGGACTAAAGTGCTGGTGGTACAGGATTGTGTACATCCTGGTACAGCATTGGTATTAGGGAGAAAGTCAGAGAACTTCATTTGTCAGTGTTTGCAGATGGCACAAAAATACACTGGTCAAAAAAATAAAGGGAACACTTAAACAACACAATGTAACTCACACTTCTGTGAAATCAAACTGTCCACTTAGGAAGCAACACTGAGTGACAATCAATTTGACATGCTGTTGTGCAAATGGGATACACAACAGGTGGATATTAAAGGCAATTAGCAAGACACCCCCAATAAAGGAGTGGTTCTGCAGGTGGTGACCACAGACCACTTCTCAGTTCCTATGCTTCCTGGCTGATATTTTGGTCACTTTTGAATGCTGGCGGTGCTTTCACTCTAGTGGTAGCATGAGACGGAGTCTACAACCCACACAAGTGGCTCAGGTAGTGCAGCTCATCCAGGATGGCACATCAGTGCGAGCTGTGGCAAGAAGGTTTGCGGTGTCTGTCTGCATAGTGTCCAGAGCATGGAGACGCTACCAGGAGACAGGTCAGTACATCGGGAGACGTGGAGGAAGCCGTAGGAGGGCAACAACCCAGCAGCAGGATCGCTACCTCCGCCTTTGTGCAAAATTACCTCCAACAGGTCACAAATGTGCATGTGTCTGCTCCACCGGTCAGAAACAGACTCCATGAGGGTGGTATGAGGGCCCAACGTCCACAGGTGGGGGTTGTGCTTACAACCCAACACACCGTGCAGGACGTTTGGCATTTGCCAGAGAACACCAAGATTGGCAAATTTGCCACTGGTGCCCTGTGCTCTTAACAGATGAAAGCAGGTTCACACTGAGCACATGTGACAGACATGACAGAGTCTGGAGATGCCGTGGAGAACGTTCTGCTGCCTGCAACATCCTACAGCATGACCGTTTGGCAGTGGGTCAGTAATGGTATGGGGTGGCATTTCTTTGGGGGGCCGCACAGTCCTCCATGTGCTAGCCAGAGGTAGCCTGACTGCCATTAGGTACCGAGATGAGATCCTCAGACCCCTTGTGAGACCATATGCTGGTCCGGTTGGCCCTGGGTTCCTCCTCATGTGACTGGAGTGTGTCAGCAGTTCCTGCAAGATGGAGGCATTGATGATATGGACTGGCCTGCCCGTTCCTCAGACCTGAATCCAATTGAGCACATCTGGGACATCATGTCTCGCTCCATCCACCAACATCACGTTGCACCACAGACTGTCCAGGAGTTGGCAGATGCTTTAGTCCAGGTCTGGGAGGAGATCTCTCAGGAGACCATCTGCCACCTCATCAGGAGCATGCACAGGCATTGTAGGGAGGTCATACAGGCACGTGGAGGCCACACACACTACTGAGCCTCATTTTGACTTGTTTTAAGGACATTACATCAACGTTGGATCAGTTGGATCAACTGTAGTGTGCTTTTCCACTTTAATTTTAAGTGTGACTCCAAATCCAGACCTCCATGGGTTGAAGAATTTGATTTACATTTTTTAATTTGTGTGTGATTTTGTTGTCAGCACATTCAACTATGTAAAGAACAAAGTATTTCAGAAGAATATTTAATTCAGATCTAGGATGTGTTATTTTTGTGTTCCCTTTATTTTTTTGAGCAGTGTATATAAATATATAACCTCTACAGAGGGATTTCAATAAATTTGGGAAAGGACAGGCAAGTGGCAGATGAGATTTAATACAGATAATTGTTACATCATGTATTTTAGAATAAGGAACCCACAAGCCACTTATATATTAAATGGCGTAGTGTTAGGAATAACATTTATTGAAAAGGACTTGACAACAAACTGGGCAACAGTATGCAATGCCAGTCTGCTGTTGCAAAAGCTAGTAAGGTGCGTTCTTGTATAAAAAGGAGTATTGATTCACGTGATGAAAATATAAGTTTGCCTTTTTGGAAATCAATGGTAAGACCCCACCTTGAATATGCAGGGTGCTTTTGTGCACCAGTTTCAGAGAAGGATATTGCAGAACTAGAAAAAGTGCAGATGTAAGCAACAAAACTAGTAAGGGGGATGGAAAACATTAGTTTCAAGGAAAGGAATATGATAGCATTATATAAAAATATACAGGGTCAGTACATGCATGCAGAATATGCACTAACTGTTCATTAGCAGCAATATACAACAGACAACAGGTTACCCATTGAGACTGAAAGAAAAGTGTTTTCACGTACAGCAGATGTTCTGCCTAATTATTTTGTCTTATCAGAATCTATACAAATTTTTATTTTTAAAAAGCTTGGGAGCTTTTTTGCATCAGTAGAATATTTAATATATAATATGTAATATGTATGATATGTAAATAGGTTCTTGTTGATCCCAGGAGAAACCTAGTTGCCATTATGGTGTCAAGAGGGATTTTTCCCTCATGTGCCATAATTGGGAAATGGTTGCAACTGGGCTCTTTGCCTCCTTTTGGATCAACATCATTATATAATTATTTTCAAGGTTGAACTTCATGGAGTTTAGTCTTTTTTCATCCTAGACAACTATATAACTATGTAAGATAAGGATTTCTTTTTTAAATTGCAATGCTGTCCAGTAGGGAGTGGTATATATTTCTCCCCAACCAAGCCTTTTGGGCTCCTTGCTTGAGCTGGGCACTTACCTGTGTAATGCCTGTTCCCCTGACGAAGACTCTGTTCACAGTTCTACAACACATATCAAACTAAAAAGGGGCACAAAGTGTATCATGCCATGTCAAGCCATCAACCTCCTTTACCCTTCTTTTCCTAGTATGTCCTGCATGTAGAATAGATCAAACCGGCATCATCAAATTTATGTGACTAGCTCCCTATCATTGGGACACAACTGAAGAAAAATCCCATTACTTAAGATAGATGTCAATAATATGTTAGCATATATTCTTCTATACGTATTATTCTGTATATTAACATAGGCTTTATCCACATTCTAATGGTAAATCCTACAAGCTAACCATGTGTAATGTATTTTTCTGACAGACAGAACTACATATGCACAAAAACACTAGCATATATATATATATATATATATATATATATATATATATACTCACCTCTAGTCAACCCATGAGCACATCACATTGAATACATTTCTCTACAAGTCTGTTTACTCATTCACTATTTCCTATTGATCACTTAAAGGTAGGAAGACAATGTAATAGAGCAACAGGAAATGCTAGCAGATTGCTTGGTTGTATAGGGAGAGGTATTAACAGTAGAAAGAGAGAAGTGCTCATGCCATTGTACAGAACACTGGTGAGACCTCACTTGGAGTATTGTATGCAGTACTGGAGACCTTATCTTCAGAAGGATATTGAAACTTTAGAGAGAGTTCAGAGAAGGGCTACTAAACTGGTTCATGGATTGCAGGATAACACTTACCAGGAAAGGTTAAAGGATCTTAACATGTATAGCTTGAGGAAAGACGAGACAGGGGGCATATGATAGAAACATTTAAACACATAAAGGGAATCAACACAGTAAAAGAGGAGACTATATTTAAAAGGAGAACTACCACAACAAGAGGACATAGTCTTAAATTAGAGGGACAAAGGTTTTAAAATAATTTAAGGAAGTATTACTTTACTGAGAGAGTAGTGGATGCATTGAATAGCCTTCCAGCTGAAGTGGTAATATAGTGAGGAAGTTTAAGCATGTGTGTGATAGGCATAAGGCTATCCTAGACTTAAGATAAGACCAGGGACTAAATAAAAGTATTTTGAAATATTGGGCAGACTAGATGGGCCGAATGGTTCTTATCTGCCGTCACATTCTATGTTTCTATGTTTCTATCTATCATTCAAATGAATATTGTGATGTTAATATGAAAAAAACACCCATACACTGATCAGCCACAACATTAAAACCATTTTTCTAATATTGTGTAGTCCGCTCGTGCTGCAAAAACAGCTCTGATGCATCAATGCATCTGAATGTGTCCTGCGGTATCTGACATCAAAACACTAGCAAAGGAAAGTTTTAAATCCTACAAGTTGCAAGGTGGGCCTCCATGGATCGGATATGTTGTTCCAGCACATCCTACAGAGGCTCAGTTGAGATCTGGGGAATTTGGAAGTTAAGCAACACCTTAAACTCTTAGTCATGTCCCTCAAACCATTCTTGAATTTTTTTTGCAATGTGGCATTATCTTGCTGAAAAAGGCCACTGCCATCAGTGAACACCATTGTCATGAAGGGGTATATGTGGTCTACATCAATCACTTGGTAGATGGTACGAGTCAAAGAAAAATCAACATGAATGTCAGAACCCAAAGTTGTGATCCAACCAACCAAAATGGGATCCATCAGAAAAGGCAACTTTCTTTCATTGCTCCATGGTTTAGTTCTATAGCTCATGTTCCCAATGAAGCCGCATTTGGCGGTAGATAGAGGTTATCAAGGACACTCTGACAGGGCTGCAGATATGCAACAAACTGTGATGCACTGTGTGTTCTGACACCTTTATATCATGCCCAACATTATGTTTTTCAGCAATTTGAGATACAGTAACTTCTCTTTGTGCTAGCCTTCACTCCCCACATGCATCAATGACACTTGGGCATCCATGACCCTGATGCCGGTTTACCAATTGTCCTTCGCTGTACCACTTTTAGTAGGTACTAACCACTCCTTCCAACACATGAAAATTCAAGAACTGACTGTTTAGTTGCTGCCTAACACATCACCCCTTGGCAGGTGCCATTGTAACGATATAATCAACGTTATTTACTTCAACTGTCAGTGGTTTTAATGTTATGGCTGATCAATGTATAGTCTTCTGTAAGAAATATAAATTAAAACACACATTCAACTATTCATGTCCAAATTGGATACCAGGCAGCTCTTTTGAACTGAAGGGTCTGTCATGATACATGCTACCACCTGTGGTCAGTGGTTTTAATTGTGTTTTAGTGTTGTGGCTGGTTAGTGTATATTTGTATTAGAAGGGTTTTACTGTCTTTGAAACTCTTTCCTTCACTCTATTCCCACGTTTCCAGACATTCAATTGATCCGTAGAAATTCTTTTGTTCTTTTAAGTTAGTTGTCTTGGAGATTTTTTGGTAACTAATCTGTTTTGGTCTATATCTTATAAGCGGCTTGTCATCTTCACATAACTCACTGTTTCAGTGAATGGACCACTTGTTGGTTTCATTATATACCGTGAGTCACAAGACAAAGATAAAATAAATGCAATGACAGAATAGAAAAGGAATCCAACAACATTTTGCTATAAAGCCAATATTTACAAGATTTATTTATTTTACTTTTATATATATATACTTCCTAATCTACTTTTATAATCCTACAAATATATAACTATATCTTAATAAGTATTTCTGAAAAAAGAGAAATGCAGAAAATAGAAGTACTAGTAAGATCGAATAGCGGGCTGGGTTGTTAATCTGGCAATATCATTAAAACAAGTACCTGAGGGACTTTATACCATCTGTGAAAGTACGGCTAGAAAATCAAGTTTAGAACTGCATATGTACTTATTATAATATATGCACAGAAAATTCTCGTGTCACTAAAGGAGGGATTAAACAACAATATATGCTGATGGATGCTTTGTGTGCAGTGGAAAAAAGTCCAAAGAATTAAATTACAGGATGAAGAGATTTGGTTTTGTAGAAAATCTGCAGTTTATATCAACAAGGGAGGGCTGTATACACTGCTCTGTATTTACAGAAACTAAAGTAGATCAGCCATGCTGTCAATGTATTGTTAAGATATGCAAATAGGAATATACCTCAACATTCTGCAAAAAAAAAAAATATATATATATATATATTTATATATCACATTCAGTCGACAGAAGAAAAAGTCAATATTTGTTGATTTGTATTTATTGATAAAAGAAAATGTAATAATTAGAGAAAGGGACATACAAACAAACTTTGAAACAAACTGGTGATAAAAATGCCCCACAATTTAGCTCAAAATGCACCGTCTGAGAAACAGAGGTTCTACTGTTGCCAATCGTGTTCAGTTATGTTATCTTATTCAGACTTTGCGACTTGCTTATACACATCAAATCCAGGTCTAACAAATCAGACTGACATAATTTTAGGTTTGAAGACAGAAAAGAGCAGAGGTACTATTACCCAGCGGTGTATTTGTGCATGAGGACATCAGGTGTCTGCTAAATCCCCATAGGAAATAATTGATACAATGCTTTCCTATTGGGAAGCCTAATGCAAGCGCAGAGGAGGAGCTTGACCCAGCGCCAAGAGACATCGGCGCTGGATTCAGGTAAGTGACCAAAAGGGTTTTAACCCTTTCAGTGCCAGGGGGGGGGGCACTATAGGGAACTACAGTGTCAGGAAAACAGCTTTGCTTCCCTGGCACTATAATTTCCCTTTAAAAGTAGTAGGAAAAGGTGTAGTTTAAAGAGGAAGAGGTGTGGCCTTGACAGGAAGGGGTGGGGAAAATTTAGATTAGGGTTGTGCCCAGGTTTAGTCATGTCTAGGGCAGCGCAAAACTAAAATACACCACTGCTTTCACCTCTTAATCTCAAACACCTGGCAAAGGTACGTGGGTTACTGTTATACTGCTTGGATTTGTTTTATTACAGCAGCATACATTGTAACATTGTATTTATAAAATAAATAGCAAAATTACAATGTGTGTGTCTGTGTGTGTGTATATGAGAAAGAGAGAGAGAGAGAAAAAAACTCAAAAACATATATAAAACAATATAAAATCTAAATTACCATGAATTGCAGGAAAATGGCAAAATCAAAATTATCACAGTACCTCTAGATAATTACCCTACAGTGTTTACTTCTTCCGTCCATCTATGTGCTCGTTTTTCTGTAATAAAATTAAAGCCTTCTCTAATCTGTATATAATATGTATGGGTCCAATACATGAGCCAGTTGGACATTTCAGTTGAACAATCACATATTTAAAATTCCAAAATTGTTTGGGTCCTTAACTACCAAACAAGTCAAATACAGTTGTACTTCTATGGGTAGTCTGGAGACCAAGGTATTAGGTACATACTTAGTCTGAGTTAATTACCAGTTTTAGAATATGCTACAGTATATAAGTTATATCACACATATTTTTTATTCAACTACAATTTAAGACCACTTTGCCGCAGTTGGTCCACTACAAACCTGCTTTTTTGCAAGTAAAAAAGATTGTCTAACACCCACTTGAAACACAATTTACATTATACATGATTGATTGAATTCAACTTCTTCTAAAAAATCTACAGAATAATAACTAGTCTTGTGTCGAAAGAGTAAAGAAAAAAACGAAAATGTTTTGCTGGAATAGCCTTGAAATAATTATTATGTATTGTAAGGTGTAAGGGGTGAGTGTGCTGTAGCGGAATATAATATTGTGTCTGCGCATGAATATTCAGTACAGTTTTGGACACCTGTTCTAATAATACACAATGTAACCTGAAAGAGTTTGAAGCCAGGAATCAAATTTAACAAACAAAAGATTTCATATATGAGGATAGACTTTCTAAATTGGATTTTTTTTTAGTTTGTAGAGCAGGTGTATTTTGTTTTACTTTATACAATTATCTTCAAATACCATAGCAATGGTTTTTTGAGGAATGTTTCATTCACAGATAAAGATATGGTACGCAATAATGTTTGTGAAATTGAACAGAAATCATGTTTTCACATTGCTATTGAAAATTAAAGAAATGAATGACGCTTGTTAAACTAAAACACGGTTTCGTCTTACAGCTCGGACAAATTAACAAGTGGAATGTACGGAATAAAGTTGTTTTAAAAACCGACAAATATAAGCCTTAACCTTTCTGGCAGCACAGCAACAGAAGATGACACAAACACAATAGCCTGACATATTATACAATGCTGATGTAGGCAAATAAAAGATTGTCTCTGGAGCTGAGGAGGAAGTTTGAACATTATTGGATAGCTTCATGCTTATTCAATAAATTAGAAACTGACAAGGGATTTGCAGATTTTCGATTAAAATAACTGGAGAAATTCTCTAGATCAGCTATTTTCCAGCTTAGCTTTCTTAATAAAAAAATAACTATGGTGACAGCAATTTCGCGAGTAGCGGAAAAGTGTAGTGACCTGATTGGTAGCTCAGCTGACTACAGCGCCAAAAACACAAGGTCACAGGTTCAAATCCCAGCAGTGTCAACTCAGCCCTTCATTCTCCCAAGGTCAACAAAAGGAGTACTATCAATTGGGTAATAATAGCATCATTCAGCTGCTGATATGATTTATTCCAATGGGGTGCACTAAAAAGTGCTTTGAGTCTCACTGGAAGAAAGGAGCTATATGAGTTGTTATTATTATTATAACGAGCCCCAACATTTACACATTTCCAACACCCATTTGTTGGTTTGGACTAATTAATACTAATGTGTAGTTACCTCCGATTTGCTCTAGGAAACCTCTCTGTGGATTTCAAACAAACTGGGTAATTCTTGTTTTGAAAAGCTCCATTGAAGATACCATAATCAATGTTTAATTAATTACCATTATTTGTCTTTCTGTTTCATGAGCTCTTTAACCTTATCTTTCTTCGTTTTTTTTTTTTTTTTTTTTTTTAATTTACGTGAATAACAAGTATATTGCTGACTTTTCCATAGTAAACCTACTCTGTAGTATTTGTACTTCAAAACCTTCCTTTTGTAGCGTGTAAATATTGTGGGTTTACAATGTATTTCACCATGTAAGAATGTAATAAGAATTAAAAGACTGTATCTTGCAACAAACAGATTATAAACTTTAGTGAACCGTATAAAACATTTTTCTTATTGCCACTAGCATTGATAAGTTGTCCCTTCTTGTAAAAGTACATAAGGAAGGTGAAAAATGGAGCTGTACTTTAGTGTCTAGGTGCAGTTATTGTGATATTGCTGAGGGCATTAGGTATTGAGCTGACACACAGAATGATGTTGTTCTTTGAGCCATGATTTGAAAAAAAAAAACCTGGTTGACAGATGACCTCCGTTTCGAACTGTGAGAATGCAATAAAGTGTGTGTATTGTTTGTCTATTGATAATTTCTGCACTCGATTCGCAGTGTACTCATTTCATTTCTAGAGAGAAGACATGCTATGTTGTTTACAAAAGGATTCAATGCTTGAGGCCAGCAATAGTCTTTCGGTAATTAAAATAACATATACATACACTTTATTTGATACTTTATACTTTGTGTACATTCTGGTTTTTTTTTTTTTATTTAAATGAGTTCTGGTTTCTAATACGTCAAGGTGGTAGAATAAAAATGAGATAACTAAGCTAATGCAGGCTACCCTTCTTTTGGGAGGTACATTTGACTAAATAAGAACTATTTGAACAAATCGTATTCCTTTCTGCTTGGTGTTACTGTTACCTCAAAAATAACTAAACTAATAGCAGCATACTGCTTAATTTGCATATTTTGGGGTAATTATTGGTATTTAAATAAGTTGTCCTGTACAATAAATATGGTAGATTACTGATCTTACTATCAAACTCTTTTTACTAAAATAGTATGTATGAATGGCAACTGTTGTCCTAATGTATATAAACAAAGTCAGTCCAATTTACACAATTTGTGTTATCCTATTTATTTCTTATAGAGAAATGATAATATATGCTATTGTTTATGTCAGACAGAGTATAAAATATTAAACAATTTGAAATAACATTATTTATGTTACATACATTATACATTGGTCTGACAACAATTCTAAAAATGCTTAAAGCTCTACTTTAAAGGTCACCCTCTGGAAACTTGTTATAAAAATGCTTAAAGCAGTACTTTTAAAGTCACCCTCTGGGGTCTTTCGCAAAGACCCCCCCCCCCCCCCCCACAGTAGCATTGCAGCTGGTACTCCAGTGGCCTGGGGGCATAGAGCAGGTAAAGGTGAGATTTACTTACCTGAGCCTGTCCCTCACAAGTCAATGTCACTACTGTGCTCTCGCACATGCAGAAGAGAAGAGCATTGAGTTCCGGCAGTCAGGACTGACACTGTGACTCAACCCACAGTCCAACGGAGGAAAATCAGGTCGAGGAAATACACCGAGTAGTTCCTACTTTATCTCAGTATATCTCCTGGCTGGATTGACATTTCACTGATGCTTTTTGCATTGCTCTAGAATAAAATTTGTTTGGGGCTAAAATCCATATACATCAATGCCCGGGAAGGGGTAAATCTAAAAGGTGAACGTCTATACATATATCGATAACAATGGGTGTTATTGTAAAAATAATTCATGGAATAGAAGTTTCATTGCTGCTTTCAAATCATTGCTGCTGATTTCAGAATATCAGCTTGGATGCAAAAATTGAGGTCAAGTTTCCCCAGCTCACAGTAACCACTACCCTCTAGCTTAGGAAAATTTACAAATTCTTGAAAAGGAGCTTCCCGCATCCTAGATTGTGCATTTTTGTAATTCTAGTAAAATAGAAAGAGAGAACCGGGTACACAGGAATACATCCTGTGCAAAATGTATTGAACACGAAAGGCAACGTTTCAACTCAACACAGTCTTTACCGAGCCATATTATTATTATTATTATTATTTTTTATTTATATAGCGCCAGCAAATTCTGCAGTGCTGTTTAATGGGTGGACTAACAGACACGTAATTGGAACCAGATAAGTGGACGCACAGAAACAGAGGGGTTTAGGGTCCTGCTCAATGAGCTTACATGCTAGAGGGTGGGGTATAGTGACACAAAGGGGATAAGTAGGTTGCTAGAAAAGTATTCACTGAGAACTTATTCTCTCTATTTTTGACAGTTGTGGGGGGGATGAAAACCTGCTGGTTTAATTGATACGCTTTCCTGAAGCAGTGTGTTTTCAAAGATTTTTTTTGAAGGAGTGGAGACTTTTTTTTAAAGGAAACTTCAAGCACCATAACCAATACGGCCCTGACACCACTCCAATTATAAGGATTTAAACAGTTTTTCAATGGTTTAACTTCTTACCTGGAGTCTTCCGGGGCGCAATTTCTTGCCTCCACTACTAAAGCCAGAAGTTAGTAATTTTACCTATTATGTACACTATATAAGAATGTTGTGGGACTGTATGATGTTATGCACCTGAGGAAGACCTAGTGCATTAGGTCGAAACGCGTTATTTTTATTCTTTTCTTTAATAAAAGTATTTACATTTTATTTATCTGGTGATCCTGGTTCCTGATTTATATACAAAGAAGACCTCTGATGGTTTCCAAGGGACCTACACTCCAATACCTGCACCAGATTGATAAACCTGCTTTAACAGTTTAGAGCCAACTCAGAAAGGCTTTAAATATTGTGAGTTTTCCAAGTTTTCTTATATTGTATTTATTCTGAAATATATTACCCTATGATGGTCTTTTATACTTACAGAACCTAGGGATCTCATTTTATACCAAGGATATCATTCATTGTGTGCGCAACCACCATCCTCTTTTGTTTTATCCTTGTATGTAAGTGTTATAAAGTGACTATACACTTGGGTGGTTTTCTATGTGTGCTGCACTGGTTTTATATATGATATTTTAATATACAGATTTTCTAGCGCCATCTTTTATCTCTGTTTTTTATTTAAAGCCAGAAGTTCATAGCTTCATGCAAGCTGAATGTGTATGGTGCTTGGGTGGATCCTTTCAAACTTTATTAAGCTAAATGTTATTTTAAATGCTCACATACTGTATGTTGTGCTTTCCCAGAATGTGTACATAACTGGTGTTAGACACTGTGTTGACCTGCATGAATGATGTCTTGTCATGCGTAGACTGCACATTCTGCGTTGTAGAGAGTTATAGTGTCAGAGAGCCGAGTGTCCCATAATAACATGGCTAGTTTGAAGGTATGATACAACTGGTCGAGTTAGTGTGATTGTTATTATCTTGCTACAGGGCAATGTTTGCCATTTTATTACACATGTAGTTGTAACCGGTAATGCACGTATCATACTTTTTAACTACATTAATACGTTCTAGGTTTATTCGTTTGACACTGCTTCTTAGCAATTCACTCTGGGTTTTAGGAACTGCTGGTTAATCAGACAACTCAGATACCCAGAAAGGAGAGCCCCTGAGACAATGCAAGAATGGAGGCAATTGCCAAGAAAACCAGACCTTTTATCAGGTGTTAGTTAAAATTAGGTAGCACTTAATATTGTAAAATCAAATGTAAAATAAACAAAACTCCTAATAAATTGGTTGCCATGTAAAAGAACTGCCTCTCATTCTAAAATGGACAAGCAATATATATTTAGCAGTACTGCCATTCAGTGTCTCCACCCTCTGCATGTAAACACAGATTCAATTCATCTATATGAGGAGATGCTGATTGTCCAGGGCTGTGTTTGACTTGTGCTGGCTCTGCCCCTGAACTGCCTCATTGATAATCTCAGCCAATCCTATGGGGAAGAATTGTGATTGACTCAGACCACCACTTCTGGTGATGTCAGCAGGAAGCAGGGAGGTCAGAGGCAGACAGGGGCAGAGCCAGCATACAAGTAAGATTTTACTATGTTTAGGGAGGCAAGAGGAGGCCAGGGGGGGGGGTTAGATGGTGGTTTTAACACTATAAGGTCAGGAATACACGTTTGTGTTCCTGACCCTATAGTGTTCCTTTAATAATGTAACAGCTAACCTACACTTGACAGCCAGCCATCACATTAATAATTAAAATAAATAAATAAATACATATCATACATAGATCAATAAGACCCCCTATTGCTATAATTGATGTTTTAAACTCCTTATGATCAATTTATATGCATGAAGCTGTTTGGGGCAGGGCATAGCTGAAAGCCCCATCCCATGGACGTGTGGCCTCTTAAATCACTGTCCACCCCATGCCCACGATCAGCGGGATACGGCTGTTAGAACATAAGGGGAGAAGCATGTGTACCCCCAGCCCACACCAATTGGCTGTGGGTGGGGGCCCTAAGTATAATATGCAAGTGGAGAAGACAGAGTTCTATTTCACTTGTTATTGTAAAATCTGACAACAGAAACAGGAAATTAGTTACCTGCTTGGACTCATGAATGGTGTATTAAAAAACAAAAAACCTCTAGTTTTGCTCATGGAAATTAGCATCCAGTAAAATTAATCCCCCCACCAAAAAAAATAAAAAATTAACTCAACTGTGCAAACAACCAAACATTTTTGGTTTTCGCTCATATCCAGGTTGCATCCTTGTCCATCCTAAAAAATGATGTTTTGATTCATACACCTGTGCCTAATATATCAACATTAATTAGAAAGATTCCAGAATATAAAAAAATACATGATTATTTAGTATGTGTTGAGTGTATTTTAAATTCAATTACTTTTTTTGGGGAGGAATTCTATTAATATTTCCAAATTCACTTTTATATTTCTTACTTATTAAAAAATGCTCTAAACCTCCTAATATCAACATTTTCATTGTTGAATAAATAAAGACTGTATCTTCATTTGCCAGTAACAGCGCTGAGCAGCAGGATCTCGAAACATTCTGAAGAATAAGTGCTGTACTGTACAGTCTGTGCTGTATAAATTAATTATTCTTTATAAAACCAATTCTCCTTGTGCTGAGACTAAATTGCATGCTGAATCTCCTTATGACTCATTTGTGCTTAATATTTTTGTAGCTAAAAACCAAAAGAAGAAAATGTCAAAGTTCTAATATTTAATTTGCAAGTAGACTTTATTCCAATATTTCAACGTTACCGTAAAAGCCTTTGTAAAGGAACTAAACTTTGGTATCACAAAGTCACAAATGAGTAATGATAGCTTAGTTCTATAACTATGTGTTTTATACAAGTCTGGCAAAGCTGTGCCCGCCCCCCTTATAGTTACATATAGTTAAATAGTTACATATAGTTACATAGCCTGAAAAGAGATATGTGTCCATTAAGTTCAGTTCAGAAAAAAATTCCCTCTTTAAATATCTGATCACTGTGTGAGCAGGGCTAAATCCCTGTTGACACCAGTAACCCCACTTGTCAATGGACACCTGAGACTCCTGTTAGTCAGCTGGAGACATTTTATTATGCTCCAGGAAAACGGCTTGGTGCTCCCATTCAGCTAATGGTCAGCCTAAATATCTGTTAGGTATCTGATTTAATATGGGTAGTACTGTACTTAGCTATTGCTTCCAGAGGTATAACCTCTGCACACCTATAAAGCTTGTAAGTTATTGTAAGAGAGAGTACCATAAGCCATGCCCCGACACGTGTTTCGCCAGGCAGGCTCTTCAGGAGGACCATAAGCTGTGCCCCGACATGTGTTTCGCCAGGCAGACTCTTTAGGATTTTAAACTTCTCATGTGCTGCATTAAATTCACACTATGCTGTATCATCCCTGCACTTGTGGGATGAGCATTAAACGTGTAGTTAAACCAGCAATCACTACATTAAAACCATTTATCCACTGCAATACCCCTACACTACACTATATAATTAGCCCACCCTAACAACACATCAATTTCCTGGGCTATGGGATGGATACAAATGTTAAAAAAAATAGGGTGCCACCATGAGGCTGCATATGATGGGTATAGAGGACCTTTGTAATGTCCATCCCTCTCCATTTTAAACTATTTTACACATTTCAGGAGACAGGAGGTACATGGGCAGCAAGGCTACCACCAACACTGATATTGAACACCCCAACCACCACATGTGGTAGAAAAACATTGGGAAATATTTAATTTCCAGCCTATAACTAGTTGTCCACTATCTCACATCGAAGGATATAGAGCAGGAGTAGACAATCTTGGGCACTCCAGATGTTGTGGACTACATCACCAGTAATGCTCTTATAGTCATAATGCTGGCAAAGCATCTGGCGTGTCCAAGGTTGCCTACCCCTGATAAAGGGTACAGAGACAGCAGGTAGTGAGGCCGTTTACCCATTCGGATATTCAACACTTCATCCTGCCATGCAGGTTTCTGTGCTACTTACCTATAAACAGAATGTTGAACAGACTTCAGAGTGCATAGAGAAAACAGCAGGGCTCGAGTCCTATAAGTCATTAATAAGGGCATAGTAAAGTGTATCAATGAGCAGTTGGTTAAGTGCATTGGGGTAATACTGGACAATGCGGTCCGACCTGAGTTATCAGCATTGGAGAGGTATATCCATAAGTGACCAGCTGCTAAATGCCCCTGTGAGGGGTATCACTTATTATATGTATTATAGCTATAGCAATGTCCAGTGTCCTGCATGCTCTGTATTAACAGGGCACCCCTTGGAAATACTGGCAATTTGGGTATCAATATGTAGTAGGGTATGGGGATCAATGGATGAGGTTGTCCAAACTTTAAAAAACAAGAAACTGTCTCTTTGTTGGCCATCTAACAGTAACCAAAGCAAGTGAGGTGGAATAGTTTTATCAGGGACAGAGATGGGCAGGGAGCCTGTGTAAATGTTTCTAAAGTGGTCTCAATGGGGATAGAAATTTTAAGAAAACCATGATAGTAATTGCCCCAGTACAGGGTATATATGTTAGAGATTATAATCACCAGAATAAACCCAGCTGTGTGTGATCATTACAGGCTGTTACTGTACCGGGTAATGGTTATGGGAGATGGTAAGGGCAAGTGCCACTATGGAGCATCAGATGGCATATACAATATATAGCACACAACTACAAAGATAATAAAAAACAGACAAATCCACAAACTTGAAATATGTGCAAAATAATAAGAATTAAATAAAAAAAAAAACTCAAACCTGAAATATGTACAAAATAATGTGAATTTAAATAAAGAAACAAAACCATAAACACAAACCTGAAATATATGCAAAATAATGTTAAATAATTGAGTGTCATGGTCAGTGGTTTTAAACGTTATCTTTTTAAACCTTCTAATTGTTACCACTGATTTAAGCAAACTACATGCAAATCTAAACAGGTAATTTAAAGGATAACGTAAAAGACACGACCACTTGCCCTTTCATTTTACTAGATCAGATTAGTTTTATCCAACATGTAACATTTCTATTGCAATTAAAAATAGCCTATAATTATTACTTAACTGCAGCCTTTGTTTCATGGACTGAAATCCTGAATTCTAAATTGCTGCTCTACTTAGATTTTACAATCTTTTAGATGTAATGAGCTGAAAGATTAGCTTTGACCCCTGGGGTAGGATTTATGTTTTTCTTAACTATTCAGCTGAAAATAACTCCAGTTGGGCACAATGAACTGAATCCCATCAATAATAAAAAAAACAAGGGCTTTGGATCCCACTCTCAATAGCAATAAAGGAGAATTGTGTTTCTGCAAATGCTTTGAAAAGAAATGAAATAAGGTACTAGGGACAGCTTCAGGCACCTGATATACACTTAGATTAGAAAGGAATCTCGGACAATAATTACATGTGCTGCAAAATATCCCAGATAGGACATTATTTTAATAAAACATGACAAAGTAGAATACAATATGATTTTGTAAATCAAATGAACTCTGCATGTATGTATGTATAAAATACAGAAAGACAGACAGAATTAATTGAAAGATCTGGGGGGGGGGGGGGGGTACCAGGTGAAACGCTCCCCCAAAAAGTCCTGAGCCAGCAACAGGGGCTGAATGAATGACCATCCCCATGGAATGCCTGTAACCATACTGTATAGCTGTGAGTGTCTGTGTGAGAGTGTAGATATTTGCATTTGGCAATGGCTATATGTATGAATCTGTTCATGTGTGGCTGTAGGTATTTGTCATTGTATGTATGTGCATTGCTGCGTGTGTCCATTTTCTAAAGATAAAATCTGACACAAAATTCAGCAGTTCCCCAATTGTACTCTGGATCCAGCCCTTATTCGAATCTTGCCATGGGATGTGTACATCATGCACTTCTGCAATACTCGGAATTTGTATTTTATTTTGATCACTTTTTAATTTCTTTAATGATACATAACTGTATATAATTCCTAGGCATGATCATGGCAGCATAGCACTTATTCTGCTGCTATAAACTTATGATGATGAAATAAAATATTGTGATAACAGTGTTATTCACTGAAGTGTGAATGGTCCTTTCTGTATTAATAAATATAATCCAGACCTCTCTGAGTAAACAAATATAATCCAATACAAGACTCTCACTAGCTAGTCACTAAAGACTCTGTCCCATTATGGTGGAATGGCTCTTGTAATAGTACAAGCATGGGTAGTGGAGGTCAATGGTAATGAGGCTGGGACCTACCACCGATCTTGCCTCAGCCTCAGCCCATGGGTGGAGGGTTAAGATAGTGTGACTAATTGAAGTTGGAGGCATGCCACTATTTCTCCCCCCAGTAAAAACAGGAACTGGGGGGCACACCGGTAACATGCATCTTACAGAAATAGTGGTGCTGTAAATACCAAAATATAAACCAAAAAAACACAATACAATAAAATGTAGTGTCAAAACTAACCAATTAAAGTGATAGTTTCCAAGGACTGATGCCCTAACTCGCAAATAATGGAGCAATAACTCTATACACAAACAAAGACATATTAGCAGGCCTTAGAATGTCCGGACTTAACGTATAAGTATACAGTAAAGGTTAGAAAATAGTCAGGGTTGAAGGCAGGAGGGTAAATTATAGTACAAAACTAAGGGTCAAGGATACCAGAATAAAAGAATAATTGAAATACAAAGCCAAAGTTAGATACCAGAAGGGCCAATGATACAGAACACACTCTTGGGCTACAAAGTCCACGACAGGGCAAGGATGTGATGTCAAGGACAGTTGTAAATAGGTCTAGTTGTGTGGTGATAGGCTATGGAACTGATTAAGGTAATAAGTGCAAAAGGAATGTAATGATTGCTCAGTCTATAAGTAACCTGGGTTACTTCCCCTCTAAAATTTCAAACAGGCAGGCACAGCGTCAGAGAAAAGGTATATGTCCCATAGTTTTTAACTGCATGTGTGCGCTTGCAAGTACATACTTAAATCTCCTTGTGAAATCAGGTGCCTAGGGAGCATGCTGTCTAGCTCTGTTGTGTCCCAAACCTGCAGCCAGCCTCATCACTAATAACATTCGAAGATGTGTGCTACACAGGGAGCAGGGATATGATGTGATCCATATTCCCAGCCTCTGGGAATCATGGCTGAAGGCTGGTCTGGAGAGAAATGTTGTGGCTTGACCACGCTACATGCAGTAACAAGCAGGAGGGGCACAGTACCTGGAGGGAGGAGCCACCTGGACATTGAGTCCCCCTGGGCGGAGTGCCGAAAGGCGGTTCCTTGTGCCTCCTTATGGTAGCGCCAGTGGCGTACGCACGATCCATGGGGCCCCGGTGCAAAATTTGATCCATGGGCCCCCGCGTCGCTTACTCTGCGTGGGCTGGGGCCACAATGCATGGTATACAGGATGAACGTTGCAAGAAGAATTCTGTTTTCTTCCACGAAATCATGGACTTTATATGTTAGAAATGTTGGAGGATATTTAGCAAGACATAACAAGTGATATCCTAGGTGCAAAGTGCTAAATGTTGAAAGGCCTTCTATTGGTTTCAGTGGTGATTCCTCCTTAATTAGCTCTTTGCCCTAGAATAGCTCCTGTTTTGCTCTGATGAGTCTTCCTCATTGTGTCAAACGGCTTCTCAGCTCAACATGGGAAATGCATGCAAAGAACAAACTGAATACATCTAGGTGTGTCAATAATAGAGCACCATAATAATGTTTTTCTTAAGTAAATGTTTTCCAGAAATATTATAATCCAAACCATGTATTAAAAGAAAGATAAGTAATCTGGTAATTGTTAAATGATTGGACTCCAAAGTAATTGAAAAATAATAAAACTGCAAAGGAAGAAGGTGCAATAATTGTTACTGTTTTGTTTTTTAAAACAACAAAGAAACCTATTACAGCTTTTAAAATAATTAATGGCTTATTTTAGTAAAACAGATAAAGGAATATGTTATAATAATTGCTTGATGCACAATTAAGGGCTTATTCTTAAAGCAGCACTGGAAGCTGACGTATGTCAACGATAATCTTCATATTGCCTCTTATTTAATCAAACATGCGTTGTCAGATAGCTGATTATATCTGTTATGTAGCGGATTATGCGCTGTATGAGAAAAAATAAATGAATGAGTTACTGAAGGAAAACAAACATGTTGTTAGAGTTAAAAACGAAGAATCTCACTCAAATAATAAAACTGGCAAAACACATAATACACAGACACACATGTAAACACTTGATTTGGGTGTTTTCAGACAAATTGGTTTTCAAACAAGCCTTATCTTTTCTCCATTCGTTCGAATTCCGATTAAAAAGTCGACTCAACAATTACGAATGCGCACCCAAACGTTATTCTTCCATTTCCTTTAAATGCATTGTTTTTGATTTTTTTTTTAAGCAACTTAGTTTCTAAAGAAGTACATTTGATTTCTTTGACACTAGTCCTGCATTTTTATAATTACAATGTTATGAATCTCATATTGTTTTATGTTTTTTTTTACATTTTATTCCTACAGTTTTCAGATTCCATGAGATATGTAATAAGGCTTACAGGGATAAATGAAGTCAACGCTCTGCCAGTGAACAGCTGTGGTCATATCCCTTTCATGTGCCAGGTACTGAAAGGTTTTTAGTGGCTAACTTTGTGCAAGATGTTTTATTAAATCCCGACCATCTGTTTTACAGCTACAAAATATCTCAAATACCTGGTGGCAACCTCCATAGAAAGTAACCTATATATATATATTATTGCTCTACAGTTTAATGGTTTAAACATTGGATATAACAGAAATGACCCCAATAGTTATGGAAATGAAATTATTAACAAAGTAATGCAGGATATGCAATAGTGTTATCGTATTGTAATAACTAGAGAAATTCCACTTATGGTGATGGGTCATACAAATTGGCACCACCCCCCTAGTGAAAAAGCACCTTGGTGGACAATCCAGGAGTGTCCTGGGGCTTAACCCCTTTATGTCAAACGAAAAAAATGATGATAATACTCAAACAGCTGGAGTGATCCAGACTGGCTGAGTATAGTCCTGGAGAAAAAATCGATGGATCGATAGATAAATAAATAGATAGACAAAAGGATAAATAAATAAATAAATTAATCAATAAATTGATAGCTGTATAGTGTGAATTCCGTGTAGAGTAGGATAAGTGAATTAAGCCAAAATACAGTGATAACAAGCCCTAATGGCTTACCTCCATATATTACCAGAGATACCTAATAACCTATTCACTCAATCACACCTGGATACTGACTTTAATCGGCAATTGGCATGGTCAAGTCCAGTGGATTAGAGTGTAAGACATAGGTAAATGTCAGATAGCTGACCCAGGTATCCGAGAAAGGTCACTAAAGAGTCTGGCATACAGGTGAATGCCGAAAGGCTATTTATTGTCACCAGTACATATAGAGCCCATATTAGTACGGCTGTGGATAGCTGGTTAGAACAAAAAATTGCCTAAACTCGGCATCTGGGATAGCATGCAACTACACCTATAGCTAATTGCTAATGCACTATAGTGCTAACCTATATATGGTTACCATAGCAAAACAGGAGATGAGTTCAGCATGTTTGCAAGGGGTTACCCCATAACACCCAGAGGGATTCCCTCTATAGACTCCAATGTAAAATAGTGACCCAGCAGCAAAAGGAGGTATAAGAAAAATAAATTAAAGTGCCTCCATGTGCAGAACCATACTTAGAATGTTGGTTGCCTGCACATGGTGATAGATAGCTTAAAGAGTGAAACAAATGTGTGAGAAAAAGAGCCCAAAGAGCCCGACGCGCGTTTCGGTGCTTACTTAGATGCACCTTCGTCAGGGGCTGACTGGAGACTAGTCCATAGTCTCCTTTTATATGTAGTCAGTTACTTAAGCCTCTAAGTTTGTCCAATCAAAAGGCCGGTAGTCCGTTCATTCCGGCGCCAAAACCCCACGTGGTGGTATGCAAATGAGCTGCCTATCGTCATCCAATCCCGTATCGGTATTAATCTATCTCAGTTCTAGCCAGCATTAACCCCATCAGTGCCGGGTAAGGTCCCAGACACTCCGGTTTTTATGAGAGGGGCGGTGCTGTTTTAGCTGTCAGGCATAGCTACACTGAATGTTGAAACTCACATATCCTATTGCTGGGATAAATACGGCTCCGCTGTTACAGTGTATGTCGTGGTGAGACACATATGTATCATTTATATTATTGCTAAAAGTATCCGCCGACGGTAACATTGTTATTTGCTGATTTTATATGAATAGGACATAGAGATTCGTCGTGTAGCCTTAGTGACGAACGGAGGAAATTATGGGTTATAAAAGATATAAAATAACCCAGCGGGTCCCTTTGCATGCATTTGATGATGGTGATTCACCTCCCTTCGGGTATCTGTTAGCAAGATACTATTAGTTGCTCACTCGGGATAGGGGTTATTGTGAGCCTTACTAAGTTTGAAGAAACATCTGGGTTCCGAGTGGGTTCCCAGGTCTCCAGAAGTATACGAGGGGTCAAAGAGGCTTCAGTCATTCTCAAAATTCCAGAGCATATCTCTATTCGCTACGAGATGTGATGTGAGTTGAGACATGGCCTAATTGACCAATGATCAGCCGGGATGAGAATAAAGGTCGTTAGGGATAGTAGTCTTATTGTACCAATAGTGCACTTCCTTTGAAGTGTCAGAGATAGGCATCATAATGAGTTCGAGTAGCTCGACGATTACTGCTGCTACCACTGTGGCAATATGCTCATCAGCCTTTTAGTCATGTTTATATTAGCCCTCGTATTTACAATGTCATTTTAAAGCATATGTGGGGATTGGGTGGTGTGAAGGATAGACGTTAATGCAGAGGAGGGGTTTGTTGTAATTCTATTTCTATGGACACACCAATAGTGGGTCTTAGAGGTACAGTGGTTATGGTAGAACGTTTTTACATATTTACAAAATTTACACTATATACAGATTGTGTCTACTATTAGTCTATAATGTTGAGGCTTGCTCACAAAAATAAACATAGGCGATAGATTAGAGATTGCATGGTTTTCACAGATCAAATAAAAGGGGTATAAGAGAAGCCTTCGTTAAGGCCATTGGGAGAGAGGGTTTTGAGTGTAAAAATCCAAAAGCTCTCACGTTGTAATAGTTTTACATCTATATCTCCCTTTCTAGGTCCCAGTTTAATTCTTTCAATGCCATTGAAACGTAGGCCCTGTGCTGAGCCACCGTGTTTTAGTTTGAGGTGTCGAGAAATGACCGTATCGACTTGTCTAGAGGGGTTTACAGAGTTTACATGTTCCAGAATTCTTTTCTTAAAAGGTCTAAAGGTCTTGCCCACATATTTTAGATTGCAACTGCAGGTTAGGAGATAGATCAATCCTGTTGTTTGACAATTAAAGAAGGTATTGGTTATATGTGTGTGTGTATTGGATGAATCCGAAAAGGTCTTTGACTTTTTTCGAATGTATTTACAGGCTTTACATCTTCCACATTGAAAAGTGCCGGTTGCTGGAGACATCAGCCAGGTATTTTCTACTTTTGGTAGTGGGAGATGGCTTGGTACAAGTAAGTCCTTCAAATTGCGGCCTCTTCTGGCTGTAAGTGATACACGTGGAGTTAAAACCTCTTTGAGATGTTGGTCTTGATATATCAAGGGCCAATACCTTTCTAGTATCCGTTTCACCGGGTCCCATCCAGTGTCAAAGGTACCGATACATCTGATCAGGTTTTGTGTCGTGTCTTTGGTGGCATTGTCATCTAGGAGAGTTGATCTATCGGTCATTAGTGCTCTTTTATAGGCGGTTTTAAGGCATCTATTGGAGTAACCCTTCGCCTTGAATTGTAGCCTCAATGTCCTAGCCTTAGTTTTGAACTCATCCATAGTGGAACAATTGCGTCTCACACGAAGATATTGTCCTACTGGTATCCCATACTTCAGAGGCCTAGGGTGATGACTTTGCCAGTTTAAGAAACTGTTGGTGGCTGTGGGTTTCTTAAACAGGGTAGTAGAGATATGATGTTCGTCGTCTGTGGTTTTTAAGGTTAGGTCCAGAAAATTGATTTGTTTGCCCCCCACCTCGTGTGTTAATCTGAGGTTCAAGTTGTTGGTATTTAATGCTTTCACAAAATCCTCAAATCTTTCTGTTGAGCCTGTCCACACAATTAGCACGTCGTCTATGTAGCGTTTCCAGAGTTTGATGTATTCATGGTATTCCAAGAACTGCTGGCTAAACACAATGTTCTCCTCCCACCACCCCAGGTGGAGGTTCGCATATGAGGGTGCGCAAGTCGTCCCCATAGCAGTTCCTCTCACCTGGTGGTAGTGGGTACCTTCAAAAAGGAAATAATTGTGTGTAAGGATAAATTGTAGGAGTTGTAGTACGAATTGGTTATGGTCACCCAGAGATGTATCTCGTGTCTGGAGAAAGTATTGAACGTTATTCAGGCCCGTTTTGTGAGGGATGGAGCTGTAAAGTCCTTCTACATCCAGGCTACACAGCTTTGCCCCAATGGGCAGTGTCAGACTGTTAAGTGCTTTCAGTGTTTGTTTCGTATCTCTTAAGTATGAGGGGAGAATTTTGACAAGGCCACTTAGAATACGTTCCACGTAGATACTGCAGTTCTGGGTGAGATTATTATTACCCGATACTATCGGTCTCCCAGTGAGTATTTCCTGTTGCTTGTGTATCTTTGGTAATGCATAGAAGGTGGCTATGGTGGGTTTCTTGTTAAGCATAAATTTGTGTTCATCTATGCTTATAAGTTTATTCTGAAGAGCCTGATCCAGGATACTCTTAAGATCCACCAGGAATCTATTAGTAGGGTCTGCAACTAGTGCTGCATACGTATCCCTATCATCCAGTAATCGGTGTACCATTTTGACGTACTCCGTCCTATTTAGAATTACCAGGTTGCCTCCTTTGTCGGATGGTTTTATGATTATTGTATCATTCTTTCTTAGTTTGGCTAGTGCTCTGGTCTCCTGGACGCTTAGATTACTGGGCTGGGGTCCTGGTTGTGTCTCATTATCCATTGTCTCTATTTCTTTACAAGATAGTTCAACAAATAGATCGATATATTTGTATTCTGGTATATACGGTGTGAATTTGCTTTTGGGTTTCAGGTTTGTGAATGGACCAGAGCACTAGCCAAACTAAGAAAGAATGATACAATAATCATAAAACCATCCGACAAAGGAGGCAACCTGGTAATTCTAAATAGGACGGAGTACGTCAAAATGGTACACCGATTACTGGATGATAGGGATACGTATGCAGCACTAGTTGCAGACCCTACTAATAGATTCCTGGTGGATCTTAAGAGTATCCTGGATCAGGCTCTTCAGAATAAACTTATAAGCATAGATGAACACAAATTTATGCTTAACAAGAAACCCACCATAGCCACCTTCTATGCATTACCAAAGATACACAAGCAACAGGAAATACTCACTGGGAGACCGATAGTATCGGGTAATAATAATCTCACCCAGAACTGCAGTATCTACGTGGAACGTATTCTAAGTGGCCTTGTCAAAATTCTCCCCTCATACTTAAGAGATACGAAACAAACACTGAAAGCACTTAACAGTCTGACACTGCCCATTGGGGCAAAGCTGTGTAGCCTGGATGTAGAAGGACTTTACAGCTCCATCCCTCACAAAACGGGCCTGAATAACGTTCAATACTTTCTCCAGACACGAGATACATCTCTGGGTGACCATAACCAATTCGTACTACAACTCCTACAATTTATCCTTACACACAATTATTTCCTTTTTGAAGGTACCCACTACCACCAGGTGAGAGGAACTGCTATGGGGACGACTTGCGCACCCTCATATGCGAACCTCCACCTGGGGTGGTGGGAGGAGAACATTGTGTTTAGCCAGCAGTTCTTGGAATACCATGAATACATCAAACTCTGGAAACGCTACATAGACGACGTGCTAATTGTGTGGACAGGCTCAACAGAAAGATTTGAGGATTTTGTGAAAGCATTAAATACCAACAACTTGAACCTCAGATTAACACACGAGGTGGGGGGCAAACAAATCAATTTTCTGGACCTAACCTTAAAAACCACAGACGACGAACATCATATCTCTACTACCCTGTTTAAGAAACCCACAGCCACCAACAGTTTCTTAAACTGGCAAAGTCATCACCCTAGGCCTCTGAAGTATGGGATACCAGTAGGACAATATCTTCGTGTGAGACGCAATTGTTCCACTATGGATGAGTTCAAAACTAAGGCTAGGACATTGAGGCTACAATTCAAGGCGAAGGGTTACTCCAATAGATGCCTTAAAACCGCCTATAAAAGAGCACTAATGACCGATAGATCAACTCTCCTAGATGACAATGCCACCAAAGACACGACACAAAACCTGATCAGATGTATCGGTACCTTTGACACTGGATGGGACCCGGTGAAACGGATACTAGAAAGGTATTGGCCCTTGATATATCAAGACCAACATCTCAAAGAGGTTTTAACTCCACGTGTATCACTTACAGCCAGAAGAGGCCGCAATTTGAAGGACTTACTTGTACCAAGCCATCTCCCACTACCAAAAGTAGAAAATACCTGGCTGATGTCTCCAGCAACCGGCACTTTTCAATGTGGAAGATGTAAAGCCTGTAAATACATTCGAAAAAAGTCAAAGACCTTTTCGGATTCATCCAATACACACACACATATAACCAATACCTTCTTTAATTGTCAAACAACAGGATTGATCTATCTCCTAACCTGCAGTTGCAATCTAAAATATGTGGGCAAGACCTTTAGACCTTTTAAGAAAAGAATTCTGGAACATGTAAACTCTGTAAACCCCTCTAGACAAGTCGATACGGTCATTTCTCGACACCTCAAACTAAAACACGGTGGCTCAGCACAGGGCCTACGTTTCAATGGCATTGAAAGAATTAAACTGGGACCTAGAAAGGGAGATATAGATGTAAAACTATTACAACGTGAGAGCTTTTGGATTTTTACACTCAAAACCCTCTCTCCCAATGGCCTTAACGAAGGCTTCTCTTATACCCCTTTTATTTGATCTGTGAAAACCATGCAATCTCTAATCTATCGCCTATGTTTATTTTTGTGAGCAAGCCTCAACATTATAGACTAATAGTAGACACAATCTGTATATAGTGTAAATTTTGTAAATATGTAAAAACGTTCTACCATAACCACTGTACCTCTAAGACCCACTATTGGTGTGTCCATAGAAATAGAATTACAACAAACCCCTCCTCTGCATTAACGTCTATCCTTCACACCACCCAATCCCCACATATGCTTTAAAATGACATTGTAAATACGAGGGCTAATATAAACATGACTAAAAGGCTGATGAGCATATTGCCACAGTGGTAGCAGCAGTAATCGTCGAGCTACTCGAACTCATTATGATGCCTATCTCTGACACTTCAAAGGAAGTGCACTATTGGTACAATAAGACTACTATCCCTAACGACCTTTATTCTCATCCCGGCTGATCATTGGTCAATTAGGCCATGTCTCAACTCACATCACATCTCGTAGCGAATAGAGATATGCTCTGGAATTTTGAGAATGACTGAAGCCTCTTTGACCCCTCGTATACTTCTGGAGACCTGGGAACCCACTCGGAACCCAGATGTTTCTTCAAACTTAGTAAGGCTCACAATAACCCCTATCCCGAGTGAGCAACTAATAGTATCTTGCTAACAGATACCCGAAGGGAGGTGAATCACCATCATCAAATGCATGCAAAGGGACCCGCTGGGTTATTTTATATCTTTTATAACCCATAATTTCCTCCGTTCGTCACTAAGGCTACACGACGAATCTCTATGTCCTATTCATATAAAATCAGCAAATAACAATGTTACCGTCGGCGGATACTTTTAGCAATAATATAAATGATACATATGTGTCTCACCACGACATACACTGTAACAGCGGAGCCGTATTTATCCCAGCAATAGGATATGTGAGTTTCAACATTCAGTGTAGCTATGCCTGACAGCTAAAACAGCACCGCCCCTCTCATAAAAACCGGAGTGTCTGGGACCTTACCCGGCACTGATGGGGTTAATGCTGGCTAGAACTGAGATAGATTAATACCGATACGGGATTGGATGACGATAGGCAGCTCATTTGCATACCACCACGTGGGGTTTTGGCGCCGGAATGAACGGACTACCGGCCTTTTGATTGGACAAACTTAGAGGCTTAAGTAACTGACTACATATAAAAGGAGACTATGGACTAGTCTCCAGTCAGCCCCTGACGAAGGTGCATCTAAGTAAGCACCGAAACGCGCGTCGGGCTCTTTGGGCTCTTTTTCTCACACATTTGTTTCACTCTTTAAGCTATCTATCACCATGTGCAGGCAACCAACATTCTAAGTATGGTTCTGCACATGGAGGCACTTTAATTTATTTTTCTTATACCTCCTTTTGCTGCTGGGTCACTATTTTACATTGGAGTCTATAGAGGGAATCCCTCTGGGTGTTATGGGGTAACCCCTTGCAAACATGCTGAACTCATCTCCTGTTTTGCTATGGTAACCATATATAGGTTAGCACTATAGTGCATTAGCAATTAGCTATAGGTGTAGTTGCATGCTATCCCAGATGCCGAGTTTAGGCAATTTTTTGTTCTAACCAGCTATCCACAGCCGTACTAATATGGGCTCTATATGTACTGGTGACAATAAATAGCCTTTCGGCATTCACCTGTATGACAGACTCTTTAGTGACCTTTCTCGGATACCTGGGTCAGCTATCTGACATTTACCTATGTCTTACACTCTAATCCACTGGACTTGACCATGCCAATTGCCGATTAAAGTCAGTATCCAGGTGTGATTGAGTGAATAGGTTATTAGGTATCTCTGGTAATATATGGAGGTAAGCCATTAGGGCTTGTTATCACTGTATTTTGGCTTAATTCACTTATCCTACTCTACACGGAATTCACACTATACAGCTATCAATTTATTGATTAATTTATTTATTTATTTATCCTTTTGTCTATCTATTTATTTATCTATCGATCCATCGATTTTTTCTCCAGGACTATACTCAGCCAGTCTGGATCACTCCAGCTGTTTGAGTATTATCATCATTTTTTTTGTTATCGTATTGTTCTGTGTTTTTTTTGTTTTGTTTTTGTCAACCACTTCTTATTAGTTTTTTTAAAAGAGATATATAGAGAGAGTATTACAAGTAGATGTATGACACTCGTCTCATTTTAAACATCAAAACATATGGTTATAAGACAATACTTCTGGAAATTAAATCAGACAAATCTTAGATCAACATACTATTAAAACAAACAGTTTGCTGGTTCCGTACTGAGCTTGGCATCTGGCGTGACCGGGAACCCCGCCCCCTCCCCCCCCTGTGGATTGCAATGTTAGGGTATTTTTACAGTCAGTGGCCCTCTGTGTTGCCTTGGTTATATGGGAATAGTGACCAAGCTGCTGTGAGCAAGTGTCTTGAGAGAGTTTTCTTGTATTTTGAGATTGATAAGTTCGATATATTAAGTAACATCTCCGCAGGGTTGAAGGTCACACCTTCGTCCGCTACCAGTGTCAAAGATCTTCCTCTAATAGGGGACTAGGAGTGGACACTCCCAAAAGATATGAATAACATCTGACCCACATCTCCAGCAGACTTCGGCTGCTTCCGGGAAGTATTTGTGAAGTTCTAAGTGTTTGTTTTGTCATTATTTAATTGTTAAAGATTTGGAAAATGAAAGGGTTTAGAAGAAGGAGCCCCCAATGTAGCAGATAGCTGGATAGAATTTATACGGTCGCAGTACAGGCCGAGGTTAGAAAAAAGCGTGGTCAGGAAAGCAGAAGGTCAGGCAGCAGCAGATCAAACAGGCAAGGGTCAAATACCAGAGATCAGATGCACAACATGACTAGACGTATACACCACTAGGAGCACAGTATATGTGAGTGAAGAGTTTCAGAAGTACTACTATTACATAGATAAGAACAGGCATGCCCCCCCCACGTCACTCCCATGTCCTTCACACAACCCCTTGCTTAGGACTACAGTATATACTTGTGTATAAGTCGAGAAATTGTAGTCGTAAACTTTAAAACACAGAGTTGACTTATCCACGTGTCAGCGCTAGTTGCGATGGAATTTCGACTCCAAAATACCATTCTCCTAGCTGTTCAGGAAGTCAAACGGGCAGGAGTACAAGTTTCAGTGGGGTTTGCGGTCTTGCGTAGCCGACTCAGAGATCCATGCTGTCAACGACCATGTACCGCTGAATGCGTTCGGGAGACAAGATTGTTTGAACACGAGCATTCATATTTATACTAATGGCAGCCACCCAGGGAATGCTTTGTGGTTAACAGCCAGGGGTAATCGGTGATTATGAGGTGATAACAAGGGGGACAACACAGAGTCTGTTCGGTAACCAAATAGATGGGGAACAATTCCATTTGAATGCAGTACTCTCGACTTATCCACAAGTCATAGCATATTTCACAATTGTTAGTCAAAAAACTGCACTCAATTTATACGAGATCGACTTATAGACGAGTATATAAGGTACTTACCTTCCCTTCTTAAAGCATTTGATAAGCTTATCCGGCAATATTAAATCAAGAGTTTAGTGGCTGTCTCCTAACCATCAGTCCTGAATCATGAAACAACCAGAATGACTTGTCTATTTCCTTTTTCGTTTGTTTTGTGATTTGATTCTGCTTTAGGGAATTTGGACGGCCAGCCGATCACCCAAAATACAGACAAATCACAATTTATTTGAAACCAAATGCACAAGTCTATTTAATTTATAATTGCAAACAGACAGAATGATTGATTGGTCATATAAGCCAGTCATGCATTTATTTGTTTGTATTTAATATTGGTGGACTCTTTTCAGAGTTATTTGAAGTCTATTTTGCTTATCATATTACATTCTAGAGGTTTATTCACAAAGCACCAAAGTTCCTAGTGAACAAATTACAACATTTATTCATACTGTGCAATTTAGAAACATTCTACCCATTAGCTATAGTCACAGTTTAGCTATTTTAGCTTATTTTTTTCAAATAGTTTTTCAGTTTGCTGCAATTCAGTGATTACTGAATAAGCCCCTCAGTAATCAGTATTTCACAATTGGTTAAGTTTAAAGGAAAACAAACCAGTTTTCCTGGTACTATATCTTCTCCCTCTGTAAAGCCCCCATCTCAGTGTTGCAGAATAGGTAAAAAAAAAAAAACCTTCTGTCACTTATCTGGGTCCAGCGCTGATGTCCCAGGCTTGGGTCCGTCTTCTCTTCTCCCCCGCCGACAACAGCCAGCGGGAGACACCTAATGCAATAGAATTCCCTATAGGAAAGCATTATTCGGTGATTTCCTATGTAGTTTTAGATGACACTGGACATCCCCATGCATACCGTGAGGACGTCTAGCATCAGTTAGGCATCCAAAAGTTGCCTAATCTGGTCGACAGCCACTAGAAGTGGAATTAAAAACTGCAATAATTACCTGCTTAGGATTAAGTGACCAGGGACAGTGTACCCAGACCACTTCAAAGAGCTGAAGTAGTCTGGGTGCCTATAGTGTACCTTTAACTGATCCCAGTATTGCGTTCTTGCTGCAGAATGTTAATTGTAATGTTGTGTATCAAAATATGTCCCGTTGTAGGACAGAGTTTAACTCAAACAGAATGGTTAAAATACAAAACAGATGTTAATACACCGAATACTCCAGTCAGAACACATTCCTGCTATCAGTTCCTTTAATAAAAAGATAAATGTATTCTAGGGATGAAATGAAGGCATCTGTTGATAGTAATATTCTTTATGTTTCACGTTGTACATAACAAACATTCTCTACAAACATTCCATTTAATCTTGCATTATGATCTAAATTGAACGTATAGATAAAATAAAATATTTGTGAGTTTATTGTTTTAACTTTCATTTGACTCATGAAAGTGATGTAAATTGCAGATACGGATATCACAACATTTTCATGTGGGTTTTCTAAACTAAACAAACATTTATTAATTTGCTACATTTTACATTCTTGTGTTCTTTTTTAATAATCTTCATTTGATGTCAAGAAAAGAAACATCAATTGATATAATGATATAGAAAAAAATAAACAGCCTCACGCTATATAGTGAAGCACTGGTCAAATTTTACAGCAATAACATATTCAACTACTAGTGATACTTTAGTGCCAAATAAGATAATGCTAAAAAATATTATTATTGGGGGAGGGGCATGGCAGCCATTTTAACCAGACTTCATCTATCCTGGTTGAATCCACCAAATTTCACTGTTTTTAAAACCTATTCGCATCTCAAAAATAGTTGATTTAACAACTGAATGCATTTAGATTTGACTAGTGTGCTCATTTTTGCCCTGGGATATTTACCTCATCCTGTCCTGTTGTAGCCTACTGGATGTGTGGGCCTCAGCCTCGTATATGTACCATGCCATCAGCACCTCCACATGGCCTGCAATTATTGGACATGCCAAAGACATCTGAGTGTAGAATGGCACAAGTTACACTGTGTTCTGTCACCTACATTGGATATGGTGGCCCTATAGAGGTAGCCACGGCCCCCGCTCCCTCTGCTCAATTCACACTCTCCCTTTGGGTAGGGATAAGAACATCCAGAATAAATTGCACTGGTAGAGGTTTTGAAGAATATACATCTTTCTCATTGTTTTCAAAGTTGAGTGTTATTTTAAATTAGTTTATTTCCTGATTGTTTTAATCAAAATCAGCAAATAATCTACTGTGGCTGCTCACTGTTAAAAAAACAAGACATTAGGTACCCCCCTTATTAGTATTTAGGGCCCCCGCCCACCGCTCAGGTGTGGGGGCCAGGGCGGAGGACATTAGGTCACCCCCTTATTAGTATTTAGGGCCCCCACCCACCGCTCAGGGGTGGGGGCCAGAGGGGAGGACATTAGGTGTCCCCCTTATTAGTATTTAGGGCCCCCACCCACCGCTCAGGAGTGGGGGCCAGGGAGAGGACATTAGGTTCCCCCTTATTCTAATTTAGGGCCCCCATCCACCGCTCATGGGTGGGAGCCGGGGGAGGACAATAGGACCCCCCATCATTTTACTTTAGGGCCCCCACCCACCGCTCAGGGGTGGGGGCCAGGGGAGAGGACATTAGGACCCCCTTATTCTGGTTTAGGGCCAGGGGGGAGGACATTAGGTCCACCCCTACTTGGTATTTAAGGCCCCCACCCACCGCTCAGGGGTGGGGGCCAGGAGGGAGGGAGGACATAAGGTCCCCCCCTTATTATAATTTAGGGCCCCCACCCACCGCTCAGGGGCGGGGGTCAGGGGGGAGGGCATAAGGTCCCCCCCTTATTCTGATTTGGGGCCCCCACCCACCACTCAGGGGTGGGGGCCGGGGGGAGGACAATAGGTCCCTCCATTATTTTACATTAGGGCCCCCACCCGCATCGCAGGTGGGGGCTTGGGAGGGGGTACCTTTTTTTTTTAATAGACATGCCCCTACTCGCGGTATAGTGAGTAGGGGCATAATTTACTAATACTAAGTAATCTTTAAGGCTCCTGTGCCCTGATAGAGCTAACAAATAGCAAAACGAGTAACAGGGGGCAAGACCAAAACTTAGTATTAGTAAATTTGGCTGAAAGACCAATTTAGGTCATTCAGCCTTTTAGTAGATAGCTCCCTAATACAGTGGGAATTAGGGAGTTTACTTATTCATTCCTGTCATTACATTGACTGGCTAAGTAACTTACATTTAAATGAATGTATGTTACTTGATTGTTGTAAGTGTTGCAAATGCTTACAGCTGAATCCTGGCTATGTTTGTATACTTTTTATTTAAAATTGTATACAGTGTAACATTCTTCATTCTTCCACTGGGAAAGTATATTAGTTCTTAGGCAATACTGTGCTTCGGCACTTCAGCACTTCAACACTTCGGAACTACGACAACTTCGGAACGTCGGCATTTCGACACTTCGGTAATTTCGGAACTTCGGGACTTCGACAATTCGGCAATTCATCTATTCGGACATTCGGAAGTACCCGAATGTCCGAATTGCCTGAAATTTGTCCGAATACACATTCGGATCAAAACGAATTGCACATGTCTAATGAAAATGTAGCAAACAAAAAAGTAACAAAGAAAGATCCTCATGTGATTGTGTATAAATACCAGCCTTATAAGGCTACTGTGCCCTGATAGAGCTAACAAATAGCAAAACGAGTAACGGGGGGCAAGACCAAAACTCACTTATAATTCCATTTCAGAAAGCCTACATGGTAAAATGCATTATGGACATTACTTTTTAGATTTTTTAAATTAAATAACGGATTTTGGTTTTACAATAATCTATTGTACCATTACCTCTTTATTTCAACAATCTATACTTGGCATTTTAACTATTTTTAACTATTTTATCTACTACTCTCATCACTTCTACTCTCAAGAACATCCTAGGTGGGGATCATTCCATCAACGCTATCATCATAGAGCAGTGGGTCTGCTCTACACTTGTGAGTACAATTTTGCTGATTTTATATACCTTTTATTAAATTACTGAGAGCACTATTTTTGGCTATTTTTTATTTCTTTTCTGAGCACCTGAGCACCTAGACAACCAATTGCTGTGAAAGACGATCATCATATCCCAGTGGGGATTATACAACTATATGCGATATATACTTAGAGCTGGTCATGTGAGTGCAATATCTTTATTATTTACGTGTCTGTTTAGCCCTGACATATTGACGTTTAGCCCTGACTATTGGTTTGCCTTGTCTTCTCTCTATCCACATACGGAGACTGAAGACATTGAGACCTTCCACATACCTCAAGTAGAAAGAACTCAAGAACCACAGCTGCATTAGAGATACCTTCATATGTGACTATCTGCACTGTTGAGACTTTAATACTATTATTCTCTGTGGCGCAGCCCTTCCCTATTTTTATCTTTATGGAAAGATATATATATATATAAAAACAGGCTTTATTGCAAGTGGCCGACCCATATAGTGCTATTAATATATAAGTATTGGTGATATCACCTGAAGTTAGAGATGGTATCAATGCGGAAGGATTGTAATCAAGCTGTAGAGGTAAAATTACCTATAGGTAAAAGGTAGCAGCCTCTCTCCCTTAAAATCTAACTGGACAGGCATAGGAGAAGAATGAAGATGAAGTGAGACAGTTACATCGACATGATGTTAAACTAGTGAAATAAAAAACGTGAGGTGAAGTGCTGCTGGTGTTGGGTGTTTGTTTTTGGGCACTTCATTTTCATTCTTCTCCTATGCCAATGATCAACCAAGAACTAAACAAGGCATCTAACAGATTTCTAGCCAGTGCAACTATGTAAGAACCTTGGAAAGCAGTACCTTACATTATTTCATATTATTTCTGTCAGTTATGCCAAACAGTTAATAAAGGCTTCTTGCCGAAACATTGGGGGCTTTTTGATTGACTCTGTCCCTGCTTCTCACTAGGTCTGGTATGCTTTTTGTATTTCTTTATATGTTGTATCTTTTTGGTGTTTGGATTGTACTAGTATTGTATTTATTTGCCTATGTTACAGATATTTGTTTTCATTTATATATTACGCATTTTGCGTTTATATATATCCAGAATTTTCTCTGGAAGTTGCTTTATAGCATTATGACGTTGTATCTTTTGCTTCATATTTAAAGAGATATTCTAATAGTATGTACCCATTTAATAAAGATTTTTTTTGTGCATAAACATTTATGATTGTGCTCCTTACTCTATTTATATTTATATGTACATGGGCTTTTGGGGATAGAGCCTTATGTAAGTGAGCACCCAATATTTGCTTACATAGCTTCATTCAGGGGCTACTTTGCAGTAAATAGTTGAGTGTGCCTACCTTACTTTATTTTTATTAACAGTTGTCTTCTGAACAGATTGTCCATGTGAACTGTCAATTGATTTTAATTAACTCACATTTGCACATTCATTCTGTGTAATAAGTAGGCTAGCAATAAACCATGCTCTACGTTCTTGTGTGATTGTTTAATCAGTCATAATTAGCCAAAACTTAAGCTTGATGTTCTTTTGATGTTCAAGATTTAAATCTGTCTTGTGCTTACACCTGTATATGTTTCAGTATATATCTACACTGATCAGCCACAACATTAAAACCACCTGCCTAATATCATATAGGTCCCACTTGTGCTGCAAAAACATATCTTTTGCATCAAGACATGGAATCCACAAGACCTCTGCGTGTCCTGTGGTCTCTGGCACCAAGACATTAGCAGCAGATCCTATAATCCATATACTCTGTGAGGTGGGGCCTCCATGGATTGGATTTGGTTTTCCAGCACATCCCACAGATGCTCAATCATGGAAGTCAGAAAATACCATAAACTCTTTGTCATGTTCCTTAAACTATTCCTAGGCAATTTTTGCAGTGTAGCAGGGTGCATTGTACTGCTGAAAGTGGCCACTGCCATCAGGGAACACCATTGCCAAGCAAGGGTGTACATGTCTGCAACAATCTCCAGGTAGGTGGTACATGTCAAATTAACATCCACATGAATGCCAGGACCCAAATCATAACACTGCCTCTCCTTTTTTCCATTGTGAAACATGCTACCATGTCTTCCCCAGGTAAACGATGCACATGCACCGAGCCATCTACCTGTTCTAAAATAAAACATGATTCATCAGACCAAACGATCTTCTTCCATTGCTCCAAGGTCCAGTTCTAATGCTCACATCACGATTGAAGGTTCTTTCGGTGGTGGACAGGGGTCATCATGAGAACCTCAATGCATTGTGTGTTCTAGTACCTTTCTATCAGGGCCAGCATTACGTTTTTCAGCAATTTGAGCTACAGTAGCTCTTCTGTGTGATCGGATCAGATGGACTATCTTTTGCTCACCACATGCATCAATAAGCCTTTGATGCCCATGACCCTGATGCCAGTTCTCCAGTTGTCCTTCCTTGCACCACATTTGGTGGGTACTAACTACTAAATACCAAGAACACACCACAAGACTCGTCATTTTGGAGATGCTCTGACCCAGTTGTCTAGCCATCACTATTTGGCCCTTGTCAAAGTTACTCAGATCTTTTCGCTTGCCATTTTACCTGCTTCCAACACATGAAATTCAAGAAATAACGATTCACTTGCTGTCTCATATATATCCCACCGCTTGACAGGTACCATTGTAGCAATACAAACAATGTTATTCAGTTCACCTGTCAGTGGTTTTAATGTTGTGGCTGATCAACAAGTCTAACAAGTGAATGAAATCAAATATTTTCCTAAACCCCCTGCCCCCCAAAAAAAACATATGAATTGCCCACTAAGGGAAAGCCAAAGGTGAGCTATTCAGCTGTTCATGAAGAATAACTGAAGACTCATAAGTGGTGCAGTTCTAAAAACATATAAAGAACTATATCTTTAGTCTAGTACATGCAATGCAATGTATAAGGGGATTATTCAGTACGACCTGCCCCCGAAATGGATAACCTGTAAATTTTACATTTAATTACCAATTTGCACAACCACTGATATGCTGTTGGCAGCTTACCAAATGTTGTCATGTTAGATCTGCAAAATTTCACTCATCCTAATCGTTGAGTAGGATGGGTGAAATTTCCTGCAGTAGAGAGGAAAGAAGTGAAATCTGGCAGGTTCTACAAATATGATAGAATCTATGAAAATATAGTCTACAAAAGAGTTAAAAAGGCCTTCGATGAGTTGAGGATTGTAGTGTTGCTAGGGCAACAGCATATTGTCAATGGTTGCATTGGGACTGAGGCATGTGATAAGCTTGCAGCCACAAATGGATGGACAAATTGGAAAACAGTTTGTGGTTCCAACCATAATACATACGAACCACTGACTGACTTTGCTTGTTAAAAAAAAACAAAAAAAAACATGGAAAATGATTTTATTTTTTTATTTTTTTTACATTCTATTTGACTTCCCTGAAATTAAATGACATTCCATCAAAGAATATTAGCTAAATATTTTTTACCTTGTTTAACACCTCTTTCTGAAATTTGGTATGCTCAAAAACAAAAACCAACAACTGAATTACCCCAATTTTTACCATCACTTTAAGATGCAAAGCTATAAATATCATAATGTCGCTGTCAAAAATAATATATGAATACAACTTCAGGAAAAAAATTAAATCCTTAATGACTATCAGAGAATCATTCACAGAGCCTAAGGCAGGCTGCATGGAGCTTAAGTTGTCAAGAGAAGCACATATCAAAGTTTGAAGTTTATAATGTAGTATATTTCTCATGAGATACAATTCAAACTGATTCGTTGCATGTCAAAGGACAACTGTAAAGGAAATAGATTTTTTTAATGAAATGAATGTGAGAAAATCTCATCTCTACCTACATTTTATATCCTTCAGCTATATACATGCACCTTAGGTAAGACAGTGTTGAAAAACCATTTTAATCTCTATGGTCTTCCCAGCTTCTGTGCATGGAGTGAAGCAAGGAAGACCATAGAGACTAACTCTCGGTTTTCAAACACTGTCCAAAGATGCACATATATGCAGTGGTGTATCCTGGTTTTGTGCTGCCCTAGGCAGGACAAAACTCAGGCGCCCACCCTCCCCCCGCGCCACTCCCACCCAACCTTTCCCCCCGCCCCGCATTCTAAATACACACACACACACACTCGCTAACAGAAACACACACACACTAACAGACACACTCACACTCACTAACAGACAAACACACTCACTAACAGACACACACTCACTCACTAGCAGACACAAACTAGCAGACACACACACTCACTGACATACACACACACTCACAGGCAAACACACACTAACAGACACACACAGTCACACACTAACAGACACACACACTAACAGACACAGACAAACACACTAACAGACACAGACACACACACACACACACACACTAACAAACACAGACACACACACTAACATACACACACACACACACACTAACAGACACACACAGTCACACACTAACAGACACAGACACAAACACTAACAGACACACACACTAACAGACACACACACACACTAACAGACACAGACACACACACTGACACACACACACTAACAGACACACACACACACACACACACTAACAGACACAAACACTGACACACACACACACTAACAGACACAGACACACACTAACAGACACACACACTAACAGACACACACTCACCCACATTTTTTTATTTTTTTTAACACGTTTTTTTTTAATTTATTTTTAACACTTTTTTTTTTAATTTAAACCCCCCCCCCCCCAGCCTCCTTACCTTTGGGCATGCTGGGGAGGGGGGTGTCTCTTCCTCCCTGGTGGTCCAGTGGCTGCTGGGCGATTGGGTGGCACTGCCGGGCGGCCGGCCGGCGAGGGAGCACTTCCCCTGAGCTGTCTGCTCAGCTCCCTCGCGCGCCTCAGAGTGAGGCTGGGAGCCGGAATATGACGTCATATTCCGGCTCCGCCTCCCAGCCTCACTCTGCGGCTGGCGAGGGAGCTGAGCAGACAGCTCAGGGGAAGTGCTCCCTCGCCAGCCGGCCGCCCGCCAGGCAGTGCCGCCCGATCGCCCAGCAGACCGCCGGCATGTCTGTTAGCCGCAAGGCTAACAAGACATTTGCCTTGGGCATTTGGGGGGCGGCTTTTTTTGCGCCCCCTGGAAAATGCCGCCCAAGGCAAATGCCTTGTTTGCCTCGCGGCTAATACGCCCCTGCATATATGGTTGATTGACCCTGTCATATACTAATTTGTACATAAACGTAATGTAAAAAAATATATCTTTCCTTTCAATACTTGATTAAGAAAAACAAAACTTGTTTTGAGGTGGCAATTGTCCGTTAAAGGGACACTATAGTCACCTGAACAACTACAGTTTAATGTATTTGTTCAGGTGAGATCTAAAGCTCCCTGCAGGCAATCTAATGTAAACACTGTATTTTCAGAGAAAATACAGTGTTTACATTGATTGATAGGAATACCTCCAGTGGCCGTCACTCAGACAGCCACCAGAGGGACTTCCTATCATATAGGGCCCTAAAAAGGCCCTGTACACGTCAGACGTATTAAGATACTGTGTGCGCGCCTTCTCTCTCCAGCCTGTCAGCAGAGGAGAGGGGGCGGGCAAAGACCGCGAGCAAAGCCGCGCATGCGCTCAAGGGAGCAATGACGCTTCCAAATGGAAGCGTCTGATTGCTCCCTGCTCACGCCCGCCTATTTCGTCATTTTGAGGCTACCAGCGCTGGAACCAGGTGAGTAAAACGGGTTGGCGACCCTTGCGACCGCAGTGCCCTTTGGCGATGTAATGCGGTCCTGTCCCACGTGGTAGAACTGCCTGCCTGCACATTCAGGGGTCCATGGCAATGTATTTCCAGGGGGCCCGGTGCAGAACTCTTACAGCATGACCGGGCCCCTTGTGATCATGTCAGATGCTGGGACAAAGTGACTGCCCCGGTCGCTTCCTCCCAGCAACCACTGGGAGCCGCATGGGAGGAGGAAGGAGTCAGAGTGGGGGTTTCGAATGACTTTGCAACACCCTAGGAGAGCGCTTTTTGGAGGGAAGGTGCCTGAGACTGAGGGGCACAAACGCTACCTAAGAGTCAGCCGGAGCTCCCAAAAGTTGACCGGCAAAGCACCAAATGCCCTGGATCTGTTTTGGGCATAGGACCACGTGTGCGGCCGGTCAGAACTTTAACAATGTAACATTTCCCATACACTGCATGGATCTGAGTGCTATTTGGAGAACTTGTATGCTAAAATCAGGGCTCTTTGGGGTTGTATTTGTGGGGTTATAATATATTTTTATGATGTTTTGGGTATTTTTAGGTTTTATAGTTTTATGTTTGCCTCTTTGTTCCTGGGAGATAATTAGCTTACTGGTCTTTTATCTCACAGGCACAGAGATTTATGGGAGGGGCTTGTCTTGCATTGAATGGAGACTCCATGCTGAGGTTGTGTATAAAAGCAGGCAACTTTGCCATAATAAACCAGTTCCTTTACACCCTTCACTCAGTCTGCGCTAGTATTTGGGTTACACCTTCCACTCAGTCTGGGCTAGTGTTTGGGTGGATCATCAATACTCTCTGCAGGAGAGCTTAATCACTTGACGCTGTAGCCAGGACCCTGTTCCAGGGTGGGAAGCAATGGAGAGACCCCAGCCAAGCTGCGACGGCTAGGAGCTGACACACTCCTGTGTCCCAGAGGAGAGCTAGAAAGCGAGCTTAACTGAGATACCCAGTCGGGGTGCCAAGCGGTCCGTCACAATCTCATTTACTCCTCCACTTCCAAATTTAGGAATGAGACCACATATTGAAACTTTCTTTACTGTTTGGAAAGAGAGAGTGAACTGACATTTCCAGCATACTTGCAGGTATTAAATGAGCGACTAGTGACAGGGGCATCTGTTCCTTTACAGCAGTGGTTCCAAAACCAGTCCTCGTGAGCCAGCAACTGTCTTGTCAGTATCTCCATTGGGATAGAAAAAGGAAATACATACATATTGGACTGTTGCAGGGCTGGGACAAAAGGTTTGATAACCACTGCTTTACCGACTGGTAATCATTCCTAGAGTGAGGGTGACTGAGGCTTTATAGATCGAGTTGCATTCTACAAAGTACAAGAAAGTGACAGCATTTGATATCAATATAGCACATGTGTATCAATTTAATTTAATTTTAAACATAAAAGAAACAAAAGAAGAGATGTTATAGCAAATAAATGTATTTATTCTGTGGCAAAGAGTAATGTTATGAGCAATCCAACTAAGCTATTTTCACAACTTCACTATTTTAGTCAGAGTTTTGCAATTCAGTTTTTTTTTTTTAAATCGCTTTTTACAGAACAAACCCTATTGAGTTACTTTGCTTTTCAGGTTATGAACTTGGGAATTTGCTTTTTTAAAAGGACCATTTGTTTTGAATTTCTCTGAATGTCTCGAGTTTTTCACAAAACCCACACAGAAGGGTGGAGTGAATTGCCACAGATTTGGCTTCCAGCTATAAAATTACACCCTCGTGCATTCATATGTATACTTATTTCCCTCAAACCATCCCTCACTTGTTATTTTTGGAATCTGAAAAATTCACTTTGGATGGAGAAGATAATTTGTGATCTGAGAAAGTTATTGAGTTGCACACCATTTATTTCATATCCTGAAATGCTAATAGATTCTTGTGAATCATAAAGTCTAAGGGCTCTCTTTACTAAACAGTGAGCTGTAGTGAGGTGATAAACTAGCAAGTGTTTGTCCAAACAGACATATTTTGGCTACATTTTGCAGTCAGTGGATAACTTTGATTAACTGTCCTCGTAGTCCCCGTAGTCCCCGTAGTAACACACTCTAATGTAGCAAGAAAGGCCCTACAGTTTGAAATAGCTGTCTGATATCCAACTACAAATGTGATATAAAATGTGTGTTTTCATTTGTATTTCTTACATAAGCGAATACACTGTTCAGCCACAACATTACAACCACTAACAGGTAAAGTGAAAAACATTATATTGTTACCATGGCATCTGCCAAGTGGTGGGATATATTAGGCAGCAGGTGCACAGTCAATTCTTAAATTTTGTGCGTCACTTTGATAAGAGCCAAATAGTGCTGACTAGATGACTGGGTCAGAGCATCTCCAAAATGTCAAGCCTTGTGGGAGGTCCTGGTATGCAGTGATTACTGCCTAATAAAAGGAAGGACAACTGGTGACCCAGTATCAGGGCCATATGCTCCCAAAACTCATTAATGCACGTGGAGAGTGAAGGCTAGCTGTCTGGTCTTACCTTACAAAAGAGTTACTGTAACTCAAACTGCTGACAAACAGCTTAATGTTCTGGTGAGTATAATCATTGCCTTCAGGCATTTTAATGCAAACACTGCATTTTCAGCGTTGATGGACCTACATGGTGCTGGAGATAAGGTGAGTTTTCAAATTTTTAAAGGGGCTAAGGGGGGGCAAGCCACCTAAATGGTGGGTTAAACACTATAGGGTCAGGAATACCTGTTTGTGTTCCTTACCCTAAAGTGTTCCTTTAATGCTGGCCGTGATAAACAGGCATCAAACACACAGTGAATCACTGTTTGCTGTGTATGGGGCTGAGTAGCAGACCAGAGTGCCCATTATGATCTCTGTCCACCACCGACAGCACCTTCACTGGGGACGTGAACGTCAGAACTGGACCATGGAGCAACGGAAGAAGGTTGCCTGGACTGAAGAATCAAATTTTCTTTTAGATGAGGTGCAGGTGCGTCATTTACTTGGGGAAGAGATAGAAGCAGGTTGCACTGTGGAAAGAAGGTAGGCCAGTGGAGGCAGTGTTATGTTCTGGGCAATGTTCTACTGCAAAACCTAGGGTCATGTGGATGTTACTTTGACATGTACCACCTACCTAAAGATTGTTGCAGATCACGTACACCTGTTTATAGCACTGATGTTCCCTGTTGACAGTGGCTTCTCTCAGAGGATAATGGACCTTGCCACAGTGCAACAATTGTTCAGGACTGGTTTGAGGAACATGACACAGAGTTCAATGTGTTGCCTTGGCCTCCAAACTCCGCAGATACAATAGGAAACATCCAGAGGTCTTGTGGAGTCCATGCCTCGATGCATAACAGCAGTTTTGGCAGCACGAGGGGGACCTACACAATATTAGAGAGGTGGTTTTACTGTTGTGGCTCATCACCTTAGATAGGGCTATAGCAGGGAATGTTAGATTATGTTACTAAAATGTTACTTTATTTTACATCCTAGAAAACAATTACTCTGCGTGATACTATAGTAGATAAAATACCTAACTGTTAAGAATATCATAAAATAGAATACTAGAATATCAAAAATGATATATAAATAGCTATGAAAAGTCTTGGTAGATTGAAAAGACTAAATGTACTGGAAATTTTCATGAAATATCTTTCAACAGAGTAATTGAAGCAATTTTCTACATGCATTCCATATATGTGATGAGTGGGAGAGAGGTCAGAGTTATAAATTATAATAGAAGCTCTATTGATGTGACAAAAGACTGACAAAGCATGGTTATGAGGTAAACCTATATTTAGAGTATAAAAGAAACCTTGTTGTGTTAATAGTTGCAAGGAGAATATATACAGTTGGATAGAGAGGCAATGAGTGTCTTATTCAAGGGGTAGGTAAGCAAATGTAAGATGTACCTGTGTATCCTGAGTATAAAGGCGCTACTGAAATCTAAGTTTATAAAAGAGGAGGAATTATAAAACTGATTCTTGGAATAACCACACAAAATATATACAAATGTAAGAACAGATTTCCTAGCTAAAGGAGATATACCTACTATTGTGAATGTAATTACTCACAGAACACAGAATACCACTCTATTTTATTATAATTTATAAGAAGATACACCGGCAGAAGTAAACCTATGGATTTCTCTCAAGGACAAAAGCTTTAACTGAGCTTCTATAGTTTATGTGGCCTAAATCTGAGATATATTTGCTGTTTTAAAGATTATACCTTAGTCTTATTTAATCCTATTCACAACAGATTATTGATTATGATCCTCGAAATTTAAAGGGACATGCATCACTTTGAGAAAACTGTCTCATACAAAAGCTTTAGCTGCCTGCCAGCCGGCCAAAGCAGCCAGCCTGCCTGCCAGCCGACCACAGCAGCCTGCCTGCCTGCCAGCTGACCACAGCAGCCTGCCAGCTACCCTGCCAGCAGCCAGCAACAGTAATTAAGGTGATAAGAACTAACTTGAAAACATAAAATAATTGTAGGTGTTTTTTAAATTTTTAAGTTGGGGAAGTGTGCAGGTGCCAAATATAGGATCCATCCCGGGTGCAAAATTCTCTAGCTACGCCCCTAGTTCCAATATATCAGTAGCAAAGCCTAACATGCATTTACTAGAGAAATAATCACAGCAACTACAAGAAATACCTTGTAGTTTATGTGACAGCAAGCAAGAGAACAGTTTGTGGATTAGCCCCACTACTTTTTCCTGTCACTAACTCTCTGCGTACCTGCTATCTTGAGAATTGATTGAAAGTTGAGGGAACTGTTTATCTACTTTTCACATCATACGGAAACCTCTATAGTCATGCTTACAATTGCATAAATTACACGTGCCTCTCTGTCATTTAAACTAAATGCGAGTACAATGACAGGTACACTAAGTGTAATTGTGGGGAGTGGACATACTGCCCTAACCACCTTTGTACTTAACAAAGTTTATCATGAGCTGGCAATAATGCGTTATCTTTTGTGTTTGGCAAAAAATCACAGTGGATGAGTAAGTCACCCATTTTTCATTGAAAGCCATGGTCAGGTGCATTTTACATATGCAGGTATATTTTACCTGCATAGTGCAACAGAGCTAAATCAGATACATGCAGGAATGCACAGAATTACCAATCTTTAAAATTAATGTGTGTATAAGCAATTCTGTTTTAGGTTTAACATTATAGCATTACTACAACATGAATGCAATTATTCTCCAAGGCAATGGAATAATTAGTAACGTGCCCTTAAATATTTTTACGTTATTTTATTTTTTAGAATATTTTCCCATTTCTTAGTGTAACCCTGTGAAGTTACACAGGCTGCATTATCTGAAATTCCCAGTAGATGGCACATGGCCTCAGTATGCTGTTAATAAAACATTAGCATTGATCACATGACTTGCTGAAATGAGTGAGAGGAGTGTGGCATCATCGCAGGTGGGGGAGGACTTCCTGCACAGCTCGGAGGAAGGAGGTCCTAAAAAAAAAGATTCTAGAAGTGACCACATGCTGAGCCGAAAAAAGGACATGGGAGAGACTGTAGCACAGAGATGGAACCTGGCGGAGAGAACTTGTTTTCACCCAAGATCACACCAGCTGAGAGAGGGACCTGCTGGCAAAGACAAGCATTGAGTCTAGACGTTTGGTGAATCCAGTGAGAGGAGACTGCTACTGACTGACCTGGTTAATTGTGTTGTGAGGGTAAGCCAAGCCTCTCCCTGTATCACCACAGGGCACCTGTCTCCTCGCTCACAGTAAAGACTCTGAGGTCCCGTGACGGACATTACACATCTGAGGCTGCTTCAGTGACGAAGCGGAGCAGGACTTATTAGGGCCCCAACTCTCCTATGTGCACCAACGGCCGCTAGGGCGAAGATAAGGGGGTGGGACGCAGGTGTGCTGGTGGGTGAGTGAGGAAAATCCACATTGCATTGTTATCTGGTTACGCCATTGTATTTTCCTATGTATGTTGATTCAATTGCTATTTACCATATAAAGTTAGTTCCAGTTAGGCTGTGTCTGTCTCATTTGCACCAAGTATGTTCCCAGTGGGACCCCACATCCCTACTCCGGATGCTCCACTGGGTGGAGGCGCTGCCGCAGACATGTACCCCAGCTCCCAGATAGCGAAGGCTCAGGATCCGCCTGTCAGGCATAGTGAGTTAACTAGGTTTAAGGACCCCAAAGACACTATGGGGCACCCCCAAAACCCCGTTACATATGGAGGCGCTGCTGAGATCTATTGGGGTACAACCAGTGAGAATAGGTTAAGTCCTCAGGCCACTCCCTCCTTTGCAAAAGAGTGGGCCCAGCAAAGAAATGTACCATTACAGCAAGCTGTGATGTTATGCAAAGTCCCATCCTGCTGTGAGATGAATCACGTCATCTTGTGTATAGAAATTCGACTGGGAATAGAAATGGCGACCGTCAGGGATATCCTGCAGGATTCTGAAGGCCAAACTTACATGTTAATATATTGTCATACGGACTTGGGAGACCATGAGATGCCTACCAACATTCATTTATATGGAGCCCCGGATGAAGGATGCTCCTTAGTGTACGCTCTCCTTGATAAGAAAGAAAGGGTCTCACTGCAACAACCCTTTAAATTAGAACGGAAAGATTATGTCACAGAAAATTATTCTAAGCTCCTGACCCCCATCTCCGGAAAGGCCGGAGCCATCCCTAAACAAGCTGCCCATCCTCCTAGAGGACAGGGGATGATTACTCCTAAAGCAGAATCTCATCCATCTACAGCATTACTGAAACCAGACAACCCTGAAGTACGCACCCTGCCTACAGGAGGTAGTGATGTATCGGACATACTACAGAAACTCTCAGAAGCCATAGTGACGGCAAACCACACCCATAGTTACCGCAAACTAAAGGTGTTTTCTGGGAATCAGCCTGTTCCTGCAGGAGAAGAGCCTTTTGAGGTCTGGAAGGATAATGCTATGCAGTTGTTGGAGGAATGGTCTTGTACGGATACCATAAAGAAACAGCGGTTGGTGGAGAGTCTTCGTTTTCCCGCTACAGACATGATAAGACTGTACAAGGGAGTAAATGGGCAAGCTACTGGGCACGACTATCTACAAGTTTTACAGGATGCTTATGGGAAATCAGAAGATTTGGATGATCTGTTGGTTAAGTTCCTAGCCACTAAGCAGAAGGAGCATGAAAAAGCTACTGACTATATCAACCGGTTACAGCTATCGCTTGGAAAGTTATTCCATAAAGGAGCAGTCACTGCCCCTGAGTTGGATGCTCGGCTATCTAAGCAAATTCAGAGAGGTGGTTTGATCAATAATCCAGTTATGATTCTGCTGAGAGCCAAATTGGATGATAAAGTTCTGACTTATTCCACATTAATAAATACAGCCAGGAGATTGGAAGACAAGACGTGTCCACCCCTACAGAAGGAGAAAGAGGATACAGAACTGTCAGTTCTTAGGAAGAAGGTGGCTGAATTGGAGCTCTTATGCAAATCACCACCAGAGAGAGCAGATCTTCCCCCTGGAAGTGGGGGGCAACACAGGAAGACTCAGAAAAAGCTGTTTCCTGAGGATTCACCCCGCCGAGGGGACTGCTTTAAATGTGGAAAGACAGGGCATTTTCAGCGGGAGTTCCATGGAGGTGGATGTGGAGGTGCTGGCAACCGAGCTCGAGGAGACTCAAATGACCAGGTCTTACAAGCGAAGGAAGACCCGGCCTACATATAGTCTATCGGTAGGGGCCAAGATTGGGCCTAAATCTTTGGTACACGTACAAGTGGAAGGAATTCATGCTTCAGCATTGCTAGATACAGGTTCTCAAGTCACCATTATCTACAGAGACTTCTATGAACGTCATTTGAAACACATTCCTATGGAACCTGCAGGAGAGTTTCAGCTATGGGGCGTTGGGTCTCAAGCTCAACCTGTGGAGGGATGCATAAAAGTGACCATAACTATTCCCCAGTTAAATACCGGGATGATATGTCCTATGGAGCTGGAAGCTTTGATATGCCCTGCAGCCAAGAAAGTGTGTGCCCCAATAATATTGGGTACTAATGCAAAGATGGTACAGGATGTATTCAGGGCCTATCTGACAGAAGTGGGAGATGTCTCCTTAGACCGACTGATGGAGGTCAGCCCTGTCCTAGGAAAAGAGTGTCGACGACTAGCCCTTGAAACAAAACCAGGGTTGTGCCAGTATTCAGGAACAGAACCTGCATTTGTGAAGCCTGGTGAGACCAAAACCTTACTAGCCATAGCCCTCATGCACCATGAAATGTTGGGGGGAACTGGACAATACCTTATTGAGTCTCTGCCTGAAGAGGATCAGAAGAAGGGGTGGACTCTCATACCTGAGATAAAAGATTGGCGAAAAAGGTGGTGTCGGAGCTTTCCTGTGATGGTACAGAATTTAACCCCCACGGAAATCCAGATTGATCGTCATCAGAAGATTGGTGTAATACACCTTTTAGATCAAGTTTCGTCCATCACGTCTGTGAGTGCAGAACAGAAGGATCATGTGAAAGCACCTTTAGATTTTGATCTAGAAGATTCTCCCCTACCACAGCCGTGGAAAGACAGCCTTCGTTCAAAACTGGCCACCCGAGAGGGAGTGTTCTCCAGAGCAGGAGACTTGCGCTATAAGACTTGCTGATCCTACTCCCTTCAGAGAAAGGTCAAGAAGAATACCCCCTCGAGATGTGGAAGATGTCCGGGACATACTCCAGCAGATGGAAGGAGCAAGCATCATCACAGAGTCCCGGAGCCCCTATGCCTCACCTATTGTGGTAGTGAGGAAAAAGAATGGTTCAGTTCGGCTATGTGTGGACTACCGTACTCTGAACAAGAGGACTGTGCCAGATCAGTACACTTTGCCCCGGATAGAGGATCTTCTGAACGCCCTATCTGGCAGCCAGTGGTTCAGTGTGCTTGACTTGAGGTCTGGATATTATCAGGTACCCATGAAGAAGGAGGATCAGGAAAAGACAGCTTTCATCTGCCCTTTGGGGTTCTTCCAGTTTACCAGAATGCCACAGGGAATCACAGGAGCTCCTGCTACTTTTCAGAGGCTGATGGAGAAAACTGTGGGGGATATGAATCCCAAAGAGTGTCTAGTGTATCTAGATGACCTAATTATTTTCGGGAAGACACCAGAGGAGCATGAACAAAGATTGCTAAAGGTGTTGGATCGACTGCAAGCTGAAGGCCTGAAGCTATCAGTGGACAAATGCCGATTTGCCCAGAACTCTGTCACTTATGTGTGGCACATAGTCTCCACTGAAGGAGTAGCCACAGATCCTGCTAAAATTGAAGCAGTGTTGAATTGGCCAAGACCAAATAACATCAGTGAGTTGCGGTCCTTTCTCGGATTCTGTGGTTATTACCGAAGGTTTGTGAAAGACTACTCAAAGATTGCTCGAGAGTTACATGACCTGCTGAAGATTACCTCTGACGTAAAGGGTGTTAAGGCACCATATCCTAAAGACCCCTTTGGAGAGAAATGGACTTCAGGATGTGAAGATGCCTTTCTGACACTGAAGAAGAGACTTACAGAAGCTCCTGTCTTAGCCTATGCAGACCCTGAGAAACCATATATCCTCCATGTGGATGCCAGCATGGAAGGCCTAGGGGGTGTACTGCACCAAAGTTATCCAGAAGGATTGAGGCCGGTGGCTTACATAAGTAGAAGTCTTACAGGTGCTGAGAAGAACTATCCAGTCCATAAATTGGAATTTCTGGCATCGTGGATAAGCTGCATGACTATTTGTATGGAGCAACATTCGAAGTAAGGACTGACAACAATCCACTTACCTACATCCAGACTACAGCTAAGCTGGATGCCACAGGTGGTTGGCTGCCTTGTCAAGCTACAGTTTCAGCCTGAAGTACAAGCCTGGGCCCAAGAATGTCAGCGCAGATGCCCTGTCCCACAGACCTAGACTCCCTCCTCACCAAGAAGAAGAGGAGTGGGAAGAGATCCCTGGGCCGGGGGTAGGAGCTTTTTGTCAGATGTATGTGGTGGCCGAGAGTCAAGAAGAATTTGCCGAGCTAAGAGGGATAGACTCCATTAGCCACTCTCCAGAAGCTGTGCCTGAGGTGTTCCATGCTCCAGTCATGCTTCAACAGTGGTCCAGTATAACCACAGAAGACAAGAGGAAGGCTCAAGCGCAGGACTGGTATATTGGGATAGTTGTCAGAGAAATAAAGACTGAGAATCCTAAATGGCTGACTCCTCTACCTGTGAGTCAAAGAGAATTATACCGAAGAGAATGGAGCCGACTACATCTCGAAGATGGAGTACTCTATAGGGTTGTGAAGTATCATGATCACCCTGATAGAAAACAATTGGTACTACCGCACAGATACCGTGGCATGGTCCTGAGAACTCTCCACGATCAACATGCGCATCTCGGGGTGGACAAAACCTATGGCCTAGTACAAGATCGGTTCTATTGGCCTCGCATGAGGGAACATGTCGAGCAACATGTAAAGACATGCAGGAGGTGTATCCAGAGGAAGACCCTGCCTGTGAGAGCTGCCCCTATGGGTCATCTGAAAAGTGCGGGACCCATGGATCTTGTGTGCATGGACTATCTCTGCATTGAGAACGATACAGCGGGAATTGGAAATGTGCTGGTGGTGACGGACCATTTCACCAGATATGCTCAAGCCTTCCCCACTAAAGATCAAAAGGCTGTGACTTTAGCCAAAGTCCTTTGGCAGAAGTATTTTATTCACTATTGATTACCCAATCGGATACACTCTGATCAAGGTAGAGACTTTGAGAGTAAATTGATCAAGGAGCTGTTGGGCATGTTGCAGGTGCAGAAGTCCAGAACCACACCTTATCATCCGGAGGGTGATGCACAGCCAGAACGGTTCAATAGGACCCTCCTAGATATGCTAGGGACTCTCAAGCAAGTCGAGAAGCGGTCTTGGAGTAAACATGTGGAAGCCAACTGTACAAGGCATGAATCTACAGGGTTCTCACCCTATTTCCTAATGTTCGGAAGAGAAGCTCGATTGCCGATAGATGTCCGTTTGGGAGTGTCTCCTGATGGAACAGATTCAACTTCACACTTTCAATATGTGAGGAACCTCAAACAAAACCTTCATCGGGCCTATGAGTTGGCCACCCAAGCTGCAGCAAAAATGGAAGAACGGAACAAAAGAAGATATGATGCTAAGGTGAGATATCGGGAGATTCAAGCAGGGGATAAAGTTCTTCTCCGGAATCTAGGTGTGCTTGGAAAACACAAACTGGCTGACAGATGGAAAGATACCCTGTTTGAGGTTGTGTCCAAACTGGAAGGACTGCCAGTGTACAACATTAGGGGCCCGGAGGGCCGAATAAAGGTTTGGCATAGAAACCATCTGCTTCCAGTTGTGTATGCTGATGAAGAGGAAGAGAGTAATGAAGAACTGGAGGAAAACCCAGCAGAGAGTCCTAGAAATGGGGCAGAGGAGACCCCGGGAACTCCCAGTGCAGAGGATCAGTGGTGGTCATCACCCGCTGAAGAAACACAGCAATTGCCTCCTTTAACTCCTGTGGTTTCAAAAAGTCCCGGAACCTCTCCTGGGTCACAAAGTTCTCCAAAGTTGAATCCAGAAAGTCCATGTTTTGTGCCTGGAACTTCCCTTAGAGACTCTACTTCGAGGGCAGGAGTCGAAGTTCCACAGTTGATGTCCCAAGATCCTCTCCCCCAGTGAGAACTGAGACACAGCACCAGAGTGCGGCAACCCCCCAGGGCCCTAGTTTATGATAATATAGGAGAGCCCAGTTATGCCCCGTTGATACAAGCCGCATCTAAAATGGCCACTTTCCTACATGCACTAGCTGAAGTGGTAAATGTTAGTGACTCTTTACCATAGATAACTAGCTAGCTAGGATGTTACTGTGCTAACTGTACTGTAGGTATGCTAAACCTTTCTCTGTTGAATTTTTGTTAAGCTCCCTGGCTAGGACTTGCCAGTGGAAGGCAAGTATTTTCAAGGGGGAGCATGTAACCCTGTGAAGTTATACAGGCTGCATTATCTGAAATGCCCAGTAGATGGCACATGGCCTCAGTATGCTGTTAATAAAACATTAGCATTGATCACATAACTTGCTGAAATGAGTGAGAGGAGTGTGGCATCATCGCAGGTCCGGGGAGGACTTCCTGCACAGCTCGGAGGAAGGAGGTCCTAAAAAAAAAGATTCTAGAAGTGACCACATGCTGAGCCGAAAAAAGGACATGGGAGAGACTGTAGCACAGAGATGGAACCTGGCGGAGAGAACTTGTTTTCACCCAAGATCACACCAGCTGAGAGAGGGACCTGCTGGCAAAGACAAGCATTGAGTCCAGACGTTTGGTGAATCCAGTGAGAGGAGACTGCTACTGACTGACCTGGTTAATTGTGTTGTGAGGGTAAGCCAAGCCTCTCCCTGTATCACCACAGGGCACCTGTCTCCTCGCTCACAGTAAAGACTCTGAGGTCCCGTGACGGACATTACACATCTGAGGCTGCTTCAGTGACAAAGCGGAGCAGGACTTATTAGGGCCCCAACTCTCCTATGTGCACCAAGGGCCGCTAGGGCGAAGATAAGGGGGTGGGACGCATGTGTGCTGGTGAGTGAGTGAGGAAAATCCACATTGCATTGTTATCTGGTTACGCCATTGTATTTTCCTATGTATGTTGATTCAATTGCTATTTACCATATAAAGTTAGTTCCAGTTAGGCTGTGTCAGTCTCATTTGCACCAAGTATGTTCCCAGTGGGACCCCACATCCCTACTCCGGATGCTCCACTGGGTGGAGGCGCTGCCGCAGACATGTACCCCAGCTCCCAGATAGCGGAGGCTCAGGATCCGCCTGTCAGGCATAGTGAGTTAACTAGGTTTAAGGACCCCAAAGACACTATGGGGCACCCCAAAACCCTGTTACATTAGTTTATTATTTAACTTGCAATTTCTTCCCACTGTATAGCAAAAAAACACTAAAATTGGACAATTCCATCGTGCACCTCTTTTCAAATATTGTAAGGCATAAAAAGTTATATTTGAATCCAGGAAAATAGTATTGAATAGAAAGGGTAACTATAATTGAGTGGAACATAGAAAATGTGTTTCCTTCAGCGTAGCAATTTTAGCAGATTGCAAAGCTGATAATTGAGACACATTTATAGAACAGTATATATGATTTGTTGTATCTATAAACCACTGTTAGAAATACTAGTCTCGTGTAGCCCATTGTACATATTGAAGTGTGTTCTTTTACAACACAGCCAGCAAATTATCTGCTAATTCAACAAAAGTCAGTGTTAATTAGCGAAAAAATAACATTGTAATGAGAAACGGACGATCATTAAGAAAAACATATAAAAATGGAATTTCCATCACATATGAGAATCTGTTTTCAACTATCTTTTTTGTGCATTAAACTGCGTTTTCTTCTGCAAGTAATCAGGAGACACAAATTATTTCAAACGTTGTAGAATGAATTCTTAGTTAACTTAAAATAAATAAAAACAGATTAAAAATGGTGCCTTTTTTTTTGTTCTGTAACTCATTCCACTTTGTTCTAATGATAAAATGTATATAATGTTAAACTTATAATAATAATAAAAAAAAAAACATAACTGCAAAACACATTAAAATCTATTAAAATATGCCTGAGGACTACGTGAATAGTAGTCGTTGAATTTCCTTAAGACAAGTTCAGACATTAATAAACTGTATGGAAATACAGAGACAGTGCGTTGAATTATTTTGTTACGCCTGTTTGTAAAAGTAAAATTGCAATCCGTGGGGTTTTTGGCCATGGAATTTTCAGACAAACGATCAAAACGTTTAATTGTGCAACATGTAGCCGGTGGAGCCCAGAGGTGATATTTCAGCGTATTACATATTATGCAATACTCATACTTGTGTAATGCTGTACAGATGTTTTACTGACATAGTTAATATTTCAATAACGATATAGATTACATTACTAAAACATGTCACAAAGGTTAGGTTCATTTTTTTTTTTTTATTGAAAATGGTTTATTGTGTGATTTGGGGATTCTTCACTAAACAGCAAGTTTAATGCATTGAAAACTGAATAGCAAAATACCGCCAAAAATAAGCTGATTAGAAAAATTCTGCAACTCAGCTATTGTCGCATCTTGGCAATTTTAGCCTAAGTTATGAAATTTGGCCTCACCTCGCAACTAAAGAATCTGCTGCCAATGTCTTGGTTGCAGATACCACAGGACACATTCAGAGGTCTTGTGGAGTCCATGTCTCATCAGAGTTATTTGGCAACAGTTTTGGCAACAGTTGGTAGCAGTGCTGAGGCATGAGGTATGTAGCACCGGCAGGCACAGACCCCAGTAATCACCCGGGATCTCGGCTGGATATTATACCACCTAAGCTTTATAGAGCATGTTTAAGTGTAAGTAGGATACTTTGCTTTTGTGCACCTTATATATTTTAACATATTGCACTATTAGACCCTCTCTGCTTTATTTTATTTGCTGGTGTCGTACTGGACACAAAACATTTTGGATCTACATATATCCCAAGACGGGGATTGTACCGTCAAATCGCTAAACAGCAGAGCTCTCAGTAGCTCATAAAAGTGTGAGTGAGACACCTATATAGTTAACTGTCTGTAAAACCATTAAGACATACTACACCATTTTTTGTTGTATTTCTGTGTTATTTTGAGGTTTTCCTGGTACCAAAATACAAAATCACTTGCATATATACATTATTTATTACACATTATTGGGTTATTGTTAAGATTGAGTATACCCGTGGGATTTTTTCAGTTCTGTTTGGCGTGGTTTATCACCTGTTGTTTTGTCACATTTCTGAGTGGTGCAGTGCAATGTGATTTTTCATGATACCTAGAGATAGGACCCTGATTGGCTGGATTAGCGGCACCCAAAGGTGTACAATGTAGGGAATAAGAAGCAGATAAATAAAAAAACAAAACATATTTACTTGCTTTCTCTTCCTGCAAAATGAGACAACTGTCTTCTACAGGAAGAAAAAGCCGTTGAATGAAACAGTTGTCTCAAAAGGATGCATATCCCTTAAAAAAATAAAACACAAACAGATGAATACAAAACCCTCTTTTTCTCAAACCTGATATTTGTAAAATAGAAACTACAGGGAAAAAAATCCTACAAAGTGTTGACTGCGTGACTTTAGACATTTTCTTTAGAAACCTGAATGCAGAATATTTTATAAAACTGAATAATAAACCTGTCAATGGGAATCTGTGTGATATTTATATTAATAATGTATTTCCATGGCTCCCTTGTTCTTTCAACAATAATATATTTATCAAACTGCATTCCGCGAATACCTTCACGATGTTTCAGCTTTCAGACGCTATGTTTTTTTTTTTTTTCTTTTTTGATTAAAAAATTTGTGCGGTGGACCATTGTGCAACCATGATAGGAAAATTTAAATGTAACACTTCATGCTAAGGTATGAAAATAAAAAGTAACACATTTGATGCAGAATACATATACTTTAAATTGTGTAATCAAATAATTTTGATCCAAAAGAACAGGTGTTGCCCATCGGGATTCCCCCTTCGGCACTTGTAGAGGGCTGCCTGTAAGTATGATTGGAGGATGGTTTTTATCAAGTATTTCTGGGTGAAAATATCCGACACACTTTCTGATATTTTTCAATCTAATTATGCTCCCTTTATCAATAGTGTCAAATCAGACCTTCAGTCCTGGCGATTTGTCACATTGTCATAGCTGGGTCAGATGAGTACTTGGAAAAAAAAATGATGATCCTTCCCAAAATATTGTGTATATGTTGATTATTGCCACTGCCTATTCTCCCTTGTAATTTTTTTTTTAATCCATTAATTTCAAATTCAATTTAACATCCCCATTAGGATCCAAGCTTGTTCCTTGTGGGAGTCGTGGCTAGACTATATTGTCTCTATTTTGCGGGTCTTTGCTGTCCTTCTTGAATGGTTCATTTTTCCTTAAATTAATATCCATATTATATTTAATTATCCAGTTGCAACTTTGTTCACTTACATTTTGGTTTATGTATTCTTGTGTTTTTAGCTTTGTGTTTTCTTTTTCCTTTCCAGTATTTTGCACTGTTATTGACTGTGCCCTTTTCCAATGCAGCAATGTGTATATTGCATCGTTTTGTAAATGGCGGTCTTCTTTGCAGCACTATTCCTTATCTGCTTTATTTTGGTACAGATAATAGGTCACATGTGAAGTATCACAATTTGCCTCTTTTCACTTGTATATAACTGTGTGATACTGTTTGGGAGGGTTTACAACATAATGGCCCTACATGCCCACCTCCATATACTGTTGTTGAATGTCTACATTTCTCTGATTTCTTTTATCTTAAAAACAAATAAAGTACAATTTAATTTGTTTTAACCAAAATAACACATAACTCCCTTTGAATATTTTTCATATTTTATATTAAAGGGCATTTTTTAAGATCTTCCTATATTTAGGGAGGCAAGGGGATTCCAGGGGGGCTAGTTAGTTATTTTAACACTATTGGGTCATTAATACATATTTGTGTTCCTGACCCTATAGTGTTCCTTTAAGTTATCTTATTTATAAAAATATATTAATTGCATTTTAGAGTGTGTGGGGAAATTGCAGTTTAAAGATTAAGAAGCATCAAGAGAAGGTTAATCAATTTACCATTTGTGCATCCCGTTATGTACATTATTTTGCCTTGCTACATATTAAGTTCATTGTAGGGAACCCAATGTATTTGCATCAGGGGCAGCTAATGGGGACCTCCTTGCAGCAAGCTCACAGATTTACCTGCTATTTCCCTAGAGGGGTATCTACACCGTTAAGTCCAAATCTACTATGCCCACTTCCCATTGGCACTTATTACGGAGAACATCAATACTATAGTTGGAGTTTTGAAGTGTAAATCGATCTTTTGCAATAACTCTATCACTTTACCGCTCTTAAAAGCAATCAATATGCATGTTTTATTGTGCTTTACCGGTGATATATCTCCAGATTGCAAGTACACACCAACCTTTTCTTTATCAACAAGCATTGGTTCTTTTTTTAGATGCATGCTGCTTTATATGATTTACTATGCTTGTTCAATGCAGCTCTATTACGTTGAACAGATTGCTGCAGCCTCTTTCACATAACACGTTGCTATTGAATTTGCCATTAGAAGCTTAATGACAAACAATACAGTGAGACAAATGGCTCGGCTTTATCTTTCTGTAGCAATGCACACGGAGTGTGCTATACTTAGTCCAGAATCAAAAGGTTTAAACTAGATGGATCTGCTCAATAGTTGTGTAGTTATAGAATCTTGGCTGGTGAATTATATTAAATTGTGTAGCTTCATCTATGGGGATATAGTAAAGGAACATCCATGCTATAAATACTGTGGCGAAACCAACCTCGCCACTGGGCCCTGGAGAAGCCTGTTTGCTAGCCTCCTACCTGCTGACTATGGCCCCTGGGTTATTTGGGGCATATTGTACTGTATATTGCTGCTACTGGCCCTTTTAACAGCATCTATGGACATATTGGGACTTTTGGGACTACTGTCCCTTTAAGACTGTGATACATATTCTAGTGTACTGCCTGTAATATTATATGTGTATTTGTGTGTTAAGTTTAACCTGGGATATGTATGCATCATTCATCTGATTGTTCGGTAGAATCACTCCATTTATTATATTGAGTGAAACTACCGAACAACCAGACCACCCAGGAATAAGTGTGCCTCCAATTACAGTTTGCAACAATGTTGCAAACGGGTAATTGGCAATCAGTGTAATGTATTCTTTGTCCTCTGGGTGGCCGCCATTCGGGAAACAAACACGTGGCGGCGGCCATCTTAAACTACCGAACAGCGGTGTTTTGCCGTCGAGTGTCTGGAACTAAAATTGGACACTTGACTAGGCAAACACAGCTGAGACCTCCATACTTCCAGAAATTCGTATGGAAACTACCGAATGACCCGCCGTTCGGTAGAAAGAACCCCATAAACAAGGGAATTCATTCAAACCCTCTCCAGGCTCTATAACACAGGCAATTCGCCTGTTTTCATTCCCTTGTTTGTGACCGACCGCAGGGCCAAAATGCATGGAACTGTTTTCGGATACTTTACCCATGCGGTCGGTCAAATCTTTGGAACCCCATATCTCACGAACCATTCATCCGAATTACTTGAATTTTGGATATGTTGTCCCCCTGAATAAGGGCTATCCAGCGATGCTGGATTTAATGGTGTACCCCCGGGTTTTGGGGTACATCCAGAACTTGGCTGAAAAAGTGTACCGGATAATTGAGTTTAATGTTATCTGAGGGGAGGGGATGTGTGGGCTGAACCATGTATGTGATTGGTTATTTTATGCCTCCCCCTGGGTGTGGCCTGTATGTGGATTAGTGTAATAAAAGCCAGGCTGGATGAGCCAGTCCAGAGTTCCTGTTTTACCCTCAAAGTGAAGTGTCGTCTCATTATTGGGGGAAGGATTTATTGTATGCTGTTCCAGTTGACTGCTAGGAGTACAAGCCTATTCGTATGGTTCCTATTCAATGGTCTACAGCATTCATATGCTTGGGAGAATTTAAAGGTTTCTCAGATTCGGTGATTGTGGTGTCTGCCAGAGTGCTTGGAGTCCTCAGGAAGCACTAGGAGCATCCATTAACGGAGGTACCCAGTCGGGGTGCCAGGCGATCCGTTACATTGGTGGCAAGCGGTGGGATGGTGTCCTAGTGTGAGGTAAAGCAGCTCGGAGACACAGTTCGTTTGGATTTACAAATTGAGGGCAACTCTAGCAGTCGTGCAGCGCCCCTGGGAGCAGACAAGTATGGAAGGTTCTGGCTCTGGAGATGATTGGCTGGCCGAGGTGAGGCAGCGAGTGGCTGAGTATGGGGATGATATACCCATGGAGACACGCCGGGTGATCTGGAACCAGGTCATGGCCGAGCGAAACACAAGGCTGGACCGAGAATTCCGGTTGGCAAAAGAGAGGAAGTATGCTCAGCAGCAGGAGCGTTACAGCAGCCGGGTAGAGGCTGCATCCGAGGAGGTTAGCCGTCTTTCCCTGAGGCGGCGGGAGGAACCCGAAGTGGGGGTCCTCATAGACTGGTCCTGTGAGGAACCACAACAGGCAGGTAGAGATGGGACCAAGGTCACTCCACCGGGATGCTGGGCAGCCGGCCCAGATCCCCAGCAGCAGCCAGAGTTGCCAGGTGGGGAAGCAGGTGGCCCTTACTCACAAATGTTGAGGGGCCTCACGGATTGGTCCTGGGAAGACCCACCGATGGCAGGTGGAGATGGGACTGCGGTCTCTCTACCGGCCCTACAGGGATGCTGGGCAGTCGGCCCAGATCCCCAGCGGCAGTGTGCGTTACAGGGAGCTGAAGGTGCCGTTCTTGATCCCCAGCGGCAGTCTACGGTTCAGGGAGAGGAGCCTGTTATTACCTCTCCCCAGCGGCAGCACAGCTCACCAAGGGGAGACAGTAAGCCCCTCACCAGCGCAGATGGGACTGTGGTCTCTGCGCCCTGCCTACAGGGAGTACAGAGGGTCAGCCCTGATCCCCAGCGGCAGTCTACAGTGCAGGGAGAGGCGCCTGATACCCCCTCTCCCCACCGACAACCTAACCCACCAAGGGGAGACAGAAAACCCCTCACCAGCGCAGATGGGACCGTGGTCTCTGCGCCCAAGTTACAGGGAGCTGAAGGGGCCGTCCTCCCTCCCCAGCGGCAGTGTGATTTGTTGGGAATTGGGAGCCCAGTCTCCATTCCCCAGCGGCAGTGTGAATCACAGGGAATTGGGAGCCCAGTCTCCATTCCCCAGCGGCAGGCTGAGTTACAGGGGGCAGAGGTAGTTGGTCCTTCCCCCCAGCAGCAGAGTGATATGCCGGGAAGGCAGTGTGAAGTGCAGGGAGAGGAGAGCAGCGTCCTCCCTCCCCAGCGGAAGGCTGAGTTACAGGGGGCAGAGGTAGTTGGTCCTACCCCCCAGCAGCAGCATGATTGTTTGGGAATAGAGAGCCCAGTCTCTATTCCCCAGCAGCAGGACACTGAATTGGGAGGAGAGACAGTCGGTCTCCCTCCACAAAGACTGAAAGTAGGCATGGGAGAGGAGATTGTTACCACCTCTCCCCAGCGACGGATCATCGATGGGCAGAGTGTTCTAATGGGAGAGGAGCTGGTTACCACCTCTCCCCAGCGACAGCTTAATGTACCAGGGGGAGACTGTAAGCCCCACACCTGTGCAGATGGGACCGTGGTCTCTGCACTTCCAGCACAGGGGGTAGGGACGGTCGGTCCTGCCCCCCCACAACAGGGCTGTTTAGCCAAAGGGGAGACAGTCTGTCTCCAGCAGCAGAGCTGTGTAACTAAAGGGGAGACAGTCGGTCTCCAGCAGCAGAGCTGTGTAACTCAAGGGGAGACAGTCGGTCTCCAGCAGCAGAGCTGCGCAGCTAAAGGGGAGGCAGTCGGTCTCCAGCAAGGCTCCAACCAGACTACTCCCGGGGTACTGCTGGCACCAGGGCAGAGTACCGCTGGGCTCTGCCCACTCAGCAACCCACCAAAACAGCCTACCAGTCCCCCACACAGCCATGGTGAGGCACCTGGACCTGGACAAGTTTTTCTCTTACTCAGGTGTAGTAACCATTTATTGTGGGTGGGCTGTACTGCTGTTTCTGTTTTGTGGGTGGGCTGCTGGACTAACAAGGGCACTGACCGGCAAGAGGTCAGGTACCCTGTTAGTCTGTTTGGAAAAGGGGAGAAATGTGGCGAAACCAACCTCGCCACTGGGCCCTGGAGAAGCCTGTTTGCTAGCCTCCTACCTGCTGACTATGGCCCCTGGGTTATTTGGGGCATATTGTACTGTATATTGCTGCTACTGGCCCTTTTAACAGCATCTTTGGACATATTGGGACTTTTGGGACTACTGTCCCTTTAAGACTGTGATACATATTCTAGTGTACTGCCTGTAATATTATATGTGTATTTGTGTGTTAAGTTTAACCTGGGATATGTATGCAGCATTCATCTGATTGTTCGGTAGAATAACTCCATTTATTATATTGAGTGAAACTACCGAACAACCAGACCACCCAGGAATAAGTGTGCCTCCAATTACAGTTTGCAACAATGTTGCAAACGGGTAATTGGCAATCAGTGTAATGTATTCTTTGTCCTCTGGGTGGCCGCCATTCGGGAAACAAACACGTGGCGGCGGCCATCTTAAACTACCGAACAGCGGTGTTTTGCCGTCGAGTGTCTGGAACTAAAATCGGACACTCGACTAGGCAAACACCGCTGAGACCTCCATACTTCCAGAAATTCGTATGGAAACTACCGAATGACCCGCCGTTCGGTAGAAAGAACCCCATAAACAAGGGAATTCATTCAAACCCTCTCCAGGCTCTATAACACAGGCAATTCGCCTGTTTTCATTCCCTTGTTTGTGACCGACCGCAGGGCCAAAATGCATGGAACTGTTTTCGGATACTTTACCCATGCGGTCGGTCAAATCTTTGGAACCCCATATCTCACGAACCATTCATCCGAATTACTTGAATTTTGGATATGTTGTCCCCCTGAATAAGGGCTATCCAGCGATGCTGGATTTAAAGGTGTACCCCCGGGTTTTGGGGTACATCCAGAACTTGGCTGAAAAAGTGTACCGGATAATTGAGTTTAATGTTATCTGAGGGGAGGGGATGTGTGGGCTGAACCATGTATGTGATTGGTTATTTTATGCCTCCCCCTGGGTGTGGCCTGTATGTGGATTAGTGTAATAAAAGCCAGGCTGGATGAGCCAGTCCAGAGTTCCTGTTTTACCCTCAAAGTGAAGTGTCGTCTCATTATTGGGGGAAGGATTTATTGTATGCTGTTCCAGTTGACTGCTAGGAGTACAAGCCTATTCGTATGGTTCCTATTCAATGGTCTACAGCATTCATATGCTTGGGAGAATTTAAAGGTTTCTCAGATTCGGTGATTGTGGTGTCTGCCAGAGTGCTTGGAGTCCTCAGGAAGCACTAGGAGCATCCATTAACGGAGGTACCCAGTCGGGGTGCCAGGCGATCCGTTACAAATACCATTATGTATTTATATTGTTAGAGTCATCAGGTGCTTTTTAAATTCTGTGCCTTCATGTGGACAGCAAAACAGAAAAAAAGTTAAACTCACCTTTCATCGAGCGTTGTCTTGGTCCTGCTGCTCCTTTCCTTATGTTAATGTTTCTCTACGGGAGGCTTAACAGAACACATTAAACATTAAGAATACATTTAACATTATTATACAAACATGCATTCATAATAACTTACATGTAGTCCTCCAGCGTGTTGGTCCCTCCACAGCTTCCGCTCATCCGCAGTATTTTTCCCACAATGCTTCACCAATTAGCATATCCTCATATAAATGCATTAGCTCAATGAATTTCTGTTGGGAACATTTGACATCATCGTGACAAGTTTTAATACCGAACATTGGTCCTGCAAAGTTTGCATTCCAGGAATCCCCTCTAGTTGCTCTCTCCGTAACAGTCACTAGAGGTGGCTTTAGAATGCCATGTAAACCCTGCCTTTTCTCAGGAATTGCAGTATTTGCATTGTTGAGACTCCAAGGACAGTCTCCTTGCACCAGAACCACTGCATTAAGCTGTGCCAAGCATGAAGATAATGCAAGCCCTTCACAAGTAAAAACAGGCATCACAAATGTAGCGTTATTCCAATAAAATAACGCTGTAAAAAAAAAAAACCACAATGTTTTGGCCAGAATGGCCAGAATCATGTATGCAAACATAATGTTATGAGAACAAGGGGGGGAAGAGTCAGCGCTAGATAACAAGAATATAAAGCAGCAACCCAAAAAAGGGAATCCCTCAAGACCCTTAATGAAACAAGCTTAAAAGATGTGAAGGGGGTAAGGGCTGCGCTAAAAAGCTAGTAACAGTAGACTAAAATAATAGACTAAAGTCTAAATGGATTAAACACCAAAAAATAAACCTATATACGTGATAGGAAACAGTGAGGGATAAAGTATCTCACTTAAAACAACAGAATAAAAGTAGATCAGTCCAGATAATAAAATATATTGGAAGTTAAAAAGTCATATAAAAGTCTCACTAATATGTTGGATAAGGTAAGGGTACAGTCCTCAGGAGTTGATCCGTCCGGGTTGATAAAATATCCGTATATGTGGAGACAAAAAGAGGGAGAATACCACAAACAGCCGATAGTGTAATATTGTAAAAAACAATGGTAAAATAGAGCTTCAGCCAGCTCTGGGGTGAAGGCGTGTAGCGGTATAATCCCCGCTAAAGGATATAATGTTATATTTGTCCTTGGATGATTAGCAGAGCTCAACGTTCGGCATTCCACGGATTGTTCGCAATTCTTGAGTGCTGCATTTTCTTATTTGATGTGATTGTAAATTTGTTTAGTCCGCACTAGAAGTACCTCTAGTGGCTGTCTGATTGACTCTTTGTATGGTTGACAGCCACTGACACACCAAGTGACACATTTCTCAGAACCTGCAATGCTTACTGTCGTCATGCTGCAGACACAGCATTGAGATACCAAGACCACTTGATTAAGCTGTAGCGGTTTTGTTACATAGAGTGTTCCTTAAGAACTTTTAATTATTGTCAACCCGATTTAGAGCCTTTTGCAAAAAGCATTCGATTTTAACCCTCTGATATTTTTGGAGAGACTGGGGATGTGGCACAGATCTTACATGCTATTTAGCTTTTATTTCCCTGACTTGTGCAATTTCTGATAGTGATGTTTTCTGTCCATAACATTTTTGTAAAAATCCGTCTTGCTCACCACAGGAGCACTGTTTCTCTGCATTGTGAGGCTTTCTACAACACATTCGGTGGGCACACTGGGCTATTGGCAAATTTGCTTGGAACACTGCATTATCATAATAGTAATGGGCACAGTGGGTTCTCTGGCAAACAAATTAGTCAAACGCAGGGCTGAATAATATGCTAAGAAATAAATATAAACATTTCGCTATACATGTCATTGGATGGCACAATGGGTTTTATGGCAATTAAAGCAGCCAAGAGCATGACTGTATAGCATATTATATAGAACATATGCCTATGAACTTGGAAGCTCTGGCACACTTGATGGGAACAAATTAATGGAGGGTACTTGTGTTTTTTTTGTAAGCAATCTATGTAATCAGCAGGAGAAATCCATGAAAAATGTGTGGAAGAAATTGGAGTTGCACTTTTCATGAATACGGTATGACACAGAACACTAATTGAAACAAAATACAATTTGTTACACGAAAAGCACTTACTCAACACTTCTTTCAACGATCTTCGAATGTTCCTACAAATGATGCGCTTGTTTCCAACGTTGTCGGCAAAGAACAGTTGCAAGATGGCGCTATTAACAACAGATGGTATGTAATACCACCTACTATTTACCATCAGTGTTACAACCGTGTCGTCACTATATTTTACCAGCTGGCTGTCCATAGTGTCTGCTAATGAAGGTTCCAACCAGAAACAGATGCTGTGAAAGTTGTCCCCATAGTAACCTCACCTTGCGGGTAAAAAAAAAAAAAGACTCAAACTGAACATGTGTGCTTCACCCTGTGATTGGCCTTAGCAGGAGATCATGATAATCTATACAATGTATTAAACAACGATTCAGTGCTATGTCAAATACATATCTACTGAACTTTTAAAGGTTCATTTCTGCTATAGGAATTATTAATTTAAATAATATATGCACTTTACAATATTAATTTTAACATTATTTGCCTGGCATCCTTATTTATTTTATTGTCCTTTCATATGGTTTAGTATCCTTTTAAAATGTGCATTAATTTCTGTGTAATGTCAAATAGTTAAAATGTATTTTCCCTGTAGGATGTATAGGGCTTAGATGTTTTTATTTTTATTCCATCAGGCTAAAAGTTGGTCTTAAATTTTAGGGTAAGCAGCAGCCATTAAAAAGTAGTCAAAGGACTAGAAACCACTTAAAAAGCAATTGTTACGTTGATGTTTTAATAGAAGACACTAATAGCTACTGCTTAGTGAATGGTTTTCAGCAGTGGAAACTGGTCATTCTCTGTTGCAGCTTGTGAAACTGTGCAGTCCCCAACCAGTAGCAATAGGCATTTTAGTGAATAGCGGCTGGCTTCTAAAAAAGTGGCAACAAAATTGGACACAAGCCTTAAATTGGGCTGATTATGTGGGAATGTTCTATTGAATCACAGAGAACATTAGAATTGCTATTTTGTAAATAGATATTCCCGGGCCAAGAAAAATGCATCAACCAACCAAGGAACCCTTTAGTGTCCGTAATGTTTAATCATCTTTTAAATCAAGGTCATCATTGCTGATCATTGGACTATGGCATAGCTATTTACTAAACAAAACAGCCATCTTTTAAGGTTATTTCTAGTGTATAGAGTCACTTTATATACTTCCTATATTTCCATATACATGTTCCTTTTGTAACACTGGTAACATGTTTACATCACGTACGGAACAGCAGTACTGTTGGCATTACCTACTGATGATCAGTACTTTCTAATTACATACCCTTTCTGCATATGACATGTGGCATTAATTTAGAGTGCAACAGTTAATTTTTTTTTTTTTTTTTTACTTTATGTATAGGAGTTGGCCTTTCCGATCTACCCCACCTATCTAGTGTGGAGTAAGATAGAGTATATTAATTACTCAGTTTAAAAATAAAAAACAACGCAGAAAAGATGAAAGGAAGTCTTTTAATTAGTCTTGGATTCATGCTCTTCCTGTTTACCCAGAGGCAATGACTGTAAAATAAGAACATCAAAACAAATATGATTTAGTAAATGAAAACAAAGCAAAAGGGGAAATGATGAGAGAAAAAAAACAAAACACCATATGACTAGTTAGAAGGAAATAAATCTTTAAAATTGATTAAAAAAAAAAATTAGCAACACACATATTTAGACTGAATTGAACCTTTTGTGATAGGCCCACTTTAAATCCTAAGAGTTAAATAATCAATTAATAATCAATTAATCTATTGTTGATGATAAATGTTAGTAACATTTTAATTCTTTTATGAGATGATAGCAAAACACTTACCTCCTCTAAAGTACCCATGGTGCCACCATCATGTGCGTGTTACATTAGTAGGCACTGCTCTCTCTTGCACTCTCCTGTCCTCCTCCTAAGTCCTCCTTCCTTCTGGTTAACTCCGACATACTGTCACATCTTCATCTGTGTGAATATTTAAAATGTCTTGTCATTAACAATTACAATAATCCTCTGAAAATTATTACTAATAATAAAATCTGTAAAACCTTGTTAAAGCATGCTGAAGACTGCATTTCACAAAATGTTTAATATATTGAAATATGGTAAATGTCCCCGTTTTTAAATAGGTAAATATACAGAAATGGTTATATGTTACCATTGGAAAATTTCAAAGCAGAAATTGAAGGTCCTGCAAGTGAAATATCATTTATTAGAGTTGAAATAATCAATCAAGTAATAATTTAGTGAACACATTCCTTATTTCACGAACATAATGCTTATGTATAATTCTTTACTATTTATATAGACTTCATTATCTGCAAAAAGTAGTATTATACAACTTATACAATACGTAGTATTATACAAAGCTCAGAACAATGTAAAATGCACTATATTTGCCCAGAATATTTCATTCTGTTATCATTTTTTATCAATATTGATCATGTCATATGCATCTTTTTCTTTTTCTCCTTCTTTGGAGACTGTGCAGTTATATTTAGCAAGCACTGGTTGTTACCATTGGGAAAATGTTATTTTTACTGAATATTTTTTTTATTTTTTTATTGACACACAGCTCTACATTCCTCTCATTATACTGTTTTTGATACTTATTTTTATCTACAGCATATGCCGGTTATGGCAGAAAACTCTCCACTATAAGTGTTACAAAGTTAATGGAGAACCGTAGATCTGTGCTTCACTGACTGGTGAGTCATCGGAAAAGAGGTATTACATCTGCCTCTGTAAGTATAAAACTCTGCACATTGCACAAAGAAGTAAAGTTTATATTATTATTATTATTATCATTATTGCCATTTATATACTGCCAACTTGTTCTGCAGAGCTTTATAAAATTATTTAAGGGCTTTAAGAAAAAATTAGGCAAACTATTAAATTTTGACACGAATAAGGTTCATGAGATACAATCACTAATTCTAGGACAGAATCCAAAATAATTCATAGGCTTGCCAAGAGAGCCAGTATAGAGAGAAAACTTAAGGAGACCAAGGACAGAGCCTTGGGGGACTCCAACTGAGACAGGAGAAAGGAAAAAAGTGGCAACACTGAAGGAGAGAGATAGGAGGAGAAACTGAATGGAAAGATAGGATGAGAACCAAGGACGATGTCATGAAGGTCAAGGACTAGAAGGGTTTGGAGCATGAGGATGTGATCAACAGTGTCAAAAGTATATATTAGGAATACAAACGTAGAGTTTTGAGTGACTGTTAGAATAAACAAATTATTCAGAATATCGTATATGTGTGTATTGCTTCTGCAGGACATTCACATTTTATTCAAGTTATAAAGAAATTATAAACCAAAGGAATAACTATTTGGTTTTGATTATTTTCACGTATTGCTTTAAATAACTCTAGTGTTTCTTGATTCGTTCTTTAACATGTACATGTACATATACAAGTATAACAGTTTAATAGTTGCATAATTATAGGTTAACTTATCATTTATAGAGTATCTGCTCAACTGTTCGTTTTATAGCCAAGGTTGTTGTATGTTTTACTAATATAGCAGCGTCCTCGTTACACCTTACTAACACCCCTCTCTGATACACGAAGCCCAGATTGAGGACACATTCTAACTCCAGATCAGGGTTAATCCTAAAATGACTTAGCTGAGGCTTTGGGTTAGACAGGGGTCACAGAAAATGACTATGTGAAAGTAGGAGGAGCCCCAAATAGGTAACCTGCCTATTGTCCCATGGGATTTTAATCCTTCTCCTCTCTCTTCAACCTGAACTCTCTTCATTGCCAACAAGTATACTTCTAAGCATATTGACATTAATCACTTCATATTTATCCCCAGCAAATGCATGACACACTTTCCAGAAACATCAGTGAGATAGAACATTAAAACCCGTAGAAAGGTTCACCTGCGGTCTCCTGTTACTCAGTTGGGGGCATAGAGGTCTATGGCAAGGTGAATGAAGTTAGTCTAATTAAAATCTATATCTGCTAGCTATTCTACGTTTAGATCATCTAAAGTATTTACTATGACATAATAGTGTATTAGAAGCCATATTTTCAATCAGTTTGTGTGAAATTAACCCAATATAATGTGTCTTTTATTTATATTATCTACAAGTAATTCAATGTCTGAATATGCCATCTACAGAAAGTGCGATTACTTGGTTAAAACCTGTGTGGCGAAACCAACTTCGCCACTGTGAACTGGAGAAGCCTGGTTGCTAGCCTCCTACCTACTGACTATGGCCCCTGGAAAATTGGTACGTTTAAAGAACTATATTTGGGCATGTTGTACTTTATATTGCTGCTGCTGGCCCTTTTAAAATCATCTGTGGACATATTGGGACTTTTGGGACTACTGTCCCTTTAAGACTGTGGAGCATATTCCAGTATACTGCCTTTAATATTACATATGTATTTATGTGTTGAGTTTAACCTGGGATATGTATGCAGCATTCATCTGATTGTTCGGTAGAATCACTCCCTTCAGTATATTGAGTGAAACTACCGAACAACCAGACCACCCAGGAATAAGTGTTGCAAACGGGTAATTGGCAATCAGTGTAATATATTCTTTGTCCTCTGGGTGGCCGCCATTCGGGAAACGAACACGTGGCGGCGGCCATCTTAAACTACCGAACAGCGGTGTTTTGCCGTCGAGTGTCTGGAACTAAAATCGGACACTCGACTAGGCAAACACCGCTGAGACCTCCATACTTCCAGAAGTTCGTATAGAAACTACCGAAGTGCCCGACCGGTCAGTCCGCCCCTGGCAGTGAATTGAGCAGTGAGACTTCAGAGTCATGATCTATTCACGAAAACGGCTTCTTATAACTAACGTTGTTTTGGTGGCTATAGTCTTCCTTTGAGCTGAGTGAACAAATGTAATTGTTCATTGTAGCTTGCAGTGTGCTCTTGAAATCTTGAAATTCTCAAGATAATGACAGCTAATTGTGTACCCTTTATATAAATATGGTAATGATAAAGGAATGTCTATGCTGATGTCATGTAGTTATATGTAGTTCTAGATAATGTATCACTTCATTTGACATCTTATTTGAAAATACTTACCATAAAATGAAACTATCTCTTGCTTTAATTTGGAGTCCAAATAGGGATGCCATATCCACCATGCTTTCTTGGACACATACCATTTGAACAAATTGATGGGCTACATACAGAAAGTACTGCCCTGCAGTATGTAGAAGTCATATGCTGCAGGTAGTGAATCAGGTGATAAATCAACCAGGAATTCTGCAGCATATGCATTATGTCCATGTGCTGCCAATCAACATAATGAAATGATGTGTGTCCCAGAATTGTAAAGCCCCATAGCCCTGCCACAGAGTGTGATCTTTGCACTACAGACTTTTAGACTTTTTTTTTTTTAACTTCTACTTTTCAAAAAATGTTCTTAATGCTAGGTAGCAAAAAAAAAATGTGGTGAGACGTAAAACTCTCCACAGTGCTCATTTAAAGATTACTGTTATGCATCTGTTGCATATCTCAAGTTGGACTTAATTTCCCCTTGGGCATACCAACTCAAGAAATCATGTTTCTAAAACTGTCCCAGAGTTCCCAACTTAATATGCAAATGAGCAAAGACAGGCATATCTTGTTTAAGAATTCATACTGCATTTTGGCAGTTACCATCAGTAATTTACACTGGTCCAAAAGGATCAGTAACCAAAAACCAGCCATGGACTACAATTTCAACCTCATGGGTCTCATCAGCATGGCTCAGGTTTTGTACAGCAAGTTGAAGTCCCTCTGAGAGCATATAGCTAGGTACCAAAAATAATATAGTTTGAAGCCTCTATTGTGTCTGCAACATACAGAAAGAAATACTGATTCAAAAGTGTCCACTTCATCTTCTCCTTGATAAATTATTAAGACTCAATCACCATGACCCAATTCTTGGATTTCTGTACACTCCTACAACCTGCTGGGAAATTGAAATTAAAGTTCATGCTGTCTCACAGCAGAATACTGCGCTTCAGAGTTTAGTGAATACTTTTCTTTCAACCCTAAAGCTATTCCTTCTTTAAAAGACTCAGACTCCCAACAATTAATTGTAAAGCCATATATTTTAATGCTCGTATTCTGAAATTCTAAACTTTCAAAGGTTTTTTTTCTTTCATATTCTGGTGTTAATAGAGATATAGAAATAACACTGAACATGTTTCTAATTCTGGAAAATATGTAACTGATTTAGTACAAGGTCTTTGGTCATATTTATATATTGTATGATGAAGCATTGGTCTGACAAAGAACCAGACCCCATTTACTGTAAAAGAAATAACCCTGGAATCAACTTATATTTTTCATTCACATCACACAAAAGAATGTGTCAGTATCTAAATCCATGACGACTGTTCCGCTAGGTTTAGAAAGATATTACGAGCAAAAGTAAAGAAAAATAAATAATTCACTTCATTAACTTCATTCTATAGATACAAATATAGAACATATTGCACAGAGAGAGAAGGGAATTATAGATAACGTAATTACTTGTGAATGTATCACAATGAACCGATTAACTCTACAGTTTGCAAGCAGTTCCTACGAACGAGTGCACTAAAATAAATGAAACTTCACAGAATTTGTTTTATAGGCTTAATAAAAGAGCATTGGGGGTGATGTAATTTCATTTGATTGAATGACAGCCCTTTGCCTTAAGATGACCGATCACATATCCCTCTAAACATTTCAAGTATTAAATATATGACAGCTTACTAGTTGGACAATTGATATAGAACACAGAATGTTTTATTGCTGTAAAATAAATCACTTACCAAAAATAATACAAAATCAATCACATTACAATGTCTTTCAAGTCCCACTTGGCTACGAATATGTAAAGTCTCTTAGCTTTCCTGGGTTTCTATAACACTTGGCCTTCCGTCTCAGAGGATCTATTAACGGCTCCTATTACTGTTTTTCAGGCGTATTGGTGTGGTATCTAGACATGATGTAACAGTCACAAATTCCGTCTCCATTATTATCTTGAACAAACAAAATGCAACAGAAACATAATAAAAAGGTATTGTGCTCCCGATGACCTTGGTGTTTTTTTTTTACATGGATAATTAAAGCTCTTTGGATCACAGTGACTGAGAATCTACCAGGGAGGGCTGTTCCATAGGGGGAGTCGGTGGAGCAATTAAAATGATAATTAAAATGATATTCTATTGGTGTGGTGAGGACTAATGAAAAATGTGTTTAAGAAGAATATATATAGATGTATAGTTTCTTTCTCCTCCACTTCTTTATTGCAATCTTGAGATGCTCTGAGTGGCTGAGAAATTAATCATGCAAAAAATCACCTTTTGGCTTTAAATTTAATTGTCAGATCCTGAAAACCATAAATGGCAGGCCTGCATATGGTCTATAGACAGTACTTTCATAACATACAAGACATTCCAAACAGCATGCATAAGTAGTAGAAATTATAAACACAATCTTCTACAGCTCAGAGCTGTAGGACAAGTCAAGGATGAGCATCTATACCATCAAAAGAAGTGTAATAATAGGCAAGTTTGTTATTTCTTACATTACATTACATTATACAGCCTTACTTTTGAGTACTTTATTTTCCAGAGAACCCAATTGTGATACAATGGCTTCCAGGTAGTGTACATTATTTTGCAGTATATAGCATGGATGTCCAACCTTTTGGCTTCCCTAGGCCACATTAAGTGAAGAGGAATTGTCTTTGGCCGCACATAAAATATATAATATAATTAATTTCTATAATGAAACTTCAAAACACATTTTTGTTAATTTTGATATTCCATTGGTTTAGTAGCTTACACTCTTACTTGTTATCCTTATGTGGGATTGCCATATTTAAGGATGCCAAATTAGGGAGCTATCTACTAAACACATATACATGTATATACACATAACCACAGATATATGTGCACATACACATACACATACAATCACAGATACATATAATCTACACATAGTTACATAGTTACATAGTTACATAGCTGAAAACAGACTTGTGTCCATCAAGTTCAGCCTTCCTCACATATGCTTTTGCTGTTGATCCAAAAGAAGGCAAAAAACCCAGTCTGAAGCGCTTCCAATTTTGCAACAAACTAGGAAAAAATTCCTTCTTGACCCCAAAAAAGCAGTCAGATGTCTCCTTGGATCAAGCAGCTCTTACCCCACTAATTAGAAATTATATCCCTGTATGTTAAGTTTTTGCAAGTATTTATCCAATTGCAGTTCAAACATCTGTATAGACTCTGACAAAACCACCTCTTCAGGCAAAGAATTCCATATCCGTATTGCTCTTACTGTAAAAAAAACCTTTTCTTTGCCTTAGATGAAATCTCCTTTCTTCAAGCCTAAATGTGTGACCTCGTGTCCTATGTATAGCCCTGTTTATAAATAGATTTCCAGATAATGGTTTGTACTGGCCCTGAATATATTTGTATAATGTTATCATATCCCCTCTCAGGCGCCGTTTTTCCAAACTAAAGAGATTTAAACTTTTTAACCTTTCTTCATAATAATCACAGACATACACAAACACAATCACAGACCCACACACATACAATCACAGACACACATTAACATACACACATAGTTACTGGCAAACACACACAAAAATCACATTCATACACACACACATTTAGTAATTAAGAGTTCCACCCAGCCTCCCTAACTTGCTCTGAGAGGGCTGGAGTGGAATCTCTCACTGGTGGCCAGTGTTTGCTGCTGTGATGGGATTACTGTTATTTTCCTTGAAAGGTCCCTTGTGCACCCAGTAGTAATGCTGATGCCAGCATGACGTCATTTGCCAGCTGCCGGCTCACTGCAGGGCGTGCGAGAGAGCTATGCAGAAAGAGCACAGTAAGAAATAGACTCCCTGCCTCCCTTGCTGCCCGGGAGCCCAGACGGGAACTGGGCCAGATTACAAGTGGTTCAGAGCCACATTCGGCTTGTGGGCCGCAGGTTGGACACACCTGGTTTATAGCATCATGTTAATTTCCAATACCTTTAGAAATTACAGCTTTACAACTAATCTTGACAGTGTCTTCTGTGAGTGTGCTACAATGCTATGGTGAAGGTACAATAAGAATAAGCCCAAAACAAAGGGAAAGGTAAGCCACACTCAACGTTCACAGCAAACCTACAGTAATGGAGAAACAGAACAAAATTCAAACCTGTCAGGATGAAATGGGAAAATGTAAGAGGGGGAACTCATAAAAGCTAAGTTACCAAAGGTACAAATAAGTACTGTTTTTAAAACAGAGAGTGTGTGTATGGCTGTTTGTCCTGACCACAGCCTCTGCCAACATCTTCCTGTTCCATCCACTCTTGGTATGTAGATGTACCAAAGCGCTCAGTGTGCATCCTGTAATGGAAACCTGATTCATGTATGTCAGAGAATCTAATGAACCATTAGGCCTATTCATGGTACAAGGACGTCGATGTGCAGCAATGCGAAAAAAAAAATAACAGTACTTTAACCAAGGAAGAAAGGCGAGTAACTTGGCAAACCATATAGAAACTCTATAAAGATTCATAAAGTTCTATTAATGAAAATGTCACAATTATCTGTCCATCATAATAAACATTATTATTCATTTATTTGTATAGTATATTGTGTATACATATCAAACTTATCATTTTTTACATTAATTTTTTTATTCTGCTCATCTCTTCCCACTTAACCCCGCATAAATACTGTTAAACTGCTCTGATGCTGCATCCACACATCCATGTAAGGCAGGAATTTTTATTAACATAGGGAAAGTATGATGGATGGATGGATGGATGTTGTGTCTTCTTTAGCAAAAAGATCCTTTCAGTCTAAGTACAGTTTGTAATCAGCTTACAAGTCAGGGGTCATTCCCTTAAGAGCAAGTTGGGATCTATATTTGTGGCATTATTTAAGGGTTACTCTAAAAACCATAACCATTTCAGCTTGAATTTCAACATAAAATTCTTCCAGTTATGATATACTTGATCTTTTTGTTGAGGTATACCAATATACAAACGCGCACTTAATCCACACAATGTGGGTAAGTGCCAATCTGGAAATGAAACAAGTATCCTATCAAATCTAGTAAATTCTCAATATATATAAAGACATAAAACAGGGTACAGAACAGTGAAAAACTTACATAAAAACATATATCCACTAACTTTATAAGGCTACTCGAATATCAAATATATAACTCTACACGGGGACAGGGCCAGCCTTAGGGGTGTGCGAGCTGTGCGGCCGCACAGGGCGCCATGGAGCAGGGGGCGCCGTGCGGCCGCACAGCCGATTTAAATTTTTTTTTTTAAATTTGCAGCGGGGGCGGAGCTTACCGTGCGGCGGGGGCGGAGCTAAAAGCGCCGGAAAACGGCTGCAGGGGAAGCAGGAAGGAGTCCCTGCTTCCCCACCAAACAGTCACCAGGAGCTGCACTGCCTCAACAATGAACTCCACAGGTAACTGTGTGATTGTCAGGTGAGTGTGACTCTCTGCCTGTGTGTATGACTGTCTGCCTCTGTGTGTCTGTGTGTATGACTGTCTGCCTCTGTGTGTCTGTGTGTATGACTGTCTGCCTCTGTGTGTGTGTGTGTGTGTGTGTATGACTGTCTGCCTCTGTATGTCTGTGTGTATGACTGTCTGCCTGTGTATGACTGTCTGCCTGTGTGTGTCTCTGTGTGTGTGTGTATGTATGACTGTCTGCCTGTGTGTGTGTGTGTGTGTGACTGTGTGTGTGTATATGACTGTCTGCCACTGTGTCTGTGTGTATTACTGTCTGCCTCTGTGTGTGTGTCTGTGTGTATGACTGTCTGCCTCTGTGTGTATGACTATCTGCCTGTGTGTGTGTGTGTGTGTATGACTGTCTGCGTGTGTGTGTGTCTGTGTGTATATGACTGTCTGCCTCTGTGTGTGTGTCTGTGTGTATTACTGTCTGCCTCTGTGTGTGTGTCTGTGTGTATTACTGTCTGTGTGTGTCTGTGTGTATGACTGTCTGCGTGTGTGTGTGTGTGTGTATGACTGTCTGCCTCTGTGTGTATGACTGTGTGTGTGTCTGTGTGTATTACTGTCTGCCTCTGTGTGTGTCTGTGTGTATTACTGTCTGTGTGTGTCTGTGTGTATGACTGACTGTCTGCCTGTGTGTGTCTGTGGGTGTGTGTGTGACTGTCTGCCTGTGTGTGTGTGTATGACTGTCTGCTTGTGTGTGTGTGGATGTCTTCCTGTGTGTGTATGGCCGTCTGACTCTGTGTGTGTGTGTGTGTGTGTGTGTCACATACAACCAATACACGCATATCACACACTGTTAATATACCCATTACAAATATCACACATAGCATACATATCACACACAGTCATCACACGTACTATTACATACACAGACAACACAAACATAACAGCATACATGGATGACGGGGGGGGGGGGGGCGCTGTGAAGATTTTTCGCACAGGGCGTCTAAATGCCTAAGGCCGGCCCTGCACGGGGATATATCATAACCTGTATGATGCTTAGAGTCAGAAGGCTTTATTGTGCAGGCCTTTTAGTATAAAGCATGTATACAATCAATCAGTTACCCCACTAAAATAGTTATAAAGGAAACCAGGGTTGAGATGGTTAAATAGTCTCTGTGTGCATAGGAGAGTTACTGAAATGTAACCAGTGCACTGCTGGCAATTATTGCTTAGATCCTCTTTATAGTACAAAAACGGAGATAGGATATCAAAAGAATGGTAAGCAATAGATAAATATGCGTACCAATAACCAGCAATAAGGATTAAGTGCGCATTTGTATATTGGTATTTGCAATACAGGGTTAAGCCCTTAGGCACACCTGGAGTGTCTAACTGGTGTTTCCAGAAAGCAGTTTTCCTGGAGCCTGCAAGTTTCCTCTGTTTCTGTTTTAGCTGAGTTATAGCTCCACCTCCAAAACCTGTCAATCAGCCAATATCCAGGCTAGCCATCTCAATGTTGTCCAAGTTATAATATTTATTAGAATGCACCACAAAGCTACTTCACATGCGAAAAATGACACATGCTTTCTACCTTACACATTTTACAATAACAAATTAGGGGCTCTTTGAATTTTTCTTCAGCCATTACTTAAGCACTCTTCTTGACTCATCAGTTAGCAACATTTTTTGATCACCAGTAAGAAATCTGATTATTTTTTTTTTTAGATCTTAATGTGCCTGGGTAGTATACATATTTGGTAATATTACTTATTGCTCACAAGCCACATTTTTTTTTAGACTAAATAATGCATTGTACCACACGTACAAAAATCCTGAACACATTATGTTATTGCATACAACACTAGTCTAGTTCTGGAATAAAAATATGCACTGTTAGCAAATTATGATACAAAAGTAATAAAATCGATGTAAATGATTTAGATAATAAAATATTCAGAATCTAATGAACATATACATTATCTAGTTACGCACGTAACAAACAATTACAGATGGATAGATAAAATGAGGATGACTTTAAATGAAAATACGTAACATTTAATAACTTGCATTAACATCACGTCTAATAGCTGTTGAGACAAACATCCACATCACGCACATTGCTCATTAGACTTCTGCAGGAGGGTAGGTGCGGCTTCTACCAAATCATAATGATTGAACTGACTAATTATACACAGTAAATAATGAATGAGAATTACCATAGCATCTACATATTCATGAGTACTTGTCATAGCATCTCTAAGTGTTATAAATTAACTTGAAATATATATACATCTCACAGCAACCACAGAACATTAATTGAAACATTGCAACAAAGGGATCACTGACTAAACGCTTTTTTAAAATCATTTTATATGGAAAAACAACACAAAACAAAAAGAGCTCATTTGTCTATAGCTGAGTATTTTTACTTTCTCATCATAAAGAATGAAGCCCATGGAACAGCAAGCTAGGTGGAATGGGCCTTGACATAGCTAGGAGGCAGGCCTATGAATGAGTTGTGGCTTGATTGGTGTAAGTCAGTTAGGGGGAGTGGCCTAGTCCCATATAATGATACGCCATTTTAATTCAGTTTCCATTTTAATTTTAAAATCCCTTACCTGTTGGTAGCTGTTGCTGTCTTCCTGGTGTTTTTTTTTTTCTTCTTTGTCTTTCAGATGGATTCCGTGGCGGCTGAGAGTGATATGGCAGCGATCCTGGAAGGTGTCAAGGCAGCAGTTCGGCAGCATGGAGTGGCTTGCATGGAGCAGCAGCTGGGAGCAGCACTGAGTATGGCGGGTCCGTCGCCGTCGCCGGCGCGCAGGACAGCCCGTCGGACTAGGCCGCCGCAACGTTTGAGCCCTGATTCCGGTGCTGGCGTGGTTAGGGGCCGCAGCCCGTCAGCGGGCATGACAGGGGCCAGCTCGACGAGAGGTAGTGGCCGGGCTCGGATCCGCGGAGGTGGCGCCCCGGGGGCGGCCGCACACCATGGAAGTCAGTCAGGGGCTGTGGTGTGCGGTCTGGACAAGATGGCGCCGCGCCGCCCGGCGGCTGCCAGGAGTTCAGTTTCACCGGAGGCAGCAGGCCCCTTCACTGCACCCCTTCACTGGAAGGAGCAGCCAGCTGAGCGGAGCACACACGGTGAGTCGTCCCCTGGGGCTGTTAAGGCAAAAAGGGGCAAAAAGCAGGGGTTGGTGAGCGAGGCCCTCTTACCCTAGTAAGGTTCCGCTGAGGATGGGGCAGCCAGTATGGGCTTGGGCAACAGGGGACCCATAGCACCTGCAAGCTATTCCAGGGTAGGTAGGGAGGCGTCCAGAGCACTCAGCAAAGTACGGCAGGGTAGGGCCAGGCCGCAAGCACCACCTTCCAAAGCGCAGCAGCTGCAGGTGACAGGCCAGAGCACAGGGCGTAGGGCGCTGGTGACAGGTGGCGGGGTCACAGCAGGCAGCAGCATGGCCGCCTCCCAGATTGGCGCAGAAACGGGGCGCTGTAGGCCAACAGACTAGCGGGTGGGCAGGGACAGCCGCACTCCGGATAGGGCAGCCAGCCCCCCAGGGTGGCGTAGAGCCAGTGGGGGGGAATAGAGGGCTAGCCATCGCTCCAGGAGTAACCGGCGGAGCAGGCAGTGCAGTAGCAGTGGGGAATCTGTGGCTGGGCGTTGCCGTGGCTCACCCGTTAGGGGATCAGTCTCACAGGGGAGTGCCTCCAGGTCAGTGAGCGGGGGCTCCCCCGACAGGCGGGGCAGAAGATTTTCCGGGGATAGTTACGGCCGCAAGGGTCAGGATGCCGGGAGTCGCAGTCCGCATAGAGGCTCAACGGGTGAGGTCAGGGAAGATCTGGGTTCTGATGACGGCCTCCCCAGTTTTGCTTCTTTTGTTCACAGGCCATTGGATGTCAGGTCGGCGGGCCACAGGAGGCCTCAGGACGGCGGGGATTTCCAAGCAGCTTCGCCAGGACCATCACACGGCGAAGTTCGGGCAGCAGCCCCAGGATCAGCGACACCACGGGGTTTGGTCGGTGAGTCCCACAGTACACCACACTCTGGAGATTTGTTAGAGGGCTTAAAATCATTTCTTACATCGTGGAGTTCAGGTCTGGATAGGAGGGCTTCTTTTAGCAAGGCTTGGTTGCCAGGGTCGTCGGGTCTGGGGACGGGAGAGAAACCAATCACAGAACGGGCAGGGAGCAGTACAGGGGAGGTTATGGCGGCGTCAGCTGGGTCGGTAGCCACAGAAGTGGTGGCTGAGAGGGACCTGCTAGTGGGTGATATACCAGATGCAGCACGGCAGAATGTGCATGTGTCGTTTGCGGGTCCGCTAGGGTGTCATCTCAAATTGGAGGTTAAAGAGAAACTGTGGAAAGGGGAATTTGTGGAGATCTTCTCCCTTCTCCCATTAGAGGAATACCTAGACTTGAAGGAAGAGGATAAAAAGGATTCCAAGAAGGAAGAGGAAGAAAAACGGCGGCGGTATAGAAAAATCCCTAAAACGTTCGGGAATTGGCTGCGAGCCTTTTGCATACTGGCGAGTGTCCTGGGGGAGAAGGCACCTGAGAAATGCTCGCAGCTATTCTGTTACCTAGACGGTGTGTGGGAGTCTTACCGCACTTATGGGGGACTAGCTTGGTGGCGGTATGATGAACAGTTCCGTCAGAGGCTATCGGCTAATCCGGGAATGCGGTGGGATCAGATGGACCTGCCATTATGGATGAAGCTGATGATGGCGCAAAAGGCAGCTCCCTTTCGGGGGGGGGGGCTGGCGTCGGTCCCTCTTCCACCTCGACGGCTGCTCAAAGGAAGGGATTTTGCTGGCTCTTCAATGAGGGCCAATGTAAGTGGGACTCCGCATGCCGTTTTAGGCATGAATGCTCCGGATGCGGTGGGGGGCATGGTTACAACCGGTGTTTTAAGCGGGGTAAGCCTGCGGCAACAGGTAATGCCGGCGGTGCTTCAGCACCATCCGCTTCCTTTGGGGTGCTCGCCAGTGAAGGTAGACGCGATGCTCCCTTGGCTAAGCAGGTAAGGTAATCGGGAGGATGCCCGATTATTGTTTGAAGGGTTCACAAAGGGTTTTATCATACCTTTCCGGGAACGGGTGGTGGTTCCCCATTTCCGTAACCTGGCTCTGTGGGCGAACATCATGATGTAGTATGGGAGAAATTGCTTCATGAGGTTCGCCTGGGGCAGATGGCGGGGCCGTATGGGGAGCCACCGCTGCCGGATCTTAGGGTTTCTCCTTTAGGTGTAGTGCCCAAGAAGGAGGCGGGAAAATTTCGCCTTATCCACCACTTGTCGTACACGAAAGGGTCATCAGTCAATGATGACATTGACGGGGCTCTTTGTTCTGTTTCCTATGCATCATTTGACCAAGCGGTCGAGCTGGTAAAGGAAGCAGGACGGGGAGCGTTGTTGGCAAAGGCGGATATAGAAGCAGTTTTTCACCTTCTTTCCATCCACCCAAAGTGTCACTATTTATTAGGCTGTTATCTTGATGGAAATTATTTTGTAGATTTGTGTTTGCCTATGGGATGTTACATTTCATGTGCGTACTTTGAAAAATGTAGTACCTTCCTGGAATGGGTAGTGAGGGTGGAAGCGGGCACCAAGTTTGTGGTCCATTACCTGGACGATTTCTTGTGTGTCGGGCCGGCCGGCTCTGACACTTGCCGCTTCGGGCTACGGTGTCTCAAATGGGTGAGTCATGTTTTTGGGGTACCTCTGGCTCGCGACAAGACCGTAGGGCCTATTACATGCCTTAGCTTTTTGGGACTTGAAATAGATACGGTCGCCGGGGAATGCAGGTTACCACAGGATAAGTTGGAGTCCCTCCGTGATGCCATTTCAGAGTTGCGCAGGACAAAAAAGGCGACACTACGGACTATACAGTCCTTATTGGGGCGGTTGAATTTTGCATGTCGCATTATTCCGGTGGGAAGGGTATTCAACCGGTTCCTAGCCAAGGCCACGGCGGGAGTGCAGTCCCCTCATCACTTTATCAGGGTCACAGCCCCGATGAAGGAGGACTTGGGTGTGTGGGAGGCCTTCCTGAAGGATTTCAACGGGCGGGTCTTTTTTAGGGAAAAAAGTATTGAATCGCCCGAGTTGGAACTTTTTACCGATGCGTCAGGAAGCGTGGATTATGGGGCTTACTTTGCGGGTCATTGGCGTGCGGAGAAGTGCAGCCAGCCCACTTATTCGGAACTTGGCCTTTCTCGAGTTATTCCCATTAGTGGTAGCGCTCTCCTTGTGGGGTCAGGTCTTTCACGATAGGAGAGTGGTCTTCTTTACGGACAATATGGCTGCCGTGGAGGCGGTGAATAATCTTTCGGCTTCATCGGTCCCAGTGGTTCGACTCCTTCGTCGGTTTGTTTTGTATTGCATGCAGTTGAATATTGTTTTTCGTGCACGTCATGTTCCTGGATTCTTGAACGTAATTGCTGATTCGCTTTCTCGCTTTCAGTGGGAAAAATTTCGGTTGGAGGCTCCGAACGCACAAAGGGAGGGTCTGCCATGTCCGGATTACATGTGGCAGCTCAGGACCTCTTGCTTGGGAGACTGATCAGGGATTTGTTGGCTCTGGGCACGTTGGCGGCGTATAGTAAAGTATGGAAAAGGTGGGACGAAGCTTTGGGCTGTACGGGGGATCTGGTCTCCGCAGAGGTAAGTCTCGATACACTATTATGGTTGCTTTGCCGGCTATTCGCAGCAGGGGCTTCTCCAGCAGTGGTCGGCCGGAACCTTGCAGCGTTGGCGTTCCTCTTCAAGCTCAATGGGTGGGAGGATTCGACAAAGTCCTTTATAGTACGGCAGGCAGTGAAGGGTTATCGTAAGGGGAAGTTGGAACCTGACACTAGGAGACCGGTGTCTTTTGCCTTGCTTCAACAACTGTTGGGAGTCCTGCCAGGTTTATGTTTCTCCTCGTTCGAGGTCTTGTTATTTAAGGTTGCTTTTGTATGGGTCTTTTTTGGGGCTTTTCGGGTGAGTGAAATTGTAAGTGGCAGCAGAATTAGGCAAGGTGGTCTTCAGTTTGCGGACGTGGAATTGGGGGTAGAGCAGGTAGCTATTCGATTGCGGCGCTCAAAGACAGATGTCTTTGGGAGAGGTCGTACGATTAAACTATTTTCACTACCTCAGGTTGAGGCTTGCCCGGTGAGCAGTGCTCGTCGATATGTGGAGATCCGTCCAAAGGGGCAGGGTTCGTTTTTTCGGCATGCGGACGGTTCGGCGATGTCTAAGTTTCAGTTCACTAGGGTCTTTAAGTTGGGTTTGGAACGCTTGGGCCTGGATCCCACGCAGTTTGGCACCCACTCGTTTCGGATCGGGGCTGCCACGGAGGCGGCGAGGTTGGGCCTAGGTGATGATTTAGTTAAAAAGATTGGGAGATGGGAATCGCTCAGGTTCCGCTCTTATGTCCGACCTGATCTTTTAATGTAAAGCAAGTTTGATGTTGTGGGGTACAATTACGATGGCCCGGTGGTTATAAGTTATTTCTTTCATTTTCAGGTGGAGTAGGCCACTCCTATGTCTACTGGGCGGAACGGAGAGCTGCAGTTCGGAGACAAGGCACGCAGCTTGGCTTTCCAACAGATGTTTTACGATTGTTATGGTTTGGTTTTCGGGGTTTTGGTTGGAGAGACATGTGTTTGGAATTATTTCGGAAGATCGGTCAGGGGGAGGTTCCCGAATTCATATTGTTCCACGCAGGGGGGAATGATTTTGGTCTGGTGCCACAAAGGGAATTAGTTAGTTGTATAAAGAGGGATGTGGATAAGTTGAGGTCCTTACTTCCCGGGGTGGTTATTGTATGGTCAGAAACGGTACCGAGTTTCCATTGGCGTCATGCGCGGGATTTCGCAGCTATGGCAAGATGTAGGCGCAAGTTTAATAAGTTGGTGGCGATTTTTATTAAAAGGTCTGGTGGGGTGGTAGTTAGACATAGGGAGCTGGAGGATATGTTGCCAGGATATTTCAGGCGTGATGGCGTGCACCCCTCAGAGGTGATTTTAGATTTTCTCAACTTGGGCTTCCAGGACGGTTTGAGACAGGCGTTGTTCATTCGGGGTGGGGGCGCCCAGGAGGCTTGAGGTGGTCAAGCTCTGTGCTGTGGCGGGGGATGGATTAGGTTAATTGGGGGGTAGGTTGTTTTTTGGTAAGTGGGATAGGTCAGGAGGAATACTTACCTTTGGATTTGGTGGTAGGTTCGAGCTCGTCGGTAGCTCCGAACCTGGGGGTGTAGGGGTGTCACGGTATGCCCCTACACTGGAAATGGATGCCCTTGGTGGCTGGGATAATGGTGTAGGGGTGTCTTGGTATGCCCCTACAGTGGAAAGGGATGCCCTTGGTGGCTGTGATAATGGCGTAGGGGTGTCTTGGTATGCCCCTACAATTGGAAATGGATGCCCTGGGTGGCTATGTTAATGTTTATGTTAGTTATACTATGTTACATGGTTATATGGATGTATTCTGTAAAATGTTTTAGGTCATTGTCTGGGTGTTTAGTTATGTTAATTGGGGGGATGTCTTTCTAATCGCTGTTGACAATTACCTTTTAAATTTATATTTTATTATTTATATATTTAATAAAGCCGTGGAATATTTTGCCAAAAATTCATGTGTCTGTAATTCTTGAAGGTTTCTAATTGGTTTATAACAGGAATAGGCCAAAAAGACGATAATGTGCATGTCATGTGATATATATATATATTTTTGCATTTTAATTGCTCTATTAACATGGGGATACTGATATATATGGCATGAAGGAAATTAAACAAAAAACATCCTCTGTACCTCTGAAGTGCATGAACCCAATACTGATTACTCAAAAAATCATAGTAATGTTACTGTTTGACTATCCTGCTGCCCTGCTCTCTTTCCCCTCTATTTCCATCTATAGTTTTCAATTACTACATCTACTGATTACAATTTGAGGAAGTTCTTTAAGTTTACCCCTCATCTTTTTCAGATGTTTTTTTTTTTGTGTGTCAATAGATTTAAATATCTACCATTATATATCATCACCTTTCTTGTGTGAGTTTTTTTTATTATTATCATTTTTCTGATGTTTGAGGGATGCACATACATACTGATACTGATGAGAATATGCGTGGACCATGTGTGTTCTGACTGCGCCCAGGTGTGTGTTAATGTAGAGCTAAATTGTCCTCCCTCTATCCTGTTTAGGGTTATAGGCAAATCTGTATTATTTTGGTTTAGTTTGCTGATTAACTGAAGAGTAAAAATATCTATCTATTTTTTTTTTTATTAAATGTTTAAGTATTGTTTAAAAATCTATTTTATCTGAAAGTACAACATGATCTATAGTGCGGTTCCCAACTACGCTAATGAGAAACTCGAACATTTGTAAAGAATATGTGTTCAATACAATTGCTGTTGAGATCGATAGTTTACTCATATAAGTAAGTCAATTCCAGTCTTATCTGACTACATTGTTGACAACACTATTCTGCACTGGAGTAGTATTTAACTTTTTATATAAAAACAAAAGCAATTTTTTTGTCAAATTAGTAATATGCATTTTGGTGATATATTTGGGATTTATTTGAAAAATAGTAAGCTTTGAGATTTTTTTTCTTTTTGCATTTTTTGTGTGATTTTGGCCCAAAACTTGCATATCTTTTTTCACTCCCATGTGTACAATGGGAGCCTCACAATTGATTTATGTTTTATTCTGTTAGCAGATACGAAAGCAATTATATGATTAGTTAGTAAGTTTGTACTGAGGACAAATACATTGCAAATTATACACTTTTTTAAATCATTGAAGTGTCTAGAACAGGGGTTCCCAATAATTTTTTTTCTGTGGAGCCTTTTGACTTAGTGTATCAACATCGTGAACCCCCCCCCCCCTAAAATAAAAACACTTTTGCGCCGTTGAATAAACTTTATTTTTGTATGTGCTGGTGTGTGTCTTTGTGTCAAGGTGTGTGTATCTGTGTGTGTATGTGGCAGTTTGTGTATCTGTGTGTCAGTGTGTATCTGTGTGTGTGTATGTATCTGATACACAAATACACACACATTGGCACATAGTGGCACACAGATACACACTGACACACAGATACACAAACCTTGACACACAGATACACACACCTTGACACACAGTTTGTATCTGTGTGTGTGTATGTATGTATGCTTCTATCTGTGTGTCAAGGTGTGTGTATCCGTGTTTGTATGTGCCGGTGTGTGTATCTGTGTTTGTATGTGCCAGTGTGTGTATCTGTGTGTCAGTGTGTATGTATCTGACACACAAATACACACACACTGGCACATAGTGGCACACAGATACACACACTTTGACACACAGATACACACACATTGACACACAGTATGTATCTGTGTGTCAAGGTGTGTGTATCTGTGTGTCAAAGTGTGTATCTGTTTGTATGTGCCAATGTGTGTATCTGTGTTTCAGTGTGTATGTATCTGACACACAGACACACACACACTGGCACTTAATGGTACACAGAAACACACTGACACACCGATACATACACCTTGACACAGAGTGTGTATCAGTGTGATTGTATGTATCTCTGTGTCAAGGTGTGATTATCTGTGTGTCAAAGTAAGTGCATCTGTGTTTGTATGTGCCGGTGTGTGTCAAGGTGTGTGTATCTGTGTTTGTATGTGCCAGTGTGTGTATCTGTGTGTCAGTGTGTATCGCGGGCGTCTCCTTTCCTATGGAACAGCCTGCCTGCCACTATCAGACTCTCCCCTAGTCTTCAGTCTTTTAAGAAGTGCCTTAAAACCCATCTTTTTAGGAAAGCTTATGGCCTCACATAGTAACCGCTACCTCACATATCTGTCTCTTGCCCACATACCTCATATGTCTGTCTCTACTCTCTTCTCCAGCTCTGCTTCACTCCCACCTTATTTGATAGCTATTTCCTGTCCTATTGTGTTTTATACCCCACCTCCTATAGACTGCAAGCTCGTTTGAGCAGGGTCCTCTTCAACCTATCGTTCCTGTAAGTTTTCTTGTAATTGTCCTATTGATTGCTAAATCCCCCCTCGTATAATATTGTAAAGCGCTACGGAATCCGTTGACACTATATAAATGGCAATAATAATAATAATTTGTGTGTGTGTGTATTTGACACACAGCTACACACACACTGGCACATAGTGGCACACATATAGACACATTGACACACATATACACATACTGACAGATACACACACCTTGACACACCTTGACACACACACTGGCACATACATTGACACACACAGATACTGACACACACAGACACTGACACACAGTGACCCATACACACCTTGACACACAGATACACAAACTGGCACATACACACACAGATTCACACACAATGATGATGAAATTAAAATATTTGCAATGCACATAAGTCAATATTCAAAGAAGCTTTGAAGCGGTTCCAAAGGCAAAGTGTTTCACCATGTCTTTGAAATTATTACATTGTTTGGTGTTTCTGTTATTTTGACAACTCTTTGAATACTAATTTACAAAACACCTATACACCTATAAAAATATAATTAAATAAAACCTAAATAAAGTGGAGAGAATGTAAAGCAAAATAATTAAATTTGTCATCTTAATTAATTAAACAAGTAGGTATTATCAAGATTATTATCAATCATAATACAGAAAAACGATAATAAGTTTAAAAAAAATAAGAGCTAGTTTCCAACTTAGATCAAAATAGTCTACCTATAGATGCTATTCTTTATAGATTGCTGTGTTCTCGCTGGTTGTCCACGTATAAATGTGTAGATGATCCATATTTATTTATATATTATATTTTAGCACATACCTTTCAGCGCTAAATTATATAGTATACATTTTAGACTTGGACATCTTTATATGTCCTTTGTAAGACATTTTTAGAATACTATTCTATAGACGTATTTAAAGGACAAATATGGCTGAATACCTTTGAACTCGTTTACATTACCTTTTCTTAGTGAAATATATCACAGAAAAGTTCACCTTAAAATGCCAGGTATTTAAACTACACCAGACTCTGCCTATTTTACGTGATGTGAAGCATACAGCCTACATACATAATGAAACAAATCAGGTGCATTATTTTGTTGAAAAAATATTGTCAATATTAAAAGTGACAAAATATTAATTAATAACAATTTTTTAAAAATTTTAACATGCACATTTTCTCTCCCGGTTAACGACTTTAATTTTTTTTTGCATATTAATTACCTGCAGAAACAGAGAATATGAGAGCTATAAGAATGAGCAAAAGCTCATAAAAACCTCAATAGCTTGCCATTCTTAATCCCCACTCTGGTAAAAAAAAAAAAAAAAAGGTTTTTGCTCACTTGTGCCATGACTGCTGTCTCCTTCGATCACCAAAAACCTGTCCTTCGTCATCCACCAAATTCAGGCTGAAACTCCCCAAGCCCGTCCGGGCATTATTCACTTACCAAACTTGTTGGCGCAGGAAACCCGCAGCTGTGACAAAAATAAAAAACAAAGAACACAAAAAACAACAATTCCAGTACAGAATAATTGGGAAGGGTGGGCGGGGAAAGACACTGTCAGGCTCTGTTCACCAGTAGTCTGGTAAGTTTCCAAGAATTAATTGTTTCCAACTGTCAAACCAACTGTATCTATTTTGTTGCTATGCCAACTCCTCAGGGCAGCAGTCATGCTCCCCCCTCCCTATTTACTCCAGGAATTGGCCTTTAAAGAGAGAGAACCTAAACCATTTACTTTTCAGACTAATACTGCCCCGAAAGGCAGTCTAGATTTCAAATTCTAACACGTTCCTCCTGCACAAGAGATAAAGCAACCCTGGGATACTGAGGTCTTTTCAGGTTATGGTTTTGGATTGTATGTTTTCTAAGCAGGGCTATCTTTAATGCGGGGCAAACGGGGCAGCTGCCCCAGGCCCAGTTACTCCTAGGGGGCCCAAGGCAGCTGCCCTGTGGGCCCCGCTGTCCTCAACAATTTATTCGGGCACCGCACTCTAAGGAGGTCAACTGGGTGGCCCATGCACTTTGGGGCCACCCGGTGGGCTTCTATCAGCAGGGGCCCAGTCGGGTGCTGTGGCCCTTCAACAGCACGACCGGGCCCTTGCTTTTCGGCAACATGGGAGGAAGGGTGTGCCAGAGAAGCCACCATCTAGCAAAAGGTAGGAAACTGGAGGGTGCGTTTAAAAATGTTTTTACATGTGTGTCAGTATGTTTGTGTGTGTGTGTGTGTGTCAGTATGTCTGTGTGTGTGTTTCAGTATGTCTCTGTGTGTGTCAGTATGTCTGTGTTTGTCAGTATGGTTGTGTGTGTGTTTCAGTATGTCTCTGTATGTGTCAGTATGTGTGTGTGTGTATCAGTGTATGTATGTGTGTGTGTGTGTGTGTGTGTGTTAGTATGTCTGTCAGTTTATATGCCTGTGTGTGTGTGTAAGTATGTCTGTGTGTGTGTCAGTATGTCTGTCAGTGTATATGCCTGTGTGTGTGTCAGTCAGTGTATGTGCCTGTGTGTGTGTCAGTATGTGTGTCAGTGTCTGTCAGTGTATGTGCCTGTGTGTGTGTCAGTATGCCTGTCTGTAGGTGTCAGTGTGCTTGTCTGTGTGTGTCAGTATGTCTTTCAGTGTTTGTATCTATGTCTGTCAGTGTATGTGCCTGTGCGTGTCAGTATGTATGTCAGTGTTTGTGTCACTATGTCTATCAGTGTGTGTCTGTGTGTGTCAGTATGTCTGTATATGTGCCTGTGTGTATGTCATTATGTCTGTCAATGTATGTATTTGTGTGTGTCAGTATGTCAGTCACGTATGTGTCTGTGTATCTGTAAGTTGTCAGTGTGTGCATCTGTTTGTAGTCAGTGTGTGTATCTGCATGTGTCAGTATGTCTGTCGGTGTATGTGCCTGTGTGTGCGTGCGCATCAGTATGTTTGTCAGTGTATGTGTGTGTGTCAATATGCCTGTCAATGTATGTATTTGTGTGTGTCAGTATGTCAGTCAGTTTCTATGTCTATGTATCTGTATGTGTCTGTGTATCTGTAAGTAGTCAGTGTGTGTATCAGTGTATTTGCATGTGTGTCAGTGTGTCTGAGCACCAAAATTATATTTAAACACACATTCAAAAAGCAACACTACACATAAATGCATGCTTGCATCCAAACTCCCACACCACATACAAACACATTCAGACAAACATCATACAAAACATGCTTACATCCAAACAGTGCAACATACAACCCTGCAAGAATGGGAAATTGGTAGAACCCCACCTGTCAATGCATTGTTCAAATTGCATGACAGAGAGAGTTCTACCTTCTGTCCAACATTGCAATTGGGTGGGCCAGATAAAATTCTTGCACCAGGGATCTTTATACTTTAGCTCCGCTACTGCATTGGGGTGGTGGGCGTGATTGCATTTAACCCCTTAAGGACACATGACATGTGTGATTCCCTTTTATTCCAGAAGTTTGGTCCTTAAGGGGTTAAGGGAGTGGGCGGGGGGGGGGGGAGAAGGTGAGGGGGCACGGTCTATTTATCAAGTATTTTATGAGAAAGAATTTCTCATTTTTAAATACACGATTGAGTATACAGAGAAGTTCTACCTTCAAGTTCCCAAATACAATATTAGGATAATTCTGCATTTTCCTGATCAAACCATGGCAGCATTAACTAATGAGTAACTCCTCCCAGATACAGCCAGTAAACAAAACAGAGTCTCTAACATGCAGTTTTTAGAAATTTACCATTTTTACGTAAATATTCTTTTTTGTTTCATATAAGATTTTAATCTTGGTAAGAATCTAGGCTTAAAGTTCACCTCATAAATAATATAGTTGTAGTCCTTATTTGACATTCTTATAATTATTATTATTATTGTAATTATTCGACGGTGTTAGGCTAAGACAATTATATTCTCCTTGTAATTGCTATCCATACAACCAGGTTTCTGGTAATTGAATGGCATACAAACAAGATTTCTTTGTCTAATTAGAATTAGTGGAGATGTCCTGGTTTTTAACTCTTGTTGACCCGTAACTTTCTGACAAATCTGTCCAGGGATGATGTATTTCAAATTCCAGATAGAGGTAGCCCATCAGTTCATGCATCTCAGTTTGTTTATTGCTCTTGTTAGCTGGACTTAAAAATAGAATGTAGCATTTTTTTTTTATTGGGGACACTAGTAGCCACAGTGATGTTTTGGTAGATTAAGGTGACAATTATAGTCACACCTTATTAAAAATTGTGTTTGCATTTGTGAATAACTTTATATTCTCATCTTAAAAAAAACTGCTAGTATAGCATACCAAAGATTAGATGAAAGCTTCCAACACATTACAGGAAAGCTTGTGAAACATTATATATAAATTGGTTAAAGTACAAAATTACATTTCTATATCTATGGTGGAAACATCAATAAAGAGCAATCTCAGAAATAGGAAGAAAAAGAAAAACGCGATCAATTGAGCTTTCATTCAAAGCTTTAGGTAGAAGCAATTTCATTGATAATCCTTCTGTTAGATTGCCTTTCTCAGGTTCAAGTTGTCAATAATCCTCCTGTAATAGTGGAATGAATACACCCAGTATAGTAAATCTGCTGTAATGAAGCAGATGGAAAAGAATTAGAATGTATAAGAAAAAAATCATAGGTCCATTTTAATCTGCCATCATATATACATATTTACATTTTAACTTGGTCTTGTGCTTAGGGTCATTGTCATGCTGGAATGTCCAAGAGGGTTCATTGCGCAACCTTCGTGCAGAACAATGCAAATTGTCTGCCAGTATTTTCTGATAACATGCTGCATTCATCTTGCCATCAATTTGCAGAAGATTCCCCATGCCTTTAGAGCTCACATCACCCCCAAAACATCAGTGAGTCACCACCATGCTTCACAGTAGGGATTTTCACTAAAGGCCTTGTTGACCCCTCTCCAAACACAGTGCTTATGGTTTTCACCATAAAGCTCTATTTTGGTGTCGTCACTCCAGAAGCGTGCCAGAAGCTGTGAGGTGAGTCAAGGTGTTGTCGGGCATATTGTAACCCGAGCTTTTTGGTTTCATTGGCGCAGTAAAGGCTTCGTTCTGGCAACTTGACCATGCAGCTCATTTTTGCTCAAGTATTGCTCAAGCCTGTATTTCTCCTGAGGCTACCTATGGGTTTTTCTTTGTGTCCCAAACAATTATTCTGGCAGTTGTGGCTGAAATCTTTCTTGGTCTACCTGACCTTTGCTTGATATCAAGAGATCCCTGCATTTTCCACTTCCTAATAAGTGATTGAACAGTACTTACTGTCATTATTATATCAAGACTTTGTATAACTTTTTTATATCCTTTTCCATCTTTATAAAGTTCCACTACCTTGTTACGCAGGTCTTTTGACAGTTCTTTTCTGCTCTCCACGGCTCAGTATCTAGCCTGCTCAGTGCATCCATGTGAGAGCTAACTAACTCATCGACTATTTATACACATACACTAATTGCAATTTAGAAAGCCACAGGTGTGTGAAATTAACCTTTAATTGCTATTTAATCTGTGTGTGTCACCTTGTGTGTCTGTAACAAGGCTAAACATTCAAGGGTATGAAAACGTTTGATCAGGGTCATTTGGGTGATTCTTTATCATTATGATTTAAAAAGGAGCCATACAACTATGTGATATAAAAAATGTTTTTAAATGATCACTATCCTTCAATAAAAAACATGTGTCTTTCATATTTTTAAAATCAATGCTACAATTTCACAATTTCTGCAAGGGTATGCAAACTTTGAAGCACAACTGTACATTGCATAGGCCTACCACCAGACATTGTACCCCATTTTTGGAAGATCTGATTGTAGCAAAGTAATGCCTGCTCTTGTAAAATTAATCCACTTACTTGGGAACTTCTTTGTCCTTCAGGCTGTCTGTGCACTTGTTCTTGTATAGTGTATGAATTGGCCACAGCAGCACCCTTATAATGTATGAATGTTCAGGTGAGTACAGCTCTCTTGGTTTCATATGTAAACCTATTTGGGAGTCCAGGTCAACTCTTCCGTATTACACCCCTCCCTATCACAGGTGCATTATTCCAGGGCCCTATGTAACCTTGCAGAGAGTCCCAATAGGAAGCATTTCCCCAGTAAGTAGGTTAATCTCATAAAAGCCTGTATTAGGTTGCTAGAGTAGGACCTGCCAAGAATGGGGTACATTGTCATTGTGGCAGGCTTATGCAATGATGCAATTTATGATCATATACTGTATCTAAACCCTGTTAGTTTTACCTGAGTCAGGTGTTTAAAAACAAAAAAATATATACAATTGTGTGAGCTTTATGGATGGTGTTTAGTGACTGGGTGTCACGGTACCTTGCATTGCCCAGACTGTTGAACAACCTGGGGAGGTCCAGAAAGGGGAGAGGGACCCTTCCCACGGTCCATCTCATGTCTCCAGCAGTTCCGACGCCGGCCGCTGTAACTCTGCCCCTTTTATGACAAAGCGCGAACGTGCCAACGTATGACAACGAGGATGTCACAGTCCTCCAAAATGTTGGAGTTTGACCTTTTTAGGGGCGTGGCTATAAATTAAAGGCGTAGGATATTAAAAGGACATTCAAGATATGGATCATTGCCCTGTTGTGGTTTCTGTTTACAGTTCCCAAGAGTGCGTTGTATTTCTGTGTCTGCTTTGGTATTTTGATCTTAGCTTTCTCCTGACTATTCTCCGTTTTGTTCTCCCTTACTTGGCTATTGGTTTTTCACTTCCCTGATTTCTGACTTCCCTGACTCAGATTGTCCCTGACCTTTCTTTATCTAACAACGTATAACCCGGCCATTCTAAGGACCGGTAAACATCTAATCTATTATCATATTCACTGCGTGTTGGATTACTAGGTATAGTGACACTGGGCTAGATCTTGTATGTTTTTATATCTGAATATATCTTGTGTATGTATATATAGGTGCAGACTGTGCAAAAAGGACTCTGAGACAATCCAGTACATAGTGGCTGGTTGAAAGATGTTAGCAGGAACAGCATATGCTGAGAATCACAACCAAGTTGCTGGGATTGTGTACAGAACATCTGCACAGAATATGGGCTGGACCTGGCTTAGTCCAGGTGCGAGATACAACAAAGAGTATTTGAGAATGACAGGTCTAAGATACTGTGGGACTTTCAGATCCAGACAGACAAGCAAGTACTGGCCAACCAACCTGACATTGTTGGTAGACAAGGAACGTAAGACGGCCGTCTTGGTGGATGTGACAATAACCAGTGACCATAACATCAGGAAAAAGGAACATGAGAAGATGGACATATACCAAGGACTGAAAGAAGAGCTATAAAGGATGTTCAATGTGCAAAATAGTGACAAGTTGTGTGTTGCCTTTTTATTTTAACAAATAACAGATTTTCAAATTGTATCTCTTTTTTGAGGTCTTATTTGTCTACATCAATGTAAACAATAGGACATGAAACTTTAAGTTTGCTTTGATGATACACTGAGTACATTAATCATAACTAACTGCAAAAAAACTCAATAGAAGATTATGAATTATTACATTAAAAAAAATCAATATTCCAATCTTATTTTTATTATGTAATCTAGATTAGAAAATGAAACTTCTCAACAGTCCAATCAGTACTTGATGCACAAAACAATATATTTAATAAGCATGTAATCCATCATGCATTTTGGCAATTCTATTTTCCACGTTGATAACTGCTTGTTCTTTCCGACAGAAAAAAAGAATATATACTGAAAGCAGTGTCAGTTTTATAAAGAATAAATATGACTAATGCATATTTATATAAATATTTATTTTCCATTCTCATTTTCTAAACTCAATCCTCATTTCTTGCATTCCATCACCTATCTAATTTTAACTGAACAGATACCAGAGAAAGTATATATAGAAAATGGTAATCTAATTATATTTGTGATTGAAATCACACCTCAGTCAAATAAACAGACTTGTAACTCTGTATAATTTTGTTACCTGGTTTTTCTATCTTTACCCACTAGCTGTGAAAGGAGAGAGAAGTGTTGAATTTCCTTCCTACGTGTCAACGCAGTGCCATTCTTGTGGAAATAATTAGTTCACTTGGCCATTGTCTTCTGTGTGATGTGTCGAGAAAGAGTATTTTATTTGTTAGTCAATAAAGAAAAGTATGTATTTGGCTAAAATCTAAGCATTGATTTAAAATGAATTATATATTGAGTTGTTGATCTGAATTAGGCAGTCTACCGGCGTAGGTGGACTCCCACTAACTTTTTTTTCCAAGGGTCTAAAGCCATTTTGGGTACAAAGAGCTAAATGTTGAAAGACATTTGATTGGTTTCCATGGTAATGTCTCCTTGTTTAGCCACTTTCACCAGTGCAATTACCTGCTGGCTTGACATGTTCCCATGGTGATTGCCCCACTTGTACTGTAGACCACCTTATAGAACAAAATACTGAAAATATCTCCCAAATTATGTTTACTTATTTATTGTTTATTCAGCCCTAAGCTGCTTATGTTATGTGTCAGGGGCAGATACAATTCCCATGATTCTTTGCAAAACTCAGGCCTACAGTGAATACTACAATCCAATATGTCTTGAATATGTAAATAGTTTTCATAACTTTTACATTAGTGATAAATAATATATTTCTTAGAAATTAGCTTTTTGTCTTTCTTCTAAAAACATATCCTTGATAAATCCTTCATAATGCACACCAGGGTGTTTATGCTGAAGGTAGTGACTCAATTCAGTAAATAAGACTAAGGGCACATTGTTAATCTAATTAAGCCAAGATATATATAGATATAAGAAATATAAGAAAGTACTTGCTTATTTTTCTTGGCCTGTCTTTTCGATATTCACCATAAATAAAATTATACTTGCATGAGTTGAATGCCTTTTTTTGTCCTTAATAATTCAGTGTATTATTATTTCTTTCTGCACACTATATTGTACAGGATATTTTTATTCCTACCAGCGCTTCATGATATGAGGCTTGTTGTGTCACAAACATGATATAAACGAGAGAACAGAAATTTATGCCTCTATAACCTTCACTACAACTGAAGTACCTGCAGTGCTGTCAGACATATAAGAAATCAAAACAAAACAAGAAAAAATATCTTACGAGTGGCCAATATAAATCTTTTCTTTAAAGTAAAAAAAATAAAACAAAGTAAAATAAGTAAAAAAAAAACATATATCAAAAAAGAAGTTATCTTCTGTTTACTTCTAAGTAACATTCCAATTTTAAACCACTCTTTTTACAATTTCTGTAAAAACTATTTCCATCATGGGGAAAGATAGAGTTACAAACAATAATGCAAAATCAAAACATCAGTTGACTATCTGTGATTTCCTATCATTTTTTTAAAAATACTTTAACATAACGACAGCTAGGTAGAAGATAAGATTAGGTTCCTTGGCATCTCTGCGGTGAAAGACTGGGGTTATACATTGTATATTATCTTTGTCACAGTGCCGCGGGTTTCTGTCTGCGTGACCGCACTGAAAAACAGCGATCACGCCAACAGAAATAACAAACACTCACCTAACCCACACAGTGGTGTATCCTGGTTTTGTGCTGCCCTAGGCAGGACAAAACTCAGGCGCCCCTCCCCTTCCCCCCCCCCTGCCACCCCCACCCAACCTTTCCCCCCGCCCCACATTCTAAATACACACACACACATTCACTGACAGATACGCATACACTAACTAACAGAAACACACACTCGCTAACAGAAACACACACACACTAACAGACACACTCACACTCAGTAACAGACAAACACACTTACTAACAGACACACACTAACAGACACACACTACCTCACTAGCAGACACAAACTAGCAGACACACACACTCACTAACACACACACACACACACACTAACAGACACACACACTAACAGACACACACAGTCAGACACACACACACACACTAACAGACACACACACACTAACAGACACACACACTAACAGACACAAACACTAAGACACAGACACACACACTAACAGACACACACACACACTAACAGACACACACACACTAACAGACACAAACACTAACAGATACAGACACCCACACTAACAGACACACACACTAACAGACACAGACACAGACACTAACAGACACACACACTAACAGACACTGACACACACTAACAGACACTGACACACACTAACAGACACAGACACACACTAACAGACACAAACACTAACAGACACACACTCACCCACCCACATTAACACATTTTTTTAAATTTATTTTTAACACATTTTTAAAAAAAATATTTTTAACACACTCACACTCAGTAACATACAAACACACTTACTAACAGACACACACTAACAGACACACACTACCTCACTAGCAGACACAAACTAGCAGACACACACACTCACTAACGCACACACACACACACACACACACCAACAGACACACACACTAACAGACACACACAGTCAGACACACACACACACACACTAACAGACACACACACACTAACAGACACACACACTAACAGACACAAACACTAAGACACAGACACACACACTAACAGACACACACACACTAACAGACACACACACACTAACAGACACAAACACTAACAGACACAGACACCCACACTAACAGACACACACACTAACAGACACAGACACAGACACTAACAGACACACACACTAACAGACACACACACTAACAGACACTGACACACACTAACAGACACAGAGACACACTAACAGACACAAACACTAACAGACACAGACACACACTCACCCACCCACATTAACACATTTTTTTTAATTTATTTTTAACACATTTTTTAAAAATTTATTTTTAACACATTTTTTTAATTTAACACCCCTCCCCCCCCCCAGCCTCCTTACCTTTGGGAATGCTGGGGAGGGGGGGTGTCTCTTCCCCCCTGGTGGTCCAGTGGCTGCTGGGCGATCGGGCGGCACTGCCGGGCGGGCGGCGAGGGAGCACTTCCTCTGAGCTGTCTGCTCAGCTCCCTCGCGCGCCTCAGAGTGAGGCTGGGAGCCGGAATATGACGTCATATTCCGGCTCCGCCTCCCAGCCTCACTCTGCGGCTGGTGAGGGAGCTGAGCAGACAGCTCAGGGGAAGTGCTCCCTCGCCGGCCGCCCACCAGCGCTGTCCGACCGCCCAGCAGTCCGCCGGCAGGTCTGTTAGCCGTAAGGCTAACAAGACATTTGCCTTGGGCATTTGGGGGCGGCTTTTTTTGCCGCCCCCTGGAAAATGCCGCCCAAGGCAAATGCCTTGTTTGCCTCGCGGCTAATACGCCCCTGAACCCGCAGCAGATCAAGACACTTCCTCCTTCCATCTCGGTTCCCGGCATGTGCAGCGTTAACAGAGATGCCGGCGGCTGCGGTTCCAATTTTAATAAAGAAATACCCTTTGTCCATATCAAAGATAGCGCTTACGTGCGTTCGACGTCACATCATAGATGTGCACGCACGTTTTGGGGTCAGAGGTCACATATAGCCAATTACAGCTCTAGGAGTGTTACTTAAACCCAAATTACCTTTTGATCAGTGCCCTGTCGTGGTTTCCCTTAGCTGGTTATCCGAGAGAGTGTTCCTGATCGTTGTATTTCAGGTATTTTGACTTTGGCTTAGTTTGACTTCCCTGATTTCTGGTATCCTTGACTTTTGGCTTTCCCTCATCGTTGTGTCTCATTCTGTATCCCTGATCTTGGCAAGTATTCTGACTACTTTTGGATATGTTAAGTCCGGCCATTCTAAGGTCCGGTTATTTGTTATCCTTAGTCCTAGGTGTGATACTATTTCAGCGTGCTGGATCACTTAGTAATCCTGACACCCCTCAGTGAAAGATTGGGGTTATACATTTGTATGTGGCTCATCCCCCAGATTACATTTGCTTTATAAATACCGAAAACAAAAGACTCCTACCACTAAAGGTAAGTTGCAATGACGTTTGCATCTTACTCCCAGAGTATCTGGAAAATAGTTACTTTAAAAAGAATAATACAGGCACTCGTTGCGCAGTTTCATTTGAGCTTAATTAATATTAATGTGAAAAAAACTGGTACAATAATAGAATAACTGAAATAATTGTTTTGTACAAATTGGGCAATGTACAGGGAACAGGCCACTCGATGTTTTTTTCAACATTCAAATTAAAATGCCTCACTGGTAATTTTTGTATGGTTCTTATATCAGTGGGTAGAGGGTAAGAATACATGCACCGATGACTACTGTAGACTTGGCAATTATTAATCTTACTTTATAAGTATTTCTTCATATGGAATGATTACTGAAAACACCCTACGAACACATACATGTAAATAGTGTGCTAGGAATTTAGTTTATTAGTCATTTAGTTATGTTATTATTCACCAAATGTGAAGAGCATTGCCTTTTGATTTAGCAAGGCATTGCTAATGCCAAGGGGACCCCAATATCTCTTTATATCCCAATCAACTAACATGAAGGTCATTTGGGATGTATCCTAACATTGTACTAAGGGACACTCCAAAATAAATTAAATAATATGACAGAAGAAAGATATTGGATTTAGTTTGCTGACACTCAATTTATCACCAATAGATCATCTTGATACTATGGATAAAAGAAGAGAGAAGGCAGTGATATCAGGTACCTTGGGACCTAAGTCTGGGGTTAAACCATTTACCAATTATTTGTAGATAAGATGGCACCCAGACACTCCTGCCCAAAAGAAGTGTATGTTTAAATTGACACTGCAGACCACTGCAGACTCTAGCTGGCTTTACCCACTGCAGACTCTAGCTGGCTTCAGTAGAGCAGGAGAAATGCAATTAAAATGTATACAGACCATACAATAAAGGAAGTATCACGGCCTTAACCCCAACGTAGTGGCGGACCTAAAGTAGAGAGGTGCAAGAATTTTTTGGGGCCTCCCTATTGCACGGGTGATTAGAAGGTAGATCCTCATCTGTCGTGTAACTCCAGAAATGCATTGACAGCTGGGGCTCTACCATTTACCCATGTTTGCAGGTTTGTATTTAGTACTAAACAGTTTTGTGTGTTTGAATGTAAACAGGTTTTTGTATGGAATATGTTTGTATGTGGTGTTGGTGTGACTGCAAGCATGTATTTATGTGCAGTGTTGTTTTTTTAATGCAGAGGTGTATTTACATATAATTTTGGTGTCTAACACAGACGTGTGTTAGAACATAGTGTTGAAGTTTGAATGCAGGGGTGTATTTGTGTGTAGTGTTAGTGTGTGAAAGCTGAGATGTATGCACATATACACACACACACATATATATACACACTGAAACACATGCAGACACACAGATATACACACTGGCACACATGTAGATATACAGACACATATACACACTAACACACAGATACACAACCTGCCACAAATGAAAATACACAGACATACACATAGATGCACCGAAACACACAAAGACAACATACAGATACACACACAGCCTTCATACAGATACACACACATATATACACACTAACCCATATACTAGCACATATAGAGACAGACAAACTGACACACACACACAGACACACTGCCGCACACTGACAGACATACTGACACACACTCACACACACACACCCTGACAGACATATTGGCACACACACTGACAGACATACTGACACACACACACACACACTGACAGACATATTGACACACACAGTCACAGATATACTGACACACACACACTGACAGACATACTAACACACACAGATATACTGACACATACAGACACTGACAGACCTACTGACACACACACATAGAGATACTGACACACACACACACAGATACACTGACACACACACAGATAAACTGACACACACAGACAAAGAGATACTGACACACACGGAAGACGTACTGACACACACACATACATACACATACATACACACACTAAATGTACACATTTAAACCCACCCAGTTTTATACCTTGGAGGCTGGCTTTAGTGCTGGTGGCTGAAGGTGTTGGGAGTTGGGGTCTGGCTCTCTCAGCCAGCCCCCCTCCACTCTGCCTACTCTTCTCCCGGTGCACGCCTCTGTCAGGATCCTAAGACTTTTTTCCATTTGATACTGTTTCTTTAAAAAAACAGGTTCCTGCCTCTAGTTCTGGACTCTCACCTTATCATCCTCACTTGCCTCGACTAATTGGGTTCCTACAAAAGGTAACACCCAACTCACCACATTGCCTTTGCATTGAAGTTGTTGATCTGCCTGAAACACTTCATATCCTGGCTCCTGTGACCTTATCTTATTTGCTTCAGAACCACTTACTTCCAACCCTGCTTAATACCAGCTGAACTACTTACTTCCAACCCTGCTTAATACCAACTGAACTACTTACTTCCAACCCTGCTCAATACCAGCTGAACTACTTACTTCCAACCCTGCTTAATACCAGCCTGAACTACTTACTTCCAAACCTGCTCAATACCAACTGAACTACTTACTTCCAATCCTGCCTAATACCAACTGAACTACTTACTTCCAAACCTGCTCAATACCAGCTGAACTACTTACTTCCAACCCTGCTTAATATCAACTGAACTACTTACTTCCAATCCAGCTTAATACCAACTGAACTACTTCCAACCCTGCTTAATACCAACTGAACTACTTACTTCCAACCCTGCTCAATACCAACTGAACTACTTACTTCCAACCCTGCTCAATACCAGCTGAACTACTCACTTCCAAACCTGCTCAATACCAACTGAACTACTTACTTCCAACCCTGCCTAATACCAACTGAACTACTTACTTCCAAACCTGCTCAATACCAGCTGAACTACTTACTTCCAACCCTGCTTAATACCAACTGAACTACTTACTTCCAATCCAGCTTAATACCAACTGAACTACTTACTTCCAACCCTGCTTAATACCAACTGAACTACTTACTTCCAACCCTGCTCAATACCAACTGAACTACTTACTTCCAACCCTGCTCAATACCAACTGAACTACTTACTTCCAACCCTGCTCAATACCAGCTTAACTACTTACTTCCAAACCTGCTCAATACCAACTGAACTACTTACTTCCAACCTTGCTCAATACCAGCTTAACTACTTACTTCCAAACCTGCTCAATACCAGCTGAACTACTTACTTCCAACCCTGCTTAATACCAACTGAACTACTTACTTCCAACCCTGCTTAATACCAACTGAACTACTTACTTCCAACCCTGCTCAATACCAACTCACCTTTGAGTCTCACATCCAGTTTGTTGCCAAGTCCTGTAGGTTCCAACTCAAAAACATAGCCCGCATCCGCCCCTTTCTTACGCAAGATGCTACCAAGGAGCTTGTCCATGCTCTAGTAATTTCCCGCATGGATTACTGTAACCCTCTCCTGATTGGTCTCCCCAAAAGCCGTACTGCCCTGCTACAGTCTGTAATGAATGCTGCAGCTAGACTGATTTTCCTATCCAGTCGGTCCTCTCACACCTCGCCCCTCTGCCAGTCCTTACATTGGCTCCCTGTATCCTATAGGAGTCAATTCAAAGTGCTAACCCATACATTTAAAGCACTGAACAATTCCAGCCCCTCTTATATCTCTTCAATGATCCAGAGGTATACCCCTCCTCGTACCCTCCGCTCTGCCCGCGACCACCTCCTGACCGCTGCTCGCACCCGTACGGCCAACTCGCGCTTGCAGGACCTCTCACGGGCGGCTCCTCTCCTTTGGAATAATTTGCCTACTGCCATCAGACTCTCCCCTAGTCTTCAATCATTTAAATGGCCTTAAAACCCATCTCTTCAGGAAAGTGTATGGCCTCCCAGAGTAATATCTCCCTTACATACCTGTCTCTTGCTCTCTCCTATGGGATAGTGCTTTGCTCTCTCCTCCAGCTCTGCTTCACTCCTACTTGATATTTCCTATCCTAATGTTTCTAATACCCCACCTCCTATAGACTGTAAGCTCATTTGAGCAGGGTCCTCTTCAACCTATTGTTCCTGTAAGTTTTCTTGTAATTGCCTTATTTATTGTTACATCCCCCCTCTCAAAATATTGTAAAGCGCTACGGAATCTGTTGGCGCTATATAAATGGCAATAATAATAATAATAATAACTACTTACTTCCAACCCTGCTCAATACCAGCTGAACTACTTACTTCCAACCCTGCTCAATACCAGCTGAACTACTTACTTCCAACCCTGCTTAATACCAACTGAACTACTTACTTCCAACCCTGCTCAATCCCAACTGAACTACTTACTTTCAACCCTGCTTAATACCAACTGAACTACTTACTTCCAACCTTGCTTAATACCAGCTGAACTACTTACTCCAACCCTGCTCAATACCAACTGAACTACTTACTTCCAACCCTGCTCAATACCAACTGAACTACTTACTTCCAACCCTGCTCAATACCAACTGAACTACTTACTTCCAACCCTGCTTAATACCAACTGAACTACTTACTTCCAACCCTGCTCAATACCAACTGAACTACTTACTTCCAAACCTGCTCAATACCAGCTGAACTACTTACTTCCAACCCTGCTTAATACCAGCTGAACTACTTACTTCCAACCCTGCTCAATACCAGCTGAACTACTTACTTCCAACCCTGCTTAATACCAACTGAACTACTTACTTCCAACCCTGCTCAATACCAACTGAACTACTTACTTCCAACCCTGCTTAATACCAGCTGAACTACTTACTTCCAACCCTGGTTAATACCAACTGAACTACTTACTTCCAACCCTGCTCAATACCAGCTGAACTACTTACTTTCAACCCTGCTTAATACCAACTGAACTACTTACTTCCAACCCTGCTCAATACCAGCTGAACTACTTACTTCCAACCCTGCTTAATACCAACTGAACTACTTACTTCCAACCCTGGTTAATACCAACTGAACTACTTACTTCCAACCCTGCTCAATACCAACTGAACTACTTACTTCCAACCCTGATCAATACCAGCTGAACTACTTACTTCCAACCCTGCTTAATACCAGCCTGAACTACTTACTTCCAAACCTGCTCAATACCAACTGAACTACTTACTTCCAATCCTGCCTAATACCAACTGAACTACTTACTTCCAACCCTGCTCAATACCAGCTGAACTACTTACTTTCAACCCTGCTTAATACCAACTGAACTACTTACTTCCAACCCTGCTCAATACCAGCTGAACTACTTACTTCCAACCCTGCTTAATACCAACTGAACTACTTACTTCCAACCCTGCTCAATACCAACTGAACTACTTACTTCCAACCCTGGTTAATACCAACTGAACTACTTACTTCCAACCCTGCTCAATACCAACTGAACTATTTACTTCCAACCCTGCTTAATACCAACTGAACTACTCTGCACTCCTAACCTGCAAAATACCAACCTGAACTTAACAACTATCCATCTTTATCTAACCATCCTGATATTTTCCTACTCAAATCCAAACAACCTCTCTGCTCGATACCTGCCTCATAACACCACTCTGGATTCTGCCTCAAAATAACTACATGGTGTTATTGTCCTGTTTAAGCAAATCTTATTCCAAAAGGGGGCTTATTAACTTAAGTTCTCCTTTTCCTGCAACCTTATTATTCTGTCTTAATTGTCCTTCTATGTAACCTATACTTTTATATCTATAGGTTTTCTTATAATTTACTTTCATTTCTGATTTCTATTTGGGGCATGTAGCCTAACTCCTGTATTTTGGATACCTTCAACTTGCCTATAATTTCTGTTATAGGTTATTCTTAATTCTCCAACCTATAACTTCATTTATAGGTTTACCTGTTATCCTATTTCCACTTAGACCTTTTTTGTCTAAACTCTTTTATTTTCATAACCTAGTTTCCTTACCTGTAAATTGAGTTATTCAGATGTGTTTGCTGTCTCGTTTTCCTATTTTTTCAATTATCGGATTTACTGTTTATTTTATAATGTCCGAATCCTGAAATAAAGATCCTGATGTTAACCCTGGCAATCGTCTCCTACCTCACCTGCACAGGATCAAGACAGCTTTGTAGAAGGAAGTGACGTGCGGCAGTGACAGAAGCCCACCGGGTGGCCCTTAGTGCATGTGCCACTCGGTGGGCTTCCTTAGTCTGTGGGTTACCGGCTGGAAAGGGGGAGACATGATTGAGGCCAATGGGGCACACGGTGAAGGAGTAACCGGGCCCGGGGCAGATGCCCCGTTTGCCCCGTGTTAAAGATGACCCTGGTCCTCGTGCTCTGCATGAGGACATCCAGTGTCAGATTTTTTCCCCATAGGAAAGCATTGATTTGATGCTTTCCTATGGGGAGGTTTAATGCGCACAAGGCATTTACTACACCTGCCCATTAGACTCCGCTCGTTGCGGGATGAAGGTGGGGGCAGAGCTTCGACCCAGCGCTGAAGGACATCAGCACTGGGATAAGGTAAGTAAATAAAGGGTTTTTAACCATTTATTCACTGGGTACCAGGGTGTGCGAGGGAGGGGGTATGCAGAGGGATTGGTAGTGCCAGGAATAAAGCTTTGTGTTCCTGGCACTACAGTAACCCTTTAAGTGATTTTTATTTCATGTTCCTATTCAAACTTGAGATATTTAGTGTGAAAATAAATACATCTTAACAGACAACTAATGCTTCCCAGCTTTCTCCAATTAGAAATCAATCCATCTTTAAAATCACCAGACAACGTTTTGATGAATATATAATTTGAAAAGTATAAAATTGGAGAGGTCTTACGAATTGCAAGATTACCATGCTGAAATAATTTCAAAACATAAATGTATTGGGAAGCCAAGATTGTGTCCAATTCAATTTTCACATCATTTTAAATCTCCAGTGTTTATTTTACAGATTTCCTGCAAGTTTGCAGATTTGATTCCAGGAGTCAGGGTGATAGCCACAGAGTGAAATGTAATTCTGCACAGACAGAAACTGAGGTTTAATCAATAGCAAAGTAGGAATGTGTTTTCATAGCTCGGACATGAATACATTCTGCTTTGTCTCAGGGAACTGACATTTAATATGTATATATATATATATATTTATATATATATAGTGAGAGCGAGAGAAAATACATAATGGTGAAAGCTGTATAATGGAAACAATGTTATTTAAGGGTCCTGTAGACATCATAATAAACCAAAAGATCGGGTTCACAAATATCTCCAGAATCACAAGATGACAATATTTTCTGTAATACAACTCTGTACCATTAAAGGCCAACCCTAAGGAAGTTTGACAAATGTCTGTCCTACTGAGAGGCTTCCACATAACTGCCTAGGAGATGGATACAAGAAGGGCCCCCATTGTAAAATGTAACTATTACATCAACACACACTGGAACATGGACATAAAATGATCAATAGAACTTGACATCACATACTTAAAGGGAACCTATAGTGCCAGAAAAACAAAGTTGTTTTCCTGACACTATAGCTCCCTAGAGTGCCCCCCTTTATGCCACTTACCTGATTCCAGCGCCAATGTCCCTTGGCGCTGGTTCAGGTTTTCCTATGGTTTTTTTGGTGACACTGGATGTCCTCACGCCTAATGACCCAGAAGTCCCTCTAGTGGCTGTCTGGTGGCTCCTTATCCCTTCAGCAGACACTTCCAACCTAAGTGCCCTAACTCAAACCATACCAGACAGTGCTCCCGGGAAACATGGTTACTCAGGCCAGCTGTGTGGTACTATTACTCGGATTAAAGCTCAAACGGGACCGTTCAAATTATTAAAAGGGTGGCAGTTCTACCATGGACATGGGTCAGGGTGCTACTTTTCCAGATAGGGTGCTCGGGGACAAGCTACCCTAGGATTCCACAAGAGTGTGGATTATTATTGTTTTTCTGGATGTTTTGGGGGTGTGATGGACCGCCTGGCACTCCGACCGGGTGCCTCCGCAAATCGCTGCTTCCTACTAATCCTTGAGTACCATAAGCACCGCACCGGACACCATAACCACCATAAACCCCACAGCCAGCGTTACAGCTTGGTTGGGGTCTCACTGTTCTCCACCCTCCCTGGACCCAATACCAGGATCCAGCTTCCAGTGTGTAGACCTCTCCTAGTCCAGAGAGTAAAGCAGGCTGCTCTGACAAAAGCGTCCAAGGGAGTATAGTGATAAAAGTGTCCAAGGGAGTATAGTGATAAACTTAAATAAAGTGTTCATGTTTTCACCCTTCATCAAGTGACGACTGATGTTTGGGTGGTGGCTAGAATACACAAGTTACTTTGCGGGAATAGAAAAGAGGTTGTAGTGCAGACACTCTGGTTGAGTATTAGAGCTCTGCCATACAATGATATTAAAAACAATGAATGCTTAACGTATGTTTGACTAGGTATGGAAGCTTAGATCTTTTAAATTAACTCCATTTGCTGCCTCGCAAACCTTGGTCTCTTTCGATTGCAATGTTCATCACATTAGTTAATGTTTGAGGCACTCAAATTTCTGCTCCTCTCACCCCGTACCAAACGGTGCATATGGTAGGGTGATTTACGCTGATGAATCATGCTTAGATTTGTTTTTGTACCCCAGAAATGAGTCTTGCTTACTGACAAAGCTATTTACATGATAATGAGCTTCAACAGACATGATTAGTTGAATGAATTAATTGTTTTCTTCTGCTAATTCATTGTTTCTTCTGGAAATGACTAATTTTGAATCTCCCAATACTCAGTTATAATATGTACCTGCAACAACAACAAAAAAACCTACTAACAAATAGGTTATTTACCTGTCAAATCCTACTCTAAATTTTGGCCCACCCTGGATATATGCTTTTCTTGTGTATATACAGTACTTTCTCTTTTGTTAATGGCTGTATAAATACACAGAATAGAGAATGTCCTTTCAATGTGTTTATATAAATTCACTTGGACGAGTTTCTAGAATTTCATTTCTCAAGATAAAATAATATTTTCTGCAAACAATTTAAAATTCCATATCTTCTGTCTGCCGCACAGAGCACTTCGTCCTAAAATGACCCCTTTGGTACGCTGGTCCCTGCACACAGGATGAGTCACACACACTTGGGTCTTTGAGTCATAACTAGTGTCAGTTTCAGAGATGTATCAAACTGAGAAATGCCTTAAAACAAATAATAATCATAAAAAACATACATAGACAGTACCATTTGGTGTTCTGCTATTATTAAGATTATTTTTGCATTATGAAAGACTATAGGAAATAGACGGTAACTATTTTATGCATTTGTGTCAATAAATATATTTGCACTAAAATGCATTTGAAAAAAAAAATAATAATTTGAAAACTAAAGGTTTGAAGAGGTACTTCGGAATTTTGATATGGCTTAGCCCTATGATTTAGATCAGTGGTTCTCAAACCAGTCCTCTTGGCCCACCAACGATCCATGATTAATGTATTTCCCTGTTTTATTCCAGTGGAGATACTAACAAAACCTGGACTGTTCGTGGGTTTTGAGGACTGGTTTGAGAACCACTGATCTAGATCAATGGTTCCCATTTTTTTTTAGGTGCAAGGTGCCCTTAAAGGACCACTATAGTGCCAGGAAAACATACTCGTTTCCTGGCACTATAGTGCCCTGAGGGTGCCCCCACCCTCAGGGTCCCCCTCCCGCCGGGACTGAATGCGCATGCGCGGCAAGAGCCACATGCGCATTCAGCCAGTCTCATAGGAAAGCATTTGCAATGCTTTCCTATGGACGCTGGCGTCTTCTCACTGTGATTTTCACAGTGAGAAGCACGCAAGTGCCTCTAGCGGCTGTCAATGAGAAAGCCACTAGAGGCTGGATTAACCCTAATATAAACACTGTTATGTTTATAGAAAAAAGGGTTAATCCTAGCTGGACCAAGCACCCAGACCACTTCATTAAGCTGCAGTGGTCTGGGTGCCTATAGTGGTCCTTTAATATTTTAATATAGTCACTTCCTCCCAGTATTGTCTGCAAATATCAAAGGGGCCCGGTCACGCTGCCAATGGTCTGCAGCACCCACTGGGCCACCAATGAGACCTGCCTGGATTCCTGCCAGCATAGCCGATGTGACGAGACCAATCTCGCCACTGTGCATTGAAGGAGTCTGGTTGCCTGCCTACTGCCTTTTGACTATGGACCGGGATTTAAATACTTTATTTTCCTATGCAGAAAGGTCTATTTATGTATTTCTGCCCAGGTGTTTGGTACATTCTATCTACTGAACAAACAGCCGTCTATTGGCCTCCCAGGAGCCGCAGTTAGCTGGCAGTCGCCGTTAATTGGCCGCATAGAAGCTGTCGAGCGCCGCCTATTGACCACCCAGTTGCTGTGGTTAACCGCAGCTTAATTGACTATACTGGGTGGCCACGGCTACGCATACTGGACACTGGATGGCAGCAGTCTGCAGTTCACACGCGGCCGGTTCATTCACGGATTTACTGAATGAACTAATTTAACCCAGATAGCTATGCCATGGAGACTATTCGTGTAATAAAAGACTTTGGCTTCATGGCAATTGAACTGCATGTGTGTTGTCTGAGCGCCATTCAGTAATAATGTGCGCTCAGACCTAAGCTATCTGGGGATATGTTGCATGTCTGTATTTTATGTAATAAATGTAACCTTGTGTATTTTATTGTATTTTACTATCTTTTTACTGCCATGTGCTTAATGGAGTTTTGCCTCTGTCCTTGGAGATAATTGGATTACTTCCCAATTATCTCCAGGATAGAGAGGAGGGATTGTGATGTCATTGTGGGAGTGTTTATCTGTGTTATATGTTTTGATTGGATGTTCCACAAAACCCTGTGGGTGGGACTTTGTCTGTAAAATGTGTATATAAGGCCAATAAAGACACAGCTCAGTCTGTTCCTGCTTGACCCTTAAAACTGAGCCTTGTCTCGTTCTTGGGGGGGATTTATTGTATACTGTTCCAGTTTGACTGCTAGGAGTGTAAACCTATTCGTATGTTTTTTCCTATTTGGCTGTTTACAGCATTCGTATGTTTGAGAGCATTCATATGCTTCTCTGGTTCGGTGGATTGGTGTCGACAGTAGCTGCCTGTATATCTGGAAGGGAATATTTCCTAAATGGCTGTTAACCCCTTTTATGCCTGGGGGTGCCGTTACAGCCGGTACTACAGGGGCCCAGTCACAGTCTTAAAGTCCATCGGAAACTGACTGGGCCCTGTTCAGCAGAAATGTTTCCCGGTGCTATCATAGCACCGGGGAAACATTTTGAGGTGCCTATGTGTGCTCGTCATGGCGCCCCAAGGGCACCACAGCACAGAATTTGGGAACCACAGATCTTGATACTTAAAGAGTGCAACAAGTTAGTTCCTCCTACTGGTCCACATTTTAGCTCAAGGTACCATTCACTAGCACAGCAACAACACTTTCCAGTGCCGACAATTATGTAGCAAGGCAAAAAACAGATGAGTGATTTCACGAAATGCATAGAAATATGAAGTCTAGTCAGAATATGAGAACTTTACAGAATGTGCTGGCTATCTGTACTGTAGGCAGACGGAAAGTATTTCACATCAGATTATTAGATATTGAGAGGAGAATTAAGTAAATTTAGCAAATTTAATATTTTTCAAATGTGTTGTTTGTGGAAGTAGACAGATGATTTTGGTTAACTCAGCACAGATAATCAAAGGTATCTTAAAATGTACTGCTGAGTTTAAGTTTAACTTTAAATTTATCTTCCAAGTTGTCTTAATATTCACACTACCAAAATGTTACTTATCAGTCTCTCTATTACTAGTCCTTATACTAGTCCTGTTATACTAGTCCTGTTTAATAAAAATGGAGCTGTCACCTCCAAGGAGGTTTTAATATTATGTTTACGCATCACTAGATTTAACAAATATGTATTTGTTAGGTGTGAAAAATACAATTAAATGTAGAAATCGACAACTCTTTATTTTTCAATTGGACACCTCCATCTTAGCTCCTTGTCAACTATTGTTATAAGGCCCCTTTTAACAACATCATAGGCACCCGGTGAAAGAAGTGCACTGGGGCCCTGCCTATACTACCACTCACAGGAATACAAATGTAAATTATCGATAAAATTAAGCTTATATTTATTAGTACCTCCAACAATTAAACATTAAAAAACAAGCTGTACAGCAGAGATAGACAAGGAGTTGAAAGACAAGAAACTGCACATACTCAGTTGGTAAATCATAAAGACGGAGATGTAGTTCACAAAATCTGAAGTTTCGAAGGTGCCTACCCGTGATTTAGCTAAACCTCTACAGTGAATTATTATTTTTTCTTATTTTAAAATGTATCCATTTTTAAATTTATTGTTGGTTAAATGTAGATTCTGTTAAAGGGTCACTCCAGTCACCATAACCACTTCAGTCAACTTGAAACACTGCACATACTGAATTATCTGCACTTGTGTGCTGGGGGCTTGCTGCACCCTGGCACACGTGACATAGGCAGCCCATAACTCTCTTCTGGGCTGCCTAATGTCAATTTTGTGCATAAAAAAATCTGCTGTCAGCTCTACCCTCCCAGCATGCATTGCACTTCCTCCATTGAAGTAGTGGCTTCTGCCCACCAGGGCCGGTGCTACCAGTTAGGCGGACTAGGCAGCCGCCTAGGGCGCCCCTTGGGAAGGGGCGCCGCCAGGAGCGCCGGCCCCCCTCATGCTGCAGCCACCCGAGCGCTCTGCAGAGAGCCTCAGGCAGCTGCAGCTTTGCCCGGGCTGGTGCATCCATGAGGGCACACCGCCCGTGCGCAGCATGAGGAGAGGGGCTGACAGGAAGGAAGCGCTCAGCGCTCCCTCCCGTCACTCCCTCACTGTAGCGTGGCCGAGCGCTGTATGGTCCGCAGGTACAGGGAGCATCTGTCTCCTGTACCCGGCCGGACTAACAGGAAGTGCACACTGAGTGTTAATCCGGCCGGGTACAGGAAACAAAAGCTCCCTGTACCCGCGGACCATACAGAGCTCGGCCATGCTACAGTAGAGGTGTGGGGAGAAAGAGAGTGGGGAGGAGGGAGGCGGGAGAAAGAGAGTGGGGGGGAGGGAGGGGTAAGAAAGAGAGTGGGGTGGGAGGGAGGAGGGGGAGAAAGGGGAGGGAGGGAGGGGGGAGAAAGGGAATGGGGAGGGAGGGAGGGGGAGAAAGGGAATGGGGAGGGAGGGAGGGGGAGAAAGAGAGTGACAAGAAAGGGAGGGAGGGGGAGAAAGAGAGTGACAAGGGAGGGAGGGAGGGGGAGAAAGAGAGTGGAGGAGGGGGAGAAAGAGAGTGACAAGGGAGTGATGGGGGGAAGGAGAGTGACAAGGGAGGGGGGAAAGAGAGTGACAAGGGAGGGAGGGGGGAAAGAGAGTGACAAGGGAGGGGGGGAAAAGAGAGTGACAAGGGAGGGAGGGGGAGAAAGAGAGTGACAAGGGAGGGAGGGGGAGAAAGAGAGTGACAAGGGAGGGATGGGGAAAGAGTGTGACAAGGGAGGGATGGGGGAAAGAGAGTGACAAGGGAGGGAGGGGGGAAAGAGAGTGACAAGGGAGGGGGGAAAGAGAGTGACAAGGGAGGGAGGGGGGAAGATAGTGACAAGGGAGGGAGGGGGAGAAAGAGAGTGGCAAGGGAGGGAGGGGGGAGAAAGAGCGTGACAAGGGAGGTAGGGGGAGAAAGAGAGTGACAAGGGAGGGAGGGAGAGAAAGAGAGTGGGGAGGGGGGAGAAAGAGAGTGGGGAGGGAGGGACGGAGGGGGGAGAAAGAGAGTGACAAGGGAGGGAGGGGGGGAAAGAGAGTGACAAGGGAGGGAGGGAAAGAGAGTGACAAGGGAGGGAGGGGGGAAAGAGAGTGACAAGGGAGGGAGGGAGAGAAAGAGAGTGGGGAGGGGGGAGAAAGAGAGTGACAAGGGAGGGAGGGGGAGAAAGAGTGACAAGGGAGGGAGGGGGGAGAAAGAGAGTGATAAGGGAGGGAGGGGGGAGAAAGAGAGTGACAAGGGAGGGGAGGAAAGAGAGTGACAAGGGAGGGATGGGGGAAGGAGAGTGACATGGGAGGGGGGAAAGAGAGTGACAAGGGAGGGAGGGGGGAAAGAGAGTGACAAGGGAGGGGGGAGAAAGAGAGTGACAAGGGAGGGATGGGGAAAGAGAGTGACAAGGGAGGGATGGGGGAAAGAGAGTGACAAGGGAGGGAGGGGGGAAAGAGAGTGACAAGGGAGGGGGGAAAGAGAGTGACAAGGGAGGGAGGGGGGAAGATAGTGACAAGGGAGGGAGGGGGGGAAAGAGAGTGACAAGGGAGGGAGGGGGGAGAAAGAGAGTGACAAGGGAGGTAGGGGGAGAAAGAGAGTGACAAGGGAGGGAGAGAAAGAGAGTGGGGAGGGGGGAGAAAGAGAGTGGGAGGGAGGGAGGGAGGGAGGGGGGAGAAAGAGAGTGACAAGGGAGGGAGGGGGGAAAGAGAGTGACAAGGGAGGGAGGGAAAGAGAGTGACAAGGGAGGGAGGGGGGAAAGAGAGTGACAAAGGAGGGAGGGGGAGAAAGAGCGTGACAAGGGAGGGAGGGAGGGGGGAAAGAGTGACAAGGGAGTGGGGGGAGAAAGAGTGTGACAAGGGAGGGAGGGGGAGAAAGAGAGTGACAAGGGAGGGGGGAAAGAGTGACAAGGGAGTGGGGGGAGAAAGAGAGTGACAAGGGAGGGAGGGGGAGAAAGAGATTGACATCCATCACACACACACACACATGCAACCCTTACACACACAGAAACACACAATGCATTCCTTACACACACTCAATGCACCCCTTACAGACGCACACACTGCATCCCATACATACACAGAAACACACCTTGCAGCCCTTACACATACAAACACAGATTCACACAATGCATTCCTTACACACATATCAGGACATCCCCTACACACTCCACCCCCTGTGAACACACTCATTGGTGGAACATGAAGGTGGACCCTGAGCTGTGTAAAGGGCCCCAAAAAAGGGAGCTGCTTCCCGTTCTCCCAAAACATTGATTTTTGTGACCACAGTTACAAACAGCCTCCAGAGATCCTGTTCTACACCAGACCAGTGGTGCCAGACTGCAGCTAGAGCCCATCATCATCCTCATCTGGTTGTAATCTAGTATATTATTCATGGCACTAATCTCTAATTTACCTCACATTAAAGAAACACTATAGTCCCCAGAACCACTGCAGCTTAATGTAGTGGTTCTGGTGTCTATAGCCTGTCCCTGCAGGCCTTTTAATGTACCACGGCGGCACTGCAGCACTGGCGTTAGTTAACATGGCAGATCATATGGGTGGGGCATTGTGATGTCACATCGGGGGGGGGCGGCAAACTTTACTTTTGCCTAGGGCGGCAAAAATCCTTGCACCGGCCCTGCTGCCCACTCCCCCTCCCTCCCCTTGCTGACAAGGTAGTGCACATGTTCTTTGAGCCAGGAAAATGGTCCCATCACAGGCTTCTCTTTGGTTGAACCTAACATGGTGGCCCACGAATCATTAGATGGTGTGCAGGGAAGTTCAGAACCTTTTTTTTTTTTAACTTCTTTTAAAACTATTTTTAAAACATTGTCTGTTTAAAACTTCTTTTAAAACATTTTTAAGTGTTTTTTTTTTTTTTAATGCGCAAAAGGGCATTATTCAGAACTGTAAAAAAGAAGGTTGGAGAAACCCTTTAAGAACCGAAACCTTTACCTTCTGGTTACAACAGCAGAACTAATAGCTTCCCTTACTTTGTAATATTGGTTATGGCTGAAATCATCCAACAGTCAACCTACACTTAGCAAATGTTAAAAGGTTTTCAGCCAGAGGCCAGTTAGTACAATAATAACTGCATGTACCCAGACATAATTTGTAAAAGGGGCATTAGAAATGAAAAAGAAATGTAATGTTTAAAGAATGTTATTATATAAACATTGCAGATTCACTTGGTTGGATATTATTTCCTTCAAACAGTTGGCATAATAAGCTAAACATTAACATAATCCCAAAATACATATTAATATGCTTATTATATTGGTAAGCTGTTTACTTTGATGCTATAAGATTCAGTAATTTCCTTTATATTTTTTTAATATTCATCAGCATCATTTGTAATCATGAGAGATTCTTTCGTTGATAGTCATACGTGTGTAGACTAAAAAGTCTGTTTTGTTGCTAGTCTACACAAATATTTATTCAGCTTGTGTCATGGATTCTGTTTGTATTAGACAAAGCAATTAAATATATATCTTGGTAGTAATGATTCTAAACCACCTGCCAGGACATTCATAAATGTGAAATACAAAGCCTTTTTCATTCTGTCTACCACTGTATAGTTTATTTTATTTTTTTCATAAGAAATATGATCATTATTGGCTTCAATATATTCCACAGTGCTTTACAATTTCAACGTGATAATTTAACAGAAAACTAAAAAACAGGCTATTACAAATGTTAACAGGAAACCAAAGGTTGTTGTGGGACCTGTTAGAATGAGCTTATAGTCTAAAGAAGGTGAGGGACAAACACAGAAGATGAAGTGTAATATGGGGACTAAAATAAATATGTAAGTGCGATTAAGCAGGAGAATTTGGAATTTAGTTGAGTGACGTGGACTGTGGAGGAACTAATTGTGTTAAAAGAGAGGAGGCAGACAGCTTTAGAAATTAGAATTTCCCAATGGAGGCTATAGTCAGAAGTGAATAATTTAAAGGCATTTATTATTGGATTTAAAACTATGGCAAAGTCTAACCTCTATGGAGGTGGCATGCTGTTCCATTGGAATGGAGCTGTTATTGAAAAATCCTGTAGACAAGAATTGGTTAATTAACAGCTATATATGCCTGTCTAAGCCACTGAGCCCTCTCTGAGTTACATTAATACAATTTAAGATACAGAGACACAGAGAATGATTAAGATCCCAAGGGCCCTAGGCAGGTTACCAGTTTGCCCAACCTCATTCTTTATATAGAGATGGTTAATGGAGCCCAGCAAAGTCATGACCCATATCTAACCTTTATGCTCTAGGTGGCCGCCAAGGGGCGTCTTATGGTTAATCCTCCACTGCTCAGATATCATTTAGGTTATCACATAGTCCATATGATTAATTAGTAAATAGAATGTGCCACCCTGTCATTTTTAATTGTTAAGAGACTTGGACAATTGTATGAAAAGTGTTGACAGAAATACATTTTAATGATAATAATAATACGAGGAATAATATTCTCTCGTCTGAAATAGAGGAATAATATTTTAATATAGCATTACTAAGTATTTTGAGGCGGAGATATAAGGATAAAAAATTAGGTTGTTTTCATGAAAACAGACTAATTTTTGCAGTTTGTACCTTCTCAGATCATAAATTGGACCCTGTTTCAGGTGAAGGGTTGCAAAGCTGATCAAAAAAATAAAAATGTGTTTTAATAAAATTCCTCATAATCAGGTTTTAGACTTGGAGCCTACAAGCCAAACTCAACAACACAACTCTAACCACCAGTCTGCGGGGGAATCCAAGGTAGGATTTGGTTCTCAGTATGAAATATGTGAGACAATGTTTCTGCCAGTGTTTGGTTTGGTTTGAAACTAATCTTATGATATTCTTGGGAGTGTTTCATCATTTGAATAAACTATTGAGATTCAACAGCTAGCAATCTGGGAGGTTACAGAATGCATGGTTTAAGCTATTCTTCAAAAAGCTGCTTAGAAAAATATTTTATATAGATCCGTTATTATCAATGGAAAATGTGTTATTTTGTATATATCAAATTAGCTTGTTTTATTTTTCTTGGAAGATAAAGCCAGGGTTATCAAGATGCATGATGAAGACCAGGTTTGGTCTTATGTCTCCCAGTGTATGTTATACGACTATGACAAGCGTGAGCTGTGAGTGAGCCTGATCATGACACCCTTCTGTGCAACTGTTTATATTTATCAATCTGATACATGGATCTTTTTTTTTTTTTTTTATGTTCAATATTTATGTTCAATGTTACCTTCTTGCCAAATCTGTTTTAATTCCTGTGGTTAGGTGCTGTAATACTGCCGAGCTATTTCAGATGTGGAATGTTTGTCAATGAATAGTAATATATAGTATATAAACTGTTTCTATTCAAGGAATCTTTTCTGCTTTGAAAAGGGGTTTGTTTAATTAAATCCTTGGGTTAAGGAGCCTCTGTCACTTGAACCTTTTTTTAGAAAGAAATTGGGTTAAAGCAATATTCCCAATAGATGCATATTAGTTCCCTTTACCCAAGCTAAAATATATTGAGATATAATTACCAAAGCGAGCTGACAGTTTCTCATTGTGAAGGTCAGTTTACAAAGTGACCAAACAGGATAGTGAGGGTTTAGCCTAATTTACATAGCTAACCGACAGTTGTAGAGTATAATGCTGCCATTTTGGAAATATAACACCATGTATAAGCCGTCAGTGACAGTGATACAAAATGGTTGCTCAGAGTATGGGGTGTAAGATGCCAAGAAGAAAGTTTGTTTTGCTCCAATAATTCTGCTGTGACCAGGGTTGCCCATATTATTATTTTTTTTTTAAACTCATAATGGTGGTGAATGCTAAGCCTTCCCACAGGAAGTCAGACTATAGAAAAATATCTCATTTGATTGGGGTTTTAAAGCTAATAAGGAAACCATATACATAATGAACAACTATTTGAAGTGTTGATGGTACAAATAAATAAAACAAATTCTGTTAAAAAACAAAGATTATACAGTGGCTAAATTGGATATTACGGGTACTTTGTATAATGCATTGAGGGGCCCACATTACGTTACTCGATTCATACACTCAGTGATACATGACGTTCTATTCAATCGCATTTTTGTAAATTATCTAGCTCACCAGAGTAGGCATAACAATGCACCACAACTCACTATTTACATAATATCCTCATATCTTAGATTGCTCGCAAATTGATAGTCTCATTAAATAAGTCCTAACTCCTATGGTTAACAGATAACATTGTTAATGCTCTTTATTTACTTACATATTTATTTTCAATGACCAAGGGCATTGGTTTTTCTGAATGCCCCTCTTTGCTAACTCGTGAGGAGAAGGACAAATCTCTCTCTCTCAAACTATGGTGGATGAATACCATGAACATGATAGAGGATATAAAAGGTGTAGGGGACTCCAGTCCTTAAAACCCCTCCATTGCAACACCCATATCAATGATGCAGTTTTACCACTAATGCTATTTTAACAGTAAAAATAAAAAACAATCACTATCATTTTACTATATTAGAGAAAAAGCTTCCTACTTTAAACAAGACAGAAATAAAACAATTTTAGTCTAAAACATGCAGTGATTTCTAATCATCCTTAGAAATTATTACGCACATTTTCTTTTGCAAAGTATAAAAAAATTAAAACGAGCTGTGTGGTTTTATTTATTTAATTAGGCTGAAGACAAATCAATCACTAGTGAATGTATACATGCTAAATGAATTTCTGGAAAAAGCATGGTGTAAAAGCAACAAGCTGTGATTTTGGTTGAATTCCACTAGGGGGGAGAGAGTTCAATTGAGGTGACACAGTCAATGAAAGAACATACTGCAATGAACCTGCATAGAATTTTGACTCACATCTTTAGCTCCAAGGATATCTGTGAGCGCTGAGATTGTCTCCTCTCATAGCAAACTAATGAGTTTTTGTAACACCTCAGAACATCCTGTTCAAGCTGATGTCTTGTCTAAATCTTAGCTGAAATGTAACTGTCATCTTTACTTGTACGATTCCATCATATATTAAAGAAACTGTTTCACAGAGGCCTATTAAGAGATTCAGAGGCACATGGGTCGGTTACTGCATTTCCCGTCCATTGCAGAAAAGAACCTCAATTTATTAGGTGAGATTGATGGTGACATTTGCAAAAGGTTATCTGGCATTTATGCCAGAAAGAGATTATTAAACAAGATTTATGAAACTTCCATTGCTGGTAACTATTTGCAATGATTAGTGAAAAGGCTAAGAGATTCCAAAGTACACTATCTCAAAGGTATAATCATTAAAATATTATCTCAAAAAAAGTCCATAATGTGCAAACATAACCGAAGGTAAAAGCTACTTTAGACACAAGGTTCAACATCATTCTCTTTGAAATGCTGTGAATGTTATAAAGAAATTAGCTATTTTATTTTGTAACTGCTATTAGAAAATTTTAGATGTTAGAGTAGCCTCAGTTAACAGTAGGGTTTGCATTTTAGAATTCTATATCTGTAGGAGGCAGATTAGAAATAGCGGATCAACAGAAACCTGCAGTAAATGGAGAATGGAGCTAAGGTACACATGCTGATACCTTATAGCCCAGATATAATTATATACAGCAAAACAGGCAAAAAGATACCATTCTTTGTGCAATACCCTTATGCCACAACCCCGGTAATAAGAAGTAATGAAAAAAATGAAGTGGTTGCCTACTATGACTTGTAGATGCATAGTCTGGTTTCTGGTGCTTGTCCCATAGTCCCATATAAAGTAGCCATGGAATCCAGGGTTAACCTCACTAACAGAAAAATCCAGACAAAAGTATTTGGTTTATTAATGCAGTATACAACATGTACAAAAATGATAAAACAGACATTATATATAACAGAGCATGTAGATAAACACATGCTAAACACTAAGGCAATAAAAGATCCCAAATCCCTGTACATGTGAAAAGCGGGGAAATAAAGTGAAAAGGGCTAGGTATGCAACCGACATGGGCTCTGGACACATTTCACGTCTACTCTGACGCTTTGCTACATTATTACCCTTCCAGTCCCTGCACAGTCATTGTTTTCATAATAGATGGCTTTGCTGGGCTAACCCAAACAATTTACGCACCAGCTATGTTGGAGGTAATTACCAAGCTGGTTTGGCTCACTCCCATTGTCCTACCTAAATCCCACTATTGGTAGCTACTAATGAGCAGAATTGTTTTTAGGTGCACTTTTGTTTCAGATTTCTCCCTTCCTGGATAATGGTTCATGTCATAAACACAGATCCCGTAGACCAGAATGAGAGACTTTTGATTGGTGGAGCCTCTTCCTGCTGAGGGACGTGTTTACCTTATACTGTACAAATATCAGTAGCATTAGAAATATAAAAGATAAGGTGTTTTTTTATTTATTTTTTTGGTGTATTTTTATTTCCATTTTGCACATTTTGCTACTGCATTATATGTCAAATTTATTAAGTAAATTAATGGTCAGTGGTTGCCAATTTTGATCATTTAACCCCTTAAGGACCAAACTTCTGGAATAAAAGGGAATCATGACATGTCACACATGTCATGTGTCCTTAAGGGGTTACGCCCATCCCCATATTGGAGAAGAGCTTCTTAGAGCAGTTTAATCAGTAAAGTAACAAGCATGTTTTTCTCCCACTTAATTAATAGTTTGGGTAACTCCAATATCGTAGATCTTTGATGTTGTAGTACAAAATGTCAAACTGATAGGCAACAAGTATATTAAACTTAAAAAGTTATGTAAAAAGTTAGTAGTAGATGCATGGAATAACCTTTCAGTGAAAGCATTAAAGGCAAATGAAATTCTACAAAAGACTGGAATGTATTTTTACAGGCCAGGTAGAATGGGACAAGTATCTGCTACCAAGATCTAGTTTCTGTGTAGATCATTTTTAATCATGTGTCTTCTGCCTCCTGAGGCAGTGTTCTATCATTAACAGCAATATTTTCTCACGTCATTTGCTTGGCAAGGGAATAATGGTTAGAGTGGCCTTGGGCTTTAAAACGGTAAGCATTACAGGTCAAACTGATAAATTGTTATTTGTGGGGTTTTTTTGAGAATTTTATTATAGCCTACCTTATGAATGTGAAGATTAATGATCCTTTACGTTCACCATTTGAAATGTTCTCGTTTTTTTACTGTAGTGATAGATGTAACTTTAGTGGTTCTTTGCTACTCTGTTGCCGTCCTTTGAAAATGAATCAGTTAAATGCTTCTGAAAATGTCCAAATGCTTCATGCTCTATATCCACAATAAGTGCATAAATATGTGCAGCTTTCTAAGAGCAGATGGAAGGATAGTGTTTGGACCAGATTAGAAGAGCCTGTGAGTTGGAAGTAGGAACCCAATGGCAGGGTACAGTAAACATTTGCAGTATACCACTTCATGAGAAACCTGGTGTTGAGGAACTGTGTGGAGGCATGGGTCTTTATTCAAAGAAATTAAAGAAATTCCAATGCTTATAATCCAGGAACATTAAGAGGTAAACTCAAGGCAAATACAGGGTTGTTTTCAGGCATAGGCTCACTAGAAGTGTGTGTATATCCTGAGCCTTGATATATCTAACAGTTAAATACATATGTGGGGGTTAGAAACAAACAGGCAGTCTAGATCAGTGTTCCCCAACCCAGTACTCATGGCCCACCAACAGTCCAGGTTTTGTAAGTATCTCAATTGGAATAAAACAGGGAAATACATAAATACTGGATTGTTGGTGGGCCATGAGAACTATGTTGGGAAACACTGGTCTAGATTGCCTATTATAGAGTTCCCCAATTGATACCAGTAAAAGCTACAAAGTAATCTATCTCACATGGATAATCCCTTGTGGTGTAAAAAAAAACACACACTGTCAGTGTAAAAAAGTTTAGTAACTACATAACATAAAGTAGAAACAGTCTCTTAGAAATCAAAATAGAGACTTAGTAACAGAAAAGAGTAGGAATGAAGTTAAGGAATGTTAATTTTAAAAGTGTAAGTGTAAGTGCAACTATAGAGCATAGTGATCAGTGCAAAAATAAATCTCTAAACGCCTGACGTGCATTTTGGTGCAGCTCAATGTGCACCATCATCAGAGGCCTAGAATAGAATAGTGTTCACTGAGGGCTTGAGTGTTTTTTTTTGCAGAAGTGGAATCAGGTTGCGGGGAGGGAAAGCTGTTAACAGTTTAATTGATATGCTCTCCTGAAGAAGTGAGTGTTCGATGATTTTTTTTTAAGGAATGGTGACTGGATGAAAGTTTAATGAAGAAGGGAATGGTGTTCCACAGGAATGGTGCAGCCCCTGAGAAGTCTTGAAGGCGAGCATCAGCAGTTGGAGTACGAACATAGTATAGAGGTAGGTCTTCGGCAAAGCGTAGAAGGGACATACTTCTGTATTAGGGAGGATAGGTAGATTGGTGTAGCATTTTGTAGAGATTTGTAGACAAGTACCAGAATTTTAAATTGAGCACTGTATCTCATGGGAAGCCATTTATCTGCCATTTATATAAATGTTACTATTATTATTATTATTACTATTATTATAAATGTTACTATTATAACGTTTGGCAACATGATTAACTAGTTTAATGTGTCCTACTTCTAATCTCCACAGATCTTCAGGTAAAAATGTATCTGACTGATGTTCAATTGAAGTATCCATGTAAACTGGTGCATATCCTAACCATTTAGCTGCAGCAAAGTTGATGTTTTACAAGAAAGGTGTTGCTTAGTTACCAGAAAGATAACTAAGAATGAAGAGCCATATTCTAGGCTCACTACCCAGTTACATCAAGTCAAGAGATTCATTTCTTTATAAGCAACCACCATTCACAGCTACAATGTGGCCACTAGGGAGCTATGGTTAAGATATCTCTCTTTACCTGGAACAAGGAACACATTTTGCATGTGTTACAGATCTTTTGCCATTGGGCTGTTTTGCACTCTCTTTCAAATTATTTTCAAATATTTTTTATTGAAAAGTTTAAAAAAATGTTTACAATACAATGTTCAATAAAAATGAAACATATTAAAAAAATTATACAATATAAAAACAAACAAACTGGTGTATAATGATATAAAACGATTATCCGGTCATGGAAATATATTAGTAAAGCAGTAATTAATTATCGTGGTGCAAAATGTCATAGAACGCCATATAGCTTACATGACATCTTAAATATCTGTACCTGGTCAGGTGAGATCACGAGTGTAAGTTGTACCTTTGTCTGATATCTTTCTCCCAAATATTCCATTCATGCTGTAGAAAATTAAGTGTATCGGATGGTGGTTTAAGTGCAATTTCACACCTCATATTGCCAAAAAGTAGATTAAGAAACTCTTTAATATCCGGAACAACAGATGATTTCCAGTGTCATGGAAGAACCATAGTGGCTAAGATCAAAAGATGTCCTAACATGATGCATTTAAGTTTAGGTAAATTGTCAGAAATGTTCTTAAACAGATAGAGTTCAGAAGTTAAGGTTATTATAGAGTCATCAAGGGATTTAATAAAAACATGTATAAAATCCCAGTAGGGCAGCTATTTAGGGCATGTCCACAATGTATGGCATAAGGAACCCACCTGTCCGCACTCCCTCCAAAACATGTTGGTATGTGACAGTTGTAGCTGAAAAAGCCTGGAGGGAGTGAGATACCATCTGTAAAGAATTTTATAGTAAGATTCCAAATGTGACACACACTGAGTAATGCCCCATAAAAACTATGTAAAATCTAACCATTCAGTAAGATCATATTCTTTATCGAATTCCATTTCCACTTGATCATCGAGTCGAACTTTTTGGTCACCATTCCAGCCAGCAAACTGTAGCATACAGAAATCATTGTTTCCAGGCAGAATCCAAAAAATGTATTTCTTTGAATGAGAGACATGTCTAGTTTACAATTAATCGGATCCTGTCCGGAAAGGCCACTTCTCTCGATTATGGAATCAATCATTCTTTCATATTGTAATGCATCCGAATTATCCAAGTCACATTTATCTTTCAGTTGAGAAAAGGAATAAGTGTGGTAGAGGCAAACAAATGTTCAGCATGTATGATTGAGTGCGAAAACCAGTAATCTATGTTGAAATCGGAATTATCTATCATCAATATAGAGATGCCCATAATGGACCATAATGAGGAGGATTTAATTTTCCTATACATAATATCCCATGATTTGATTGTAGTTCTGTCTTTCAAATTATATAGCAGTGATATATAAAATTACCTACAAGTGGGTTGGGTGCCACTCAAAGAGGAGTACCTATCAAAGAGGAATTAGGTGGGTCAATCAAGGAGAGAGTGGGTAGGACCAAAGGATGTAAATCTGGTTGAGGGGCTATTAAGAGATATTATTTTAGCCACAACTAATCTAATATGTTCCCTTTCAATTTAGTCACCAACATTAAATGTTAGTAACGACAAACTAATAATTTTGTCCTGCTGAATCAAAGAGGGCTGGTGAAAGGGCTTATTTTATGGATGTCTATACGTACATTTCATTCTAGATTATTTTTTTGCATGACCATAACCATTTCAGATATCTTTTGTGTTGTCTGGTACATTTTATTTACACTTTGTATATTCTGTCCTGAGGGGAACATGGGTCATAGAAAAGTATTTTTCTGTTTAAATCTCAATGTTGGTAATTTGAAGTGTTTAATAAGGTTTTTTTGATTCTTATTTAATTTTATTCAACCATGGCGCTGCATATATTGTGATACATGTTGCAAAATGCTCACATGGGCTTCACAGTGGTTTATAAACATCTACAGAGCCAAGAAAAGACATGACAACCTTTTAATTACAATTTAGCAGATATATTTCATAATGTTAAAGAAATAAGCCAAGACTCAAATGTATTAATTCATGTTAATTCATAAATTAACATCCATAAATTTCTTTGTAAATTAATAATAATGGAACACATTGTATTATTTTCTAATATTGAGTTGAGTTAATCAGTTGGTTATGATCCATTGTTGTGGTCACAATAACTGCACACGTTGTAAATTGTTACACCAAACCTAAAGAATTTGTGCCACAAGACAAAAGTGAGAAACCCCAAAATGTATCACTTCCTGGAGCCTTAATAAAAGACATATGATATCTTGTAAGAAATGTAGAAATAAAGAACATGAGTAGGGCAGAAGAGAAGTTTGGAGATTAGATTGTGGTGGAAGTAAAAATAAAAAAGCAATATTTCCTCTGTGCAAAAAAAAAAAAAAAATAGGCATTTTCAGATATCCAAGGAAATGACTGTGGTCCAAGGGCACTTTCAATTACAATGGCAGGGCCTGAATCCCCTCTAGTAGAACTGACCTTAACAGTTATTTTTACCCTCGTCCCCGAAACCCATATGTGTTCCCTCAAAGGAGTTTACCACATATTCAGTCATAGAGGAGTGGCATTAATGGCAGACAAGAGCATAATGCACACGGTAATAAATGGTGAATACTTCCTGAAGGGTGCTCCAGGAAGGGTGAACCAATCCCTAAAGACAACAAATGGAAGAAAATAAATATCCAGGCTCACCAAGAGTTATTTTAAAAGGCAGTCTTTTTGAGGGCCTGGCCTGGCGGCCATGCTGGCCGGACATGTCTGGAGTGAGCTACAGCACTTAGTCTGCTAAACTGCCAAATTTCGGTGGTTTAAATCCCCACTGACAACTCTACTTGCCCCTTGCAAACCTAAACAAAGTGGGGACATACATGAGTATGCTCCGAGCTGACGGAGGGCTGGGTGCTTGCCTTATGCGCCCAGAGGAGTGGAGAGGCGGCCGATCTCCGCTCCTGTCTGAGCGGCCGAAAGGTGCCCCGTTCCCCCCAACTCTGGGCCGGGGGGCTGATCACGGTCCAATACATGGAGGCTCCCACACTGCACCAAGGGCACGCTGCATTATTTTGAGCATTGCATCGCACCCAAAAAGGCAGACACAGTGTGCTCCCCAGATCCATGTAAGGCTTGATACGTGGTTCAGCTGCAACCATACGTAGGGTCCAAATCCTGATAAGCAGAGGAGCGAGCTCTGCTGGCACCCATAATACTGAGAGGGCGTTTGACTGAGGGGCCAAGGTGTCAAGCGGCACAGGGGGCAGTGAGCCCTTTCTTTACTACTCTGGGCCTACTCACTGTGAAGCTGAGAGAGATGCCACACACATCGGCTGACTACAGCTAAAAGTCTGGAACATTTCTCTCTGAGTCTGTAACTTTACCAAGCAGCAATTTTCTATTAGTCCACAGGACAATCACCCCTTGCCAGAAGGAGAGGACCTCCTAGAGATTTCACTCTGAACCAACCAATTTCTCCTGCAGTTCCTAATATATTTCTCATGCTATTTCTTCTAAGTGCACATGCTCTGCTTACTTGCCTTACATTTTTAGGCCTAGCATTATTAACTCTTTCTTGTTTAAATAAAAAAAAAGTGCTATATCATACATACACACTGCTTGCAAGCGATGACACTATGGTTGACCATGTATTGTCTGACATGTCATTGTTATATTCTGAGGACATCAAACATAAAGAATTAAAAAATAAATAAAAGGCAGTCTTTTTATTTGAAACAGGAAAGTGGAGACAATGTTTCGGCTCCTCTCTGAGCCTTTATCAAGTCTGACTTGATAAAGACTCAGACATTGGCGTCCGCTGAGGGGGGCAAGAGGGGGCACTTGCCCCCCTCTTAATTTTTAAAATTGTCCCCTCCACCATATGCTTTTTTCCCTCGGACTGTGACACCTCAGACTGAGGGAAAGAATGAGGGAGGTTCTGGGGGCTAGAGGAAGGTGCTGGGGGGCGTTTTCAGGTTGCCAGGGGGACGGAGGGAGCCCTGTGAGGCTCCCTTCAGAATCCCCAGCAATTTGGTGCCTCTATGCTCCGCCTCCCACCCTCAGACCCCACCTCCCGCAGGGAAGCCATGCCCATTACAAGCTCTGCCACCACACTCACGTGCCGGAAGGAAGAGGACAGACTTCGCCTCACAATCTCCCACAGCCTTCTGTGACAGGTACATAACAGTGATTGTGTATGTGTGTGTGTGTGCCTGATAGTGAGTGAGCTTGTGTGTGTGTTTGTGTGCCTGATCGTGATGGAGCTTGTGTTTGTGTGTGTTCGTGATGGTGAGTGAGTTTGTGTGTGTGTGTCTGATAGTGAATGAGCGTGTGTGTGTGTGCCTGATAGTAAGTGAGCTTGTGTGTGTGTGTCTGATAGTGAGTGAGCTTGTGTGTGTGTGTGTGTGTGTGTGTACCTGATAGTAAGTGAGCTTGTGTGTGTGTGTCAATAAGTTTGTAGTGAGCAAGTGTGTCAGCGAACTTGTCTGTAGTGAACCTGTGTGTGTGTGTGAGTTTGTAGTGATCATGTGTGTGTCAATGAGCTTGTCTGTAGTGAGCATGTGTGTGTGTGTCAGTGAGCTTGTGTGTGTGTCAGTGAGCTAATGTCCAAGCGAGCTTGTGTGTGTCAGCTAGCTTTTCTGTAGTCAGCATGTGTGTGTCTGTAGTGAGCATGTGTATATGTGTCAGTGAGCTTGCTTGTAGGGAGCATGTGTGTCTATAGTAAGTGTGTGTTTGTATACCCTTGAGTTTGTCTGTTGTTACCTTGTGTGAGTGTCAGAGTTTGTACTAAGTTTGTGTGTGTGTGTGTGTATGTACCAGTAAGCTTGTATGCTTGTTTCAGTGAGATTCTCTGTCAGTGTCTGTCAGTGAGCCTATTTGTGTGTATCAGTGAACTTGTGTTTTTATGTCAATGAATTTGTGTATCAATGAGATTGTCTGCTTGTGTGCTTGTGTCAGTGAGATTGTCTGTGTCTGCATGTGTCTATATATACACACACACACACACACACATACATAGAAATATACATACATATATATACATATATACACACACACACAGATATATATATATATATATATATATATATATATATATACATACATACAGTTGCAAGAAAAAGTATGTGAACCCTTTGGAATGATATGGATTTCTGCACAAATTGGTCATAAAATGTGATCTGATCATCATCTAAGTCACAACAATAGACAATCACAGTCTGCTTAAACTAATAACACACAAAGAATGAAATGTTGCCATGTTTTTATTGAACACACCATGTAAACATTCACAGTGCAGGTGGAAAAAGTATGTGAACCCTTGGATTTAATAACTGGTTGAATCTCCTTTGGCAGCAATAACTTCAACCAAACGTTTCCTGTAGTTGCAGATCAGACGTGCACAACGGTCAGGAGTAATTCTTGACCATTCCTCTTTACAGAACTGTTTCAGTTCAGCAATATGGATATGGATTTCTACACCAATTTGTGCAGAAATCCATATCATTCCAAAGGGTTCACATACTTTTTCTTGCAACTGTATATATATGTACATATATATATATACACACACATATATATAATTATTATTAATGCCATTTATATAGCGCCAACAGATTCCGTAGTACTTTATAATATTATGAGAGGGAGATTTAACTATAAATAGGACAATTACAAGAAAACTTACAGGAACGATAGGTTGAAGATGACCCTGCTCAAATGAGCTTACAGTATATATAAATATACACACACACACACATACATATATATATACACACACTTGTGGGGCTGGCATACCATTTTTTTCAAGGCTGCTTTGTATCCCAAGTCCAGCCCTGCAAAAGGGGTCCGAAGCATTGATGTCATTACAATTATTACAATGTTTTTGTCTCCCCTCTGAGCCTTTATCAAGTCTGACTTGATAAAGGCTGAAGAGAAGCCGAAATGTTGTCTCCACTTTCTTGTTTCAAATTTAAAAAAAAGAATGCCTTTTAGAAGAAATCTCGGTGTGCCTGGATATTTCTTTTCTTCTATTTTGTGTTTTAGGGAGTGTGATGTAACAAGGAGTGTGATGTAACAAGGAGTGTGATGTAATAGTTCAGTTGTTGATAAATTCACCATAGAACATTTTATTTCACTAAATCCCCAACTGTTCTTTTTATTACACTGTTCATTCTGGTCACCTTCACCAAAACCTTAGTTATGATCAAGTACTAGGATTTAGGCAAAATATGTTTAGTAATGTTTACCTATTTGTTTGTTTGAACAGCTCTTGTCTGCATACCTTTGGATTATGCAATCAATTAATTAAATCATTATATAAATGTTGTTATTGTATATTATATATATATATATATATATATATGATGCATTTTTTCTTGTAAGAAAGTGCGATTGGGTCTCCTAAATGCCCGCATCATAAATCAGCCCACTCCGCATATGATAGTACAGAACTGTTAACTGAGATCAATTGTTTCTTATTAATAGCATATACTGAATTACTTTTAAAATATTGGCAAATAGTTTGATCCAGGAGTCATTTCACTGAATGTAATACAGGGACATATATATCCAATATCTTCAACGTATCAAAGTGATAATTTTGCTGTTAGATAATACTTGTATAACAAATGTATTTATTACTGATTATTGTTATCTTAGGCAACTTTTTAAAAGACAGAATATTAAAGTAATATATAGCTATGTACCTAACAGGAATTGTACAGCTAAATAAACCTCCAATATGCAAATTAAGCAGCGGGACATCCTATTAATTTGATATATCAAGTTTTTCTACTTAAGTAGCAAATAAATGCAATAATTATAGCTACATCATAACAATCACTCTGCTAAAATATCTGAAATATTATGAGCATTATAATAGTTTCCAAGTGCTGCTAATTTTTATTGCAATAATTTGTTAGCATTCTAAAATATCCAAAATATATAGCAGAGAAGAGACTGCAGGTTGAATATTGATGCAAGTTGAAAACAACATAATATAGCAAAGTGAACCGAAGGATGGTGTCACTCTCTTATCAATGTATTATCACACTATAATAAGAAAAGGCTGCTGTGTAAGTGGCTTGGCTCATCAGTTTCACATATAATCAATGACAGTCAGTCAGTCACATAGTATCTCTCTCAATACCTCTAGACAAAGTATGCTTTGGATTTGTATAGTCTTGCATACACTCGTTTTTTAACAGAGGATGCAGCCAACGCCATTGGCCAAGCACCTGGTATCATGGCGTATGAGTCTGCTGATTTGACCAACAAAATCAGCTCACTCCCCCTTTAACTACCCATTCTGTGTTTTAAAGACTGATAGGAAATTTCTCAATATCACTCCAAGCCAGCAACTGTTTTACCTCTGGTGCAGCTGGTTTGACTGCACTGGGGCCCGCAGCTGGGTCGCGCATCAGGAGGAACATGCACTTGGATGGGTGCTACGACTGATTTACAGTGCGACCAGGTCCCTTTCACATCGGTGGCCTGAGAGGAAGTGAGAGCCAGCGAATTCCTCCCAGCTACATGGACAGCATGTGCAGGGGGCAGAGAGAAGGGAAGGAGTGGGGATAAGCAAGGAGAGAGCCAGCTTAATCCCCACAAAACTCAATAGCCTCAGCCAACAGCATGACACAAAGGAAGCAACACTCCTGCACATAAAAGGTATATTGACAGGAGGTTGGCTAAAAATATAACAAATATTACATGCATGTGTGTATGTATGTGTCTGCGTGTGTATCTTTGTGACTATGTGTGTGTATCTCTTTGTATGTGTGTGTCCAGGTGTGTATCTATGTATGTATCTATCAATGTGTGTGTGTATGTGTGTATCTATGTGTGTGTCAATGTGTGTATATGTATCTGTCGGTATGTGTATCTATGTCTGTGTATGCATATGTAAATGTGTCTGTGTGTATATGTGTGTGGCAATGTGCAGGTCTGTCTGTGTAAGTATGTATATATGCAGCAATGTATGTATATATGTGGCAATGTATGTGCATATGTGAATAGAAACCAGCAATCAAACACAAGCACTGCATGCAAACATACCTATGCAATCAAATACAAACCTTATATACAAACACCATACAGTCAAAAGCCACCCTTTCAGTCATATGCCAAACCCACCACTTCATTCAAACACCAATACTACACACAAATGTACACCCACATTTAAAAACGTACATACAAACACACCCCTACTTGCTCTATACATAAACATGAGAGAAGGAAATAATTCAGTGCTTGTGGATACTGTTATAATTCACCAAGGGCAGCCAAACACACAAATCCGGTGTTTCTCTTATCCAGAACAGTCAAAGTCAAGTATAGTCAAGAGGTCGATGTGGCGCCTAGATGATTCTTCGGGTATGTATGTAAACAAAAATAGAAGAGAAGGAGCTGATATTGTAATATATCTTAATATTTATGCGAGGATTATAGTAAGAAAAATGTACACTCACACTTTCTGAAACTTCAATTCAGCTTCAACTTGCACATTTGGGTGGGAAAAATCCCTGCCTAGGAATATGGTTTTAATGCAATATGAAGTTCTTATGATGGTCAATATTCTTGTTAGACAATGCATATCATATATCTGCTCTTTATGAACTAAAAATTATTATTAAAGTAACCAAGCATAAACCCTACCTGTTGTGTCACTATACCTCACTCCCTCTAGCATGTAAGCTCATTGAGCAGGGCCCTCAACCCCCTCTGTTCTTGTGCGTCCAACTTGTCTGGTTACAAATAGATGTCTGTTAGTCCACGCATTGCATAGCACTATGGAACTTGTTGACACTTCATAACTAATAATAATAATAATAATAATAATTCAAATGAATAAACTGCTCACAAACACATGCCGACAAGGATGGGAAAATAGTAGATCCCCAGTTGGCACAGCATCGTAGGAGTTGTACAACAGATGTAGCTCTACAGTTTGGACACCCTTGCACTAGAAAGGGCCAAAAAAAATCTTACAGCAGGATCCTCTGTACATTAGTTCTGTCATTGCAAAATGAGGTTTCTATCTTGATGCTCATGTTGCAAGGTAGACCAAGGGAGTAGCTTGAACTCCTTATTCTTTCTGAATGGGCATCTTAGAGTTGGTTCTAAATTCCATTAGCTTGATCAGCAGTCTTTGATTTAGCAAAATCATTTACTAGCTTTATTCCTCCTTCTGCTTCTTTAGTTTCTTGAGTGAAGGTAATAAAATGAAAAAAAATAAATGTAATATAGAGGCGCTAAGTAGACATGACAGTCAGTGCTGCTAATCTCAACAGTGAAATCAATCACTAAATTTCACACATAAACATAAATACAATAGACACAATGGTGGACAGCGCACTAGTGTGAAATGAATTTGTGAATAAAATATAAGGTGATAAAAGTGACCCTAGATAAGTGAGCCAGTAACATAACAAACTTAGGTAACTTTATTTTAATGCATTCCACATTCTGATGTTCAATCCTCATAGAAAGAGATGGAAACAGCAGGCACCAAGTTAAGGTAAAATCCACAAATTTACTACATAAAAACCTTCCATATCAGTAAGCTTGGTGCAGTGATCAGAGTTTCTCCACTTATGTAATTTGCACAATGCATTCTGTGGCTTAAGGGCCTTCTTCAGGTGCATAATGTTCTGGCAGTCTCTCCTTTTAAATGACAATTTTTGGCACCAAAATGACCCTTGCCCCAGCACTTTTCGTCATTTCCGGTGCCAGTATAGACGTCGCCCATCTTTGTTTTTCCTAATACTGGCCTCGGAATTCACCTGTGGCAAGCACTCCCAAGTCTTCCGCGTCATTTCTGGTGCCATGCATATCGTCCCTTTTGAGTGAAGATGTCTTTTTCTAAGGCCTCAGCCCTCAGCCTGCACTGGATCCCTTCTGTCTGGTCACTGCACAAGCAGCTCCAATTAATTTGTTCATTTTTCTCCCTGCAGTTTAAGATCAAAATCACTTGTTGCTTGCACCCTTCCTTAAAACAAACCTAACAAAAACATTTCTCACTTTTACCTCTCCTGTTTCAGAATCCCCAGATCCTCTTAAATGCATATCATGATGCCTAGCTCAGTGCTCTTTTTAGGTCTTGACATTTTATGAGCTGGAGCAAATGCATATGTGCCCACCATTTTAGAATTTGTCACAAACTCCAGAAATGTACCTCCTAATTTTGAGGTCTGGATTGCCCCTCTAAAGAAATCAGGACTTTTGTCAACTGGAAACTAGAACAGAGAGTCATCTTCAATGTTAACTGCTGATTGGGACTTGAAGACACTGTTACAAATTATTCACAAGTACAGCAAATACTTCCTAGCAGAGACTTGAGAAACTTTATACTATGGTACAAGGGCTTCGATTTTAATGAAGGGCTAAAATTTAATTTATCATAGTAACATGAATGAAATAAATAAATGTGCTGCTTGGTGCTTTCAAGCTAGTCAGCCTTCAGCTGGAATCCGGGTCATGGTCAGTGACCATAAAAACGCCATATGAGAATTAACTAATGGCAGCCCCCAGTCTGAAGCTCACTTGGGATAATACAATTAGAATGTATATTTTTCATCTCCTGAAAATGTTCTTTTAAATAAACTGAAACATAAACCTGATTTAAAATAGGAATGTAAATGAGTAGATTAATTTGATGAATTGAATAAAAAAACATGTGCGTGGGATAAGGTTCACAAAGTTCAGCTTAGACGCATTAGATACTAATTTACATTAATTACAAGTTAACGGATGTTATTAAAGATGTTCTCACAACTAAAAATGGACTACATAGGGCAGATAGATTATTATTATTATTATTATTATTATGTATTTGTATAACATGCAAACAAATTTTGCAAAGAAAATTCTTCAACTTGTAATTACAAATTACAAAAAAGAAGACTTAGTATGTAATGTGGCACGACATATTATATAATATATACCTAAAGTTATAAAACGTGGAGAAAACACGGTTAAAATTTATTTAATCGTTGAAACTATGGCAATAGCTTGCAGAACTGATAATCTCTTACTATTGACTGAAAGGCCGATGTGAACTAGTCATAAGGGCGCTGGTTGTTTGTTGGAGGCTTTTACATTCAGTCAGAAGAAGACACTGGGTGACTTTGAGACACGAGGGGACACTAGGAGACATGGGGCACCGAGACATGTGATACATAGGGGACACTGTGATACATAAGGGACACTGGAGGCTTGATAAAGACCTGGGTACAGGTCGAAACATTGTGGTGTCCAATAAACCTGCTTAAATCTATCACAGTGAGTGCCTGATATTTTTTATTTTATACTAGGGGACCAGTGGTGTATCCTGGTTTTGTGCTGCCCTAGGCAGGACAAAACTCAGGCGCCCCCCCTCCCCCCGCGCCCCCCCTCCTCCCGCGCCACCCCCACCCAACCTTTCCCCCCGCCCCGCATACTAAATACACACACACACATTCACTGACAGATACGCATACACTAGCTAACAGAAACACACACACACACTAACAGACACACTCACACTCAGTAACAGACAAACACACTCACTAACATACACACACTCACTCACTAGCAGACACACACACTCACTAACATACACACTCACTAACATACACACTCACTAACATACACACACAGTCAGACACAGACACACACACTAACAGACACACACTAACAGACACAGACACAAACACTAACAGACAGAAACGCTAACAGACACACACGCTAACAGACACACACACTCACTAACATACACACACAGTCAGACACACACAGTCAGACACACACACTAACAGACACACACACACACACACACACACACTAACAGACACACACACTAACAGACACACACACTAACAGACACAGACACACACTCACCCACCCACATTAACACATTTTTTTAAAATTTATTTTTAACACATTTTTTTTTTAATTTTTTTAACACTTTTGTTTTATTTATTTTTAACACATTTTTTTAAAATTTATTTTTAACACATTTTTTTTAAATTTATTTTAACACTTTTTTTAATATTTATTTTTAACACGTTTTTTTTTTATTAACCCCCCCCCCAGCCTCCTTACCTTTGGGAATGTTGGGGAGGGGGGGTGTCTCTTCGTCCCTGGTGGTCCAGTGGCTGCTGGGCGATCGGGCGGCACTGCATGGCGGGCGGCCGGCCGGCGAGGGAGCACTTCCCCTGAGCTGTCTGCTCAGCTCCCTCGCGCGCCTCAGAGTGAGGCTAGGAGCCGGAATATGACGTCATATTCCGGCTCCGCCTCCCAGCCTCACTCTGCGGCTGGCGAGGGAGCTGAGCAGACAGCTCAGGGGAAGTGCTCCCTCGCCGGCCGGCCGGCCGCCCGCCCGATCGCCCAGCAGCCCGCCGGCATGTCTGTTAGCCGCAAGGCTAACAAGACATTTGCCTTGGGCATTTGGGGGCGGCTTTTTTTTGCCGCCCCCTGGAAAATGCCGCCCAAGGCAAATGCCTTGTTTGCCTCGCGGCTAATACGCCCCTGTAGGGGACACTGAGACAATTGGGGGCACTGGGAGACTAGGGGACACTGAGACACTAAGGACACTGAGAGACACCAGGGACAATGTGAGACATGAGGCACTGAGACACTGTGATACATAGGGGACACTGGAGACTTGATAAAGATCTGGGTACAGGTCAAAATGTTGCGGTGTCCCCCAGTGTTCCTATGTCTTTGAAACTTGGCATCTTTGAAATGTTAGGTATGTGACCTAAAGCAATTTGTAAATGTCCCAATATAAGCTGTTTCAATTTCAGCTAGTAACACTAAAATATGTGAAAACATTCATGACACTGTATATGCTATATGCTATATGTGGGCATGTAATGCTATAGAGGAATTGTCATTTTCCTTGGTTCTTAGGGGGTTAAACAGATAACTACAAGAATTACTTCTAGAATGTATTACTTGTAGTAAATATTAATACTGTGCTGAGATACAAGTTTCCCTTACTAAAAACAGAAACTATATTACACGTATTAAGGGGGGAAAATCATTTTCAACTGCTATAAAACACATAAAGAAGCAAACACAAATAAAAAGTGTAAAAGGAAGTCATTTACAATAAAAACAATAATAATAACCTTAATCTTCTTTATCTCTAGTTTTTCTGTAAATGTTCTTCCCCTACATCTTCTACCTAGTGTCACTTAGCTGACACTGTGAAATTGTTCTTCTTATAAAGAGAATAAATAGAGTATTGATATATAAATTGTTCTGTATGATGAAAAATGAGCATTTTTTTTTTAATGACGTTATTTTTGTACAGCAATTTCCGACAGTGATTTCTGTTCCAGTGCTCTTCATTTGATTATAATTACATGCTCTTGTAGATGGAATGTGAATTAAAGAAGCCGTGTATATAACATACTTCATGCTCCATATCCTGTGATCTATCCACCAATGAAATGTCCAGGTAAAATTACTGGTTTAAAATCTGACATTTTAGGCAGTAACTCCATACGCGAATATTGAGTCAAAAGGAAAATATAGAACTCACAAGAAATCAAAAGGGAATAGATAAAACTCAATAGTGAAAAGATTCATTTATTAAAACATCAAGTAAATAGATAAAAGGCTGTGGGTGCGTACGAGTCTTCGACCTGGAGGGAGGAGGGTTGGACCCTCTAACTGAAATCCAGATTTCTTCAATATCCCTACTGGGAACTGTCCTGAGGGCCACTGCGTGTGTTTTGCAAAGTTATATCATATTTGTGCACATGCAATTTGTTAGTTATTGATTTGACTGCAGACCAATTTTTACTATGTAAACAGTGCAATGTTCTGATGTTTATAACTTATTCTTATGTACTGTTAAATGGAACATATGAGTTATAATGCCACATACATTCACATATATTCAGGTAACATTGTCTCGCGGTAGCACTTTGTTTTATTAATTGTTATTAATCTTTCAATGTAATTTGCCCTCCTTCACTCCCAGTCCCTCCTGTCTGTCTTGGGAATTCTAAAGTAACAGTAACACTTCCTTCACTCTAGTAAATGCTGCTAGTGGTTACTGGGGCGATATTGAGTCCACTGTATAAAATACAGTGCTGCACTCCCATACATGGGCACTGCCATCTTTTCACAGTGTTCCTGGCATGCTCCTTTGTCCTGTAGAAAGTGCCCACATGCACTATGAGGTTACTAAAATTTATATGGGAACTGCCTGATATTCAATGTATTACACATATTACAATATGTCTTATATTTTGTATACCATATTTTTCAGGTATATAGGATGCAGTTTTTTAGCCCCAAATTGTTCCCTAAATAACTGCCTGTGTCCTATAGTCTGAATGCAACCTTTATACTATGTATAAGCCGACAAGTTAAAGGATATCAAAATCTCCCTCCCTGCACCATTGTAAGCTTATGTAGTTGGAGAGGAATTCTGGCAGACTCTCTGTGTGTACTTCAGTCAGGTCCTCTCTCGGGAGCCCGCCTGCCAGAGCAATGTCATGGGTTACCATGGCAACGATCCAACGATGCACAGTACCAGAGCCTGATACTACCATTGGACCACCAGGGGATTCTGTGTCCCCCTCTATGGACAGATATAAGAGGAGGGGAAGGGCCACAAACATTAAATAAAGCTGAAATAAAAATAATGATAAAATATAAAGCTGCTCCTCTCAACCCCTCAAAGATCACAGTCCTATCCCACCCCAAAAATTTACACACACACACTGCAACCCTTACACACAGAATGCATCCTCTTCACACACAATTCCTTAATTACACACACTGCACGCACTAAACACTGCATCCCTATATATCCATTATAGACACATACCGCATCTCCTACACATATTAAATTCCTTGCACAGATTCACACAAACTACATCCCCTACACACACACACTTGCTACATCTTTCTATATACACACACTATACATTGCCAATACACATAAACTAACGTTTACTGAAATTATGGCATAGGTTATTTTCAATTTTTTTCCCCTAAATTTCCTGTATGTTATACCCCAGTGCATCTTATATTCAGAAAAAATACATATAAAAATATATATATATGTATATACACACACAGCTCACTACCATAAACCAGCAGCCAAATGATGTTGGCTATAAAGACTTGAACGGAAGAGACATAACAATATAATTTAATATCTATTTATAGCATAAAATCCTGCAGAGCTATTAAAATATAATGGAATATGAAAAGCAGAAAAAGCTTAGAGAGCGTTAATGGTTTTAATGACATGCATCACTAACTGATGCCATTTTCTTTATTAATAAAAATGAATGTATTGTCCTGAGAACACTATATGAACATTGTGTATTATTATTAATAGAATGTGTCCTGTTGGAACAATGACAGGAATCTGGGTTTATTTTAAAGCACAATATGTACTCAGTTCATAAGTTAGTGAATTTTGACATGATAAAAAAAAGCATTAACAGATCCCATATATTTCAGTCTCATACATATATAGTTGTGAAAAAGTGAATATTTTGTGAAAAAATTTGCTGCTACCAATCACTAAAGCTGCTTCCATGTTTGTGCAAGTATCTCTAGCCTTAACACAACAACGTGCAAATGAAGAAAACTTAGCTGAGTGGTAATAAAACCCACACCATTTAGTATAGATATATATTACACTAACCCCTATAAATAAGAGATGTATAGCCTATACAAATAGAGAAAACAAACCAAATATAGTGGGGTATGGTAAGTGCTCAATACAGTAACATTGGACAGAGCCTAATGAAGACAGGCTCATATCTTACTGGCAAACGTGTATGTAAGTGACAATACCCCTCTTCTGATGTTACTTGATAAGCTTGCAGGGAAAAAAAAGGAGAAACTCCTAGTGCAATATATAAATATCAGAAGGCATCAATCCCAATAGCTTGCAAACTGCTCACCTTATATAGATTGCTTTTAAATATTTGGTCTTAAATTTGTTTTTAAATATTTGCTTTTATTTGTTTTTAAATATTTTGCAATATATTGTGTTAATTTTTCTACCAAACATCCTGTGGACTCTACTCAACTATTTGGTTCATCACTTAAAGAAGGGTTTTTGACCCTCTTTATTTGCACAAAAGTTTTTACACCTAGAGTTAGGTTTAATAGGCTCTATATATTGTGAGTAATACCTACTGATATTTACATATCGCACTATAAGTTCCTTCTTCTTGTTTTCCCTGCAAGCTTATCAAGTGAAATCAAGTGAAATCAGGAGATGGCAGTGTCTACTAAGTACACGTCTGCCAGCGCTTAATAGGCCTTAACCATGGCTGAGACCACTGGCAGAGCTCCCTCCAGAAGCTAAAAAACCTGTGGATTTTAAGGAAACACAGGAAATTAAGCACTAGTCTGAATTTTTCTGTAAATTAATTGACTTGACTATTAAATATTTTAATGCTTTATCTACATAAAGCATTCATTTAGCATTAGTAGCTGAATTCATTAAATCTACTAAATTCCATTTCCAGCAGAAAGACTACACGTACATTTGCCGTCAGGGATGGCAATGACTAATTGCAGCACCAATAGAACTCTGTTGTATTATTTAAGAAACGTCATGATATAAACGATAATTGTCCAGTTCCATATCAGGTGTCCCTTGCTTAGATTTGCACCATGAATCTCCTTCAAAAAGCTATCAGACATGAAACTTTAGTAAACCCCAAATCAAATCCCTCCGGCTTTCGAGAGTAGTGCAAATAGGAAGCCTTTATCATGATATATACAGGACCACTGCACCCACATAACTTCATTTTATTTAAAATTATTTCTTAGCATTTTTATTATATTATTACTGAGCTCACCCACGTTTGACCCGTATATATTACTTCCAAATGATTTCCAAATTTCCAAACAAAATTATTCCTATTTCCTTTATTAGAGAATACTCTTTTGTTTTATGTCCATTTGATGACTAAGACTTGCTTCATGCTTTCAAGGAAGTTTTCTCTTTGATTTCATTAAAAACTAGTGGTCTACAATGGTATCAATTCTGTTAAAACATTGCAATATTAGTTATTTTAATTTAATTTGAGTACTCTTCAGGGCCCTACATATTCTGTATATGTGCAGGTAGCAGTGGGAGGTAGGTTGACGATTCCGGTAGAGATGATTCGTCTGGTAGAGCCATATGGGGATATACAAGTGGTTGGTAGTTTAATAGATTATTGCTGTAGTTCAGTGTGAAATAATTGTTTGAGCTTTACTCATCAGCTGCAAACATGTCAATGTTTCTGTTTATATGAAACAAGGGGGGGTTGGCTGCACTCACCTGAACATGCATAAATGGGGGTGCTGCTGGGGGCCGAACTATACAATGTTTCTGTTTATGACATGTATGTTACGTGTATGCACCATTAACAATTTCCTTCCTCTTTCCTCTGTGGTAGGCGTAGCGGACCCCCGGTATCTCGACTGGATACCTCCGCTAGATTCTCCTCTCAGCTGCAACAGGTACCCTTCAGTGATTATAACTTAATTCCCCAGACATCAGATGACACATGATGCTGGGAAGAACAACTGATTTTATTGCATACAATGCAACCTGCTATGCACAGACCCACAGCATGGGGTCTCTATTCATCACATACAGATCCCGCCCAGGCGTCTCTGTGTCTGGAAGATAATTGAGTCAACTCCCGCTAAACTAATTATCTCTCGGATACAAAGAGTCTAATACAGAAATAAAACTCAGAACAGATAGAAAACAACTCTGAACCCTGACATGTTATATATCCCCAGACAGCTCTTGTTAGAGCACCCAATCTGGACAAAAAGCGCCCTCATCCGTGCGTGTTTGAGGAAACGCTACCCCGTTAAAATTTAGACCGACGCAGGTACTAACTGACAGTTCACATTCACAAATGCCTGCATCCATGTTGTTTTAAAAAAAATTGCCAGCATCCCCACCTGTTAAGTCTGATAGACATTTGTGAGAAAATTGGTCATTTCATTGATGTGTAACTCAGGAATCAGGGCCTAAGAGTCAATGTCATAGGAGAAGCTTGAAGCCTAGATGTGTTATTGCCCCAAGGTAAATATTAGGTAATTAGCTTTTCTCTTGTTATTTAAAAGTTGACAACAAAAGCAAAAAAAAAAAAAGAGAGATGTCACCCAGCCTAATTTTCAAATGAAAAGAAGATACATTAGCTTGTCAAAATTTTTATATCATTAGCTGAAACATAAAAATTATTTCCCAAATCTCTTCTTAAAGCTAAATAAAAAGTAATACCAGTAATCAAACAGGAAAACAATCCATTGCACAGCGGACACAAAGCAAAACACAAATTAGTAGTGTTTGGGAGTAAATACTCAAAAAAATATAAAAAAATATATAGATAAATCATTTTATATTATAAAATATAATTTAATATTATAAAATAACTGTACATTTTTTCAGTTATTTTCAGTTCCTAAACACTGCTAAATTATGTTTTAATGCCTGTTTGAAAACTGGAATTGTTTTTTATTTTTATTTAACTAAAAATGCCAGTTTTTGGTCTTTCACCATTTCACCTTGTTTTGTCTCTAAGCAGATTAAATATGCTGATCATGTTATCCTCCTCTTTTATAACTCGTCACTGATTAATTCTCTGCTATCTCCTCTTGGACACAACCTGAGATTCATTCAGCTAAAACGTTATTCCTGTCATTTCATCGTCCATCCATTTACCCATCCACCCGCACGAACATTCATCCATAAACTGTCAATCACTTTTATAAACTCCCATATCAGTTATTCTTCTAGAGGTCATTGTTAAGTGTGTGATTGATTGATTTAAGAGGTTCGCACTCTGTAATTTTTTGGTAACTTATATTTTCTACTGGATTACTCGCCAATTAGTTTCAACCTCGATTTCAATATAACTCAAAACATTATTTGAGAGCGACAGTTTTTTTTTGCCAAGTTTTTGGTGCGCCTGATCCTTTAAAAACTATTTGTTGCTTTTTTCAATGAGAACATATGTTCTACACTTAAGTTTCTCAATGCTGACGATGAATAAAAAATGCCTTTCATTAAATGTAACCTCAGAAGGAAAACATATTTATTTGTATGATTAAAAAAAAAAACACTACTCCCTTTAACCAACTGAATGACTTATATTACAATGTTTTAATCTCTAATTATATTGATTGTAACACAGCTGTGAGTTTTTGAATGCTGACCTTGATATTATCTGTTATTGATTTTTTTTTTAATTGATTAAATTAAAGGGAACTAAAAATGTGGATGAATTATTCACCGTTAGGTGGCTAGACTTTTAATCTATGTATTGTGAAATATACTGCTTGGAAGATAAACTACCTGAAGATCATGAGAGAAAATGGACTAATAGGTGGCAGATGTAGAAACAACCTGCCTCCCAAAAAGGCCTAGTATCTAACTGAAACAAGCTCCTCTGCGAGTGTCTAATATAGAAGTAGAACGCAGAGAGCTAAAAAACAAAACAAAAAACTCTTTAATAATCCCTCATGAGGGAGAAACTCAAGACAAACAAACATAAATAAAATAGGATTGAATCAATGGTTCTAACAGATCTAAAATAGTAAATCACTGCAGTAACTTCAAGAATAAATGCAAAGTTGCTAAATATTGTTACAGTACCAATGATCAAACAAATTAGATACAATAATAGTAGGGAACTGAACAGTCCTTAGGTACACAATCTATAAATGAAAGGACAAGTGCCCCAAATACAGAGAAACTAGAGAAAAGCATGTAGACTATGCAGTAAACCAGTAGATGCACTAGTAATGCAGATGCACCTAATAAACCTATAGTGCTATAGGAGATTTGGGGGAAGGAGTCCCTAGCATAGTATTAGTAATAGGCTGATCTCTAGTCCTCTATATGGTAAAAATGCCACAGAAATCCTAGTTTAAAATTATCCACAAGGAGTAAACGCTCAACGCGCGTGTTTCGGCGAAACAGGTCGCCTTTCTCAAGAGCAATTTGCGGAGTGGATGGGCGCCTCTTTTTAAATGTGCTTATGACTCCACCTCTAGCCGTGACGTAAGTGGGTATCGGCGAATCATTAGGTTCCGTGAGATTAGTGGGCGGGGGAGCCAATGAAGTTCCGTAAGTGTGAAGTGAGATTAACCCTCACACACTGAGGGTCTAACGGAGAGTGTTCCTCACACGTACAGACTGGGTATAGTGGGGCTATAATAAAGCGAAAGCAGATCGCAAACATAGAAATATCGGCACATGAATATCAAAGTAAATAAGGAATAAATAATAAATCAAAATGAATGTTATCATGTCTCAATCGGTATCATGTAGTGAGGCACATACTGTTATCCAACATCCCAGATTGCTAGGTTGAGACCAGATAAGGGTAAAATTAACCCTGAGAATGCCAATCTATGATGTAAATAGTACATTGAGCCCTTTTTAAAGAGGCAGTATGTAATGCAGAAAAATGAAAATGAGTAAAAATGAATAGATGGAACACATAAAAAGAGGGGGAATAATTATTAATTCACAGAGAATTTGTAATAAATTGTGTTGACATAACCAGAAATATGGAAAATGGGAGAGTACTCCATTAAGAGTGCCAAGGGATAAAGGTAATAATCAGGTGATGCTAACCAGAAGAAACAGATAATATTACCATATTGTATGGACTGTAGAGGTTTCTTCTGTTTCTTCTGGTTCCTCTACAGTCCATACAATATGGTAATATTATCTGTTTCTTCTGGTTAGCATCACCTGATTATTACCTTTATCCCTTGGCACTCTTAATGGAGTACTCTCCCATTTTCCATATTTCTGGTTATGTCAACACAATTTATTACAAATTCTCTGTGAATTAATAATTATTCCCCCTCTTTTTCTGGAGCTGAAAGAAGGCGCATATTTTTATGTGTTCCATCTATTCATTTTAACTCATTTTCATTTTTCTGCATTACATACTGCCTCTTTAAAAAGGGCTCAATGTACTATTTACATCATAGATTGGCATTCTCAGGGTTAATTTTACCCTTATCTGGTCTCAACCTAGCAATCTGGGATGTTGGATAACAGTATGTGCCTCACTACATGATACAGATTGAGACATGATAACATTCATTTTGATTTATTATTTATTCCTTATTTACTTTGATATTCATGTGCCGATATTTCTATGTTTGCGATCTGCTTTCGCTTTATTATAGCCCCACTATACCCAGTCTGTACGTGTGAGGAACACTCTCCGTTAGACCCTCAGTGTGTGAGGGTTAATCTCACTTCACACTTACGGAACTTCATTGGCTCCCCCGCCCACTAATCTCACGGAGCCTAATGATTCGCCGATACCCACTTACATCTCGGCTAGAGGCGGAGTCATAAGCACATTTAAAAAGAGGCGCCCATCCACTCCGCAAATTGCTCTTGAGAAAGGCGACCTGTTTCGCCGAAATGCGCGTTGAGCGTTTACTACTTGTGGATAAATTTAAACTAGGATTTCTGTGGCATTTTTACCATATAAAGGACTAGAGATCAGCCTATTACTAATACTATGCTAGGGACTCCTTCCCCCAAATCTCCTATAGCACTATAGGTTTATTAGGTGCATCTGCATTACTAGTGCATCTACTGGTTTACTGCATAGTCTACATGCTTTTCTCTAGTTTCTCTGTATTTGGGGCACTTGTCCTTTCATTTATAGATCGTGTACCTAAGGACTGTTCAGTTCCCTACTATTATTGTATCTAATTTGTTTGATCATTGGTACCGTAACAATATTTAGCAACTTTGCATTTATTCTTGAAGTTACTGCAGTGATTTACTATTTTAGATCTGTTAGAACCATTGATTCAATCCTATTTTATTTATGTTTGTTTGTCTTGAGTTTCTCCCTCATGAGGGATTATTAAAGAGTTTTTTGTTTTGTTTTTTAGCTCTCTGCGTTCTACTTCTATATTAGACACTCGCAGAGGAGCTTGTTTCAGTTAGATACTAGGCCTTTTTGGGAGGCAGGTTGTTTCTACATCTGCCACCTATTAGTCCATTTTATCTCTATTCATTTAGGGGTTAAGCCCCACAGTATCTGCCAACCATTACAACTCTGGTGTATGGACTTGTTCCATGTTTAGCCAGCGTTGTCTTCTCTTACCTGAAGATCATTCCCTCCACATTGAAAGGGTGTACAAAAATTGTTGATGAAGGTCACTCACAACCTCTAAATAACATAAATTAAATCCACAAATTTGAATGTGCTGATGCATTGGTGGAGCTGTAGAATGCCACCATATCACTTATGTGCCAGATACATGGTTTTTACTGTTTGGGTCTAAACTCATCTGCCACAACATTAAAACCAGCTGCCTAATATCATGTAGGTCCTACTCGTACAGCCAAAACAGCTGTGATGCACTGAGGAATGGACTCCACAAAAAGTGTGAATGTGTCCTGAGGTATCCGCCACCAAGACAGATCCTTTTCTACATCTGTGAAACAGCATACATTCCCCATTTCAGTCCCATTACCAAACTTTTCTGTCAAGGTAATTGGACTGATACATTGACTATATGCAAATGCACATCTGCTTAAAATAAATCTGCTCTTTTGTTTATTTGAAGCTCTATGCGTGCTTTTTTCTCGTTGGAGTGATAGTTTTTAGTTTTCAATTTTAAGTTATCTTTTCTACTTTTTCCACCATCTTTAAGTCCAGCCCTGACAGTAGTTCTTCTGTGTGATTAGACCAGCCTTCTCTCCTCATCTGCATCAATGAGCTTTGGGTGCCCATGACCCTCATGCGGAGTCACCAGTTGTCCTGTCTTGCACCACGTTCGATAGGTACTAACCACTGCATACCACAAACACCCCACAAGACTTGCCATTTTGGAGATGTTCTGACCATCACTCTTTGGCCCTTGTCAAAGTCACTCAGATCTTTTCACTTGCCCATTTTTCCTGCTTCCAACACATGAAATTCAAGAACTGACTGTTCACTTGCTGCGGAATATATCCCACCCCTTGAGAGGTGCTATTGTAACAATATAATCAATATTATTCACTGCAGTGGTTTAATGTCAATACTGAACAGTACAATAGATTTTTACTATTTTTTCCACACACCATTTGTGTCAATAAATGACATTGCATCAAATGTAATAAACAATTAATAGAAAGTGCAAATTAACCTATTAATAATGAAACACACATTTATTAATAATTAATATCAAAATACTACTAATAACACAATCCCTATACCTATGATCTTATGACTCCTTATGATCATACTGTGACTCTTCTGGGAGGTGTGTTAACAGGTTTCATACACAATATATATATATATATATATATATATATATATATATAACATTGCACAAATAAATATTGGATCACAAAGTCACAAAGAAAAATTATAGATTGCAAATATATCGCTACGGCAGGAGAATGTCTGGCAATGTCCAATATACAGGACATATAATGTGCTAGCCGACGCTGGAATCTGGTTTGAAGTATATGGATTACTGCTGACCAATAGGATAAAGTTCAGAAAATCCGAGTGACAAATATATTGGTCTGTCTGTCTGTCGATCGATCGATCCATTCTATTGAAAATATCTTGTGTGGCTTTAAATAAGATATATTAAGCTCTCGTGAGGGAATAGCAAAAAAAGCAGCGTGTTTAAGTTATTTCTGCTGATAAAATTGGGACCAAAGCCTTGATCATGTAATGCAGACATAGCCAAACTGCAGCTTGTGAGGGGGGCAAGGGGAATGAGACACAAGGGGGTATGGAATGAAACACATGAATGGAGAAGCTAGGGGGAAATGAAACACATGCAAGGGCTGGGGGATTGAGACATATTGGAGGTTGGGAGAATGAGACACATGGTGGTATGGGATGAAACACATGAATGGAGAAGCTGGGGGGAAATGAAACACATGGAGGGGCTGGGGGATTGAGACATATTGGAGGTTGGGAGAATGAGACACATGGTGGTTTGGAATGAAACACATGAATGGAGGGGCTGGGGGATTGAGACATATTGGGGGCTGGGAGAATGAGACACATGGTGGTATGGAATGAAACACATGAATGGAGGTTGGGAGAATGAGACACATGGTGGTATGGAATGAAACACATGAATGTAGAAGCTGGGGGGAAATTAAACACATGGGTGGCAAGGGGAATGAGACACATGGGGGGAGTGAATGAAACATGTGAATGGAGGGGATTGGAAGGAATGAGATCCATGGAGGGGCTGGGGGATTGAGACATATTGGAGGCTGGGAGAATCCGACACATGATGGTAAGGGAATGAAACACATAAATGGAGGTGCTGGTGGCAAATGAGACACATGGGTGGCAAGGGGAATGAGACACATGGGTGGCAAGGGGAATGAGACACATGGGGGGAGTGAATGAAACATGTGAATGGAGGGGCTTGGAAGGAATGAAATCCATGGAGGGGCTAGCGGAATGAGACACATGGGGGTGCAAGGGAGAATGAGACACATGGGGCAATATTTGGAATGAGACAATATTTGGTTCTGTTAAATACATAATACATAATAAATGTATTTGTGTACATAATAAATGTATTTGTGACTCTTGAATATTAGTTAATTTTAACATGAGACTCTTACAGACATGAAGGCCACCCCGATCTAATGTCTTCTTACAATGTTTTTCATTGTATGGATTCCTTCTTGTTCTCAATATACAGTACATATTATTTAAGATAAATTGCATAAATATCATTATTAGCCAAAAGTTGTGCTTTTTTACAAATGAGCATCGATTCCTCATTTTTATGGTTACTGCTTTAAATATATTTATTTTTTACAAATTTAAAAATCCAATATGTTCACTTTTTTATGAACAGATGGGCAACAACTAGTGAATGCTCAATCCATATGGGTTTGCCATATTTTAATATCTTATTTTGTACAGAACATTTTTGATTAAGATGAAAGTCTAGCTATATATTTTATATATTATTAGATTTCAAATGAAAACATGTAGCTATCTGTAGATGTGCATTTAATTATATATTTTTGATGCAATGTTAAAACTTTGAGTAAATTCATTTTTTTCTATTAAAACCTTTCTATGAAACCTTAAAAATCTCCCTGCTTTAATAGCATCCCAGTAATGTAGAAAAACAGAAAATACAGTTTGAAATAAACTAGTAATATCACATAATTTTACAATCAAGGCGAAATATAGATTTTATCTTGTTTCATAAACAGACAACAGTACACACGACAGTAACAAACAATCACTTGTGATAATTTTGTCTTAGACAAAAATAGCTGTGATGCTTAAAATGGTGAAAAACAAAACATAAAAAACACATATAATATCCAAAAGCTTGATAAGAAATATCACCAGGATTAAAACCCAAAAGTTAGTAATTTTATAAAATATATCTAAGGACATTACTTTTATTTTTCAAAGTGTTAATGCTGTAGTGGATATATTTTCCTTTCAGTAAATATGATGTGGTTTGATATGCATACAACTTCATAAAAAGATACCCTAATTAAATTATTCTAATTGAACAATGAATGCCATGTAATAGCAGGACATAACAACGCCTAACTTCACTTTTGTAATTTCCTTTTAATTAAACACTATCATCTACAAACATTCTTTTATGAGCTTTCATTTTTGCAAAGATGTGAAGAGAAAAAAGCAGTGTATTATAATAATTGAGCAGATGGGATTTTCTCTGTGCATAAAAAAAAAATCTTTAGCTTACTTAATTATATCCTTCTTTTCTGCCATATTTCACTTGGATAATTTATTGTATTTCACAATGAGAATGAAACTGGCGAATTACTAAATAATTACGAGGAAGTCATTTTCGGAGTACACCATTAATAAATCCAGAGTTTTTTTTTCCTAATCAAAGTTTATGATAAGGTTTCTCCAGATTCTATTATCCGTAATTGAATAATTGATAGCAGGATAGTTCATACATGTATTCATGAGACGTGTGAGAAATGTTAGCCCAATTTTTTTTAGATATTGTGCTTTTGGCTAAATAGGTCTATCTACTGTCCTATCATTGCTCTTCTTTGAAAATCTGTTGATTATAGTCAGTGAGTAGAACTAGGAAGAAGTAAAATATGGATTTGTAACCAAGGAAAGAAAATATACATTGCTGACTTTGTTGTTATTGAAGATGAGAGGACAAACTATTCAGGGATCAATCTATTGAGTATACAGGGGTATAAATCAAGACCCTATACCCTTAGTGGAGCGCTGAATAAAAAAAAGGGCTACTTACCATTAACAATCTTGATATGTAGAGGGAAATACACTAGAAACATTTTAAAATTAAAAAAAAGAATATAGTGCAAATGGTAACTGTGCACTTAATGGATATATGTAGAAAAAGTCAGACCACTCACATGTAGCAGAGCCTAAATTAATTGGCTCAGTAAGTGATGCTCTTGCGCTTTTATGGTAGCATCGCTCAAGTCCTCCGGTCTTCACTCCCATTGAAGACAGAAGAGAAAGGCAACCAATGTGTAGTATTTAAAACCAACTTTCTCTTAAAATTAAGGAAGGTTGTGCCTTGCTCAGAGACTAAAATCTGTGCGCTGAGGGTAAGTGCCAACATAAAGGGGAGGGCACCACCCCAATGAAGACTCCTGGAACTTCATAAGACCTTTAATAGTGGTTGAACAATTTAAGGTCTCCTCTGTATGCAGGCTTCTGTGGATTGGCCAATGAATGAGTGTCTGTGCATGGAAATTGCACAGCATGAACATTAGCATGCCCTGAACTCTAGCTCCTAGATGGATAATAACAAACTTAAAATAAATGGTCTTGGAGGTAGAGTTACAGTTATAGTAAAGGGGTTACATTTTACAGTAAAATGCTGCACATGCAGATCCTGCACATTAGTATTGTTGCTTGGAGTAACCATTTGAAAGTAACTGTTACTTTCCAGTTGTGTTTTTTTTATATTTTGTTTACTCATCCAATATATTCAATAAACATGTATTTGTGAGGTGTTAAAAAAATTAAATCCACACCCCTTTATTATGCAACCGGGCGCCTTTATCAGAGCTCCCTGCCAACCATTGTGATAAGCTCTGTCCTTTGCACTTAGCAGTCAGCATAGGGAAAGCATACAGAGAAAACGAGAAATGAAACAATGTTTCTATTTCTCTTTTTTCATTTGCATGTTTGCACTGGTCTTGTCTGAACTGAATTCTGATTCATTTGCTAAATATTTAATAAAAATATTTAGATGATTTTTAATGTTTTATCCAATCCAATGGTGTAAATTTGAGAGAAGTGATAGATCCCCTTTAACCCCTTAAGGACACATGACATGTGTGACATGTCATGATTCCCTTTTATTTCAGAAGTTTGGTCCTTAAGCGGTTAAAGACAGAATAAATGTATTTAAATAGAAGACAAACAGTTTTTACATCACATATTGGTTCCAATGTTCCAATATTTATATGTTGAAAATCACAGGCTTTTATAATATTCTTCCACATATTTGATGCGTTATCCAACTTTTCTTCTTTTTCATCCAATCTACTCAAAGCGAAAATGGAAGTCTTGATATTTAATGGTGCGTGAATGTGGTTGTATCCCTGATGGAACCTCCGTAACTAGACAAGCCATTCCGACTCTGAGTAGATTGTGTGTAAAACAAGAAAGAATGACTTCTAAAAAAACAATACCAGGAAAATTTAGTTTTTCTCGTTTTTTTTTTCTGAGATTTTCTTACAACGGCTTTTTTTTTTAATTCTTACAATTTAATTTCCATGTCTGCTCTCTTGAATTGTCGAACCAAGAAAATGACCATCCTCTCATGCTCTAATAGGTGGACAAGGCTTTGGGTTGCCTCTTGCTCTTTCTGTATTCATTTTACTCTGATCTCATGGCACATAGGATAGAAGGAAGAGCCAAATTATAACATGCACCACCATTCATATGGTTAAGGAAAATAGGTTTAATAAGTAGCTCTTATTGGATAATAGGTCACAGGGACTGTAGCGGAGCGGCAATATTAAATCCCACGATCTCCGCTGGTATTAAAGGTAATCCACAGTCAGCACTGAAAAGTAAGGCAATATCCCAAATCCCCCAGTAACCGAACGAAACACAGTTCTGGGAGTCAACTGAGGTCTTTATTCACAGCTTCCAGTATTTATGCAAGTATCCATGCAAGGGGTTTCCTTACTGACATAGCAGGGGTAATACAGTGAGGGACTACATGGGGGACTTAACATTTGGAGCAATTCTCCCATCAGGCACTGCTGCACGAGAGGGACACTCCCACTGAAATACACCGTTAAGTGGATTATCCCTCCGTGCAGCAGAACTGGCATTTCACATTTAAATCTATAACTCCAACAATATTCACATTATTTGCACGAGCGGACGTTCGGTAGATAGCTGGGGTCTGAGTGCACATTTCGTGTGAATACCACTCAGATCCCAGCTAAAACAACCGAACGCCGCACGAAATACATTTGCTTATTAACTTAGTTTAAAAGTACAGAACACCGATGGGGAACCCCAATAGGAAAAGACCGGAGCTCCCTAACGGCCTGGAAGTACAGCGGTGTTCGTATCGTCGAGTAGCCGTTTTCAGTTCCACACGCTCGACGACCAAACACCGCTGGAGAGACAAAGGATCCAAGATGGCCGACCGCCGCGCGGTTGGTAGTCGAACGACGGCCACCTAGGAACGCACTTAATTACCGATTGCAACAATGTTGCAATCTGGTAATTGGTGCCACACGACCCTCAGTGTGTGGGCTTGGGTTCGGTACATAACTAGTTTCACGAACAGCCGGTAAAACAACTGTTCGTGAAACAACCAGGAAAATGCTAGTGGCTTTTGGCTGCCAGCACACGAATTTTATAGGAATTACAAGCAAAGATACATTTCCATACAGCAATTACAGTACAGTAAACAGAATAGGGCAGCAATGTTCTGGACAACCTTTAGAGACACAGTTTTCTAGTCTGAAGTGGCTAGGTTTGCCACAGGGACCAATATGTTTTTTTTTTTATGGGGGATGGGACGGGGGAGGGTGGAAGTGAAATTTATTAATTATCACATTGGTGGGTAGGGCGTTGGGCTTTCATGAAAACCTCAATTTAGGTCAAACCACTTGAAAATTATTTGAAAAAAAACAAAAAGGTGCTATTGCACCCAAACACTGCTTACACTATAACCACTACACTTAGCTGTGCTTGTTATAGTGCTTAGGATGTCCTTTAAATTATTTAGTTTTTTATTTGTAGTTCTGTGGCCTTTTAATGCAGCAATAGGTAGTGGCATTAACTCAGAGAACAAAGCAAAACAAAAACACAAACAAACAATAATTGCTGCTGGTTAGTGTCATGAAATTTTTTTTGGTAGATTGAGACACCACGTATAACCTGCTATCTGGACCATTCAGGACAGCTTGATCTTCTGTGCAGAAAACTCACTCCTCACTACAAAATGGCAAATATCCGGATAAGTGCATTTGCGTCAATACCCCATATCATACCTCCGATAAAACACAATTTCAATAGCTTAGTCGTGTAATGTGAAATAGCAGATTATGGTGCCTTATACAACCTGTCCCTTTAGAGCTTACTTTATTCTAAATAATTATTATACGAGTAAGCATAAACATACATCATCTGTTTATTTAATATATTTTAAATGATCCAAAATAAAAGCTGAGCTTGGATTTATGAGTGAAAATCAAATAATACTGATATACAATTGACAATGATTTTATTGCAGTGAAACTGCTTCACACATCATAAGGAGATGAAAACGATTAAAGGACATTTCAGATAAGAAACAGCTGGTGATGATGCAGCCAGTAATAGTAGTTGTACTAATATATTTTTATATCCTCATTGAAAGAAAAATTAATACGAAAAATGCAGCTATCCTACTGTCTTCTCCCATTTAATCATTCCTAGATTTGCAGAATGTTTTTTTATGATAACAGCTTTTTTTCTCTTCTATAATTCTGTGTGATTCATGTCTCTTTATTCTGGTCTTATGGCGATTTTTTTTTTAATCTGTTCTTTATGTCGATGTTGTTGCTAAAACAAAAGCATGAATCACCCGTACAATGCTACATCGGAAAATGAGATGTGGACTCTGAACATTAAATACAAAGAGCCAGCATAGATAAGGGATTGCACACTTAAATATATTACAATATTGCATAATTGAAAGATCTAAAAAAATAAATCAAATTGAATAATTTTTTTTTACTTTTGATGCACTTTGTAAACAGCGTAGAATTAATGAATGCGGAGACTCTTTCCTGAAAGGATTTCGTGGAATTAGCTAATAATGGGATGAACAAAATGAAAGGAAAATTTACATAAAAAGGAATTTGACTTTGAAGTAACTAAATAACAATAACAGATACAGATACAAGCGTAAATTATATTAGGTTAATTGCCAATTAGCAGTTACATTTCTGCTGTTAACAAATTCCAAAGAGGTCACAGTTTGTTGCTTAAATGTGGGTGCATTAATCACAAACAAATGTTTTGAGATAAACATTCAGCAAAATAATGACTGCACATCCTACATATGGACACAGTGCATGAGCAAACTCGAACAGTCGCCACACGTTGAAGCTTCCATAGAGGGATAAATGGGCACTTCAATATAATTGCCAAATACTACAAAATACACACTACGAAATCCCCAGCTATTATTTTTACTTATTAAGCACCAAAATATTTTGAATGAAATCAGCACCCTTGTGAGCAAGTCTCAGCAAATACACTTAACTTGGCATCTAGAGAAATCCAATATGGTTTGATGAATCATCTTTTACCCTATTTACTTTGCCCAGATGGGTTTTTATTAGGAAAGAGCCAAAATAATCTATCAATCCCAAATTATTTGCCAAAAACAAACCAACCCAATATTTAAGTACACACATTCTAAAAAATTAAATAAAAATTAAAGTGTAGGTACACTGAAAATAGAGATGAGTGTGTTAGTTAATGAAGATTGGGAATAGGCAGAAGCTTTAAAGAACTATTTTGCTTCAGTATATATTAAAAATGTAAGAAATAGGCAAATGATTGCTGCAACAAAACGTGCAGAAAATTGTGATTTGATGGCTTAAGACAAGGTGCTGCAGCAACTAAATATAGTTACTGTAAACAAAGTTCTGGAGCCTAATGGTATTCACCCACGAGTACTTAAGGAGCTAAGTGTGGAAATAAGCAGATCTCAGATTTTAATAATTCAGAATTCTTTTATTTCAGGATTGGAAGAAGGCCGATGTAGTCCCTATATTCAAGAGAGGTATTTATTAAAAGATCTTGCAAAGTCTGAAGATCTTATGAACTGCAGCCTTAGCAAGTCTTCCCCTTTTTTGCATTGAGAAGCCTCTGAATTGGTGACCAACCATGTGCATGCGTGTGCAGCATTGCATGTGCGCACACCCGCTCATGCATGCACACATATCTGGTCTGGAGGAGCTGGTCTGAGGTCACTGTGGGAGAAGGCAGGCACGCTCTAGTAGAGCTTAAGGGAGTAAACAGAAGGAGGCTGCAAACCTCCCTGATTGCTTAATTGACAGTCAGGAGGTGTTCCCTAGTTAATTTATAAAATGCTGATTTCCTATAGAACTTGGCACTTATATAAACTCGGTTAAATAAGAATGCACCTCATCCATAAAGCATGCTGAAGTGCTTTTGGGGTTTGGAGTGGTTCTTAAATGTATGTAGCTGGGAAACTGTTTGAAGGGTTATTAAAAGATAATATTCAGGAATTCATTGGAAAGAATATTGTTATTAGACACAATCAGATACACACACTCAGATACACACTGAAATACAGACACTGACAGACACTCAAATACACATACTGGCACATACACTCAAATACAAACACTGGCATACAAATACACACACTGAAACACAGATACACACACTGAAACACACGCAGTATTCACCATGCCGGAGTCTCCTGGAACTTGGGATGTATGGGAATGCATTATCCCAACCCCCCCCCCTAAGATCAGGAAGGGGGCACATATTACATTTAAAAAAATACTACACTACACAAACACTGCATGTACTGTACACACACACACACACACACACACTGAATACACTATATAGACACACTGCATACATTACACACTTTATCTCTTACACACTCACTGTATCCACTACACACACTGCATACACTATATACAAATACTTTATGCACTACACACACTGCATCCCTTACACACACACACACACACACACACATTGCATTCCTTAAACGGTCTGCATCCATTACATCCACTACATGTGCAATACACATACAGCATCCACTATACGCACACAGCATCCACTACTGTCTTGATTGATCTGTTTAGGAAGAGTTAACCAGTGGTTTAGCCATTTGAGAAACGTGGAGATCAGAAGTTTGCAGTATGTATGTTTTTTTTAATTTAGTATTTATCCTACGGCTAATGTTACTGCTATGCTACTTCAAGGTTATTATATAAGCCTCTGTATTCCTTATATTCCTTTGGACTTGCTGACTTGTCCAGATAATCTCAGGTTGGTTGGTCCAAATGAGGATCTTGTTTCGAACAAACCCATGACTAAGCTCACACTGAGCAGGATGGGAAACCCATTATCATAAACACCTTTTTTTTAACCTGTGAATGTCTCCCTTGAGATTGTTCCCCAAAAAAGGTATTTGGGAAATTCAAGTTGATTCACCACCTTGTTGTTCCTCTGGTGGGTGGTAACACTGGAAGAGGATTGTAGGGTCCACTATGCCTCTTTTGATAGGATGATAGGACTTTAAAGTTGGTTGTCAGCTTTGAAGTATTCATTTCATGGACATGTGCCTGCCCATTGTGGTGCCATCTCATGCCATTACTTTTCCATTTTTCTGGAGTGGGTAGTGGATGAGGTGGCATAATGTCATTTGTTGTCCACAATCATGATGCCTTTCTGTTTGTTGGACACAATGGTAGTAGTGTGAGATGGATAGAAGAACTTGCTTCATAGATTATAGTTAAGTCAAATGATTGTCACTAAGAACAATAAACAAATATGTTTCAGTAGTCAAGTTGTGAGATGATGAATGAGTGAGGGATAGTATTTGTGGTATATTTAGCAAGAAATGTAGCAGCACAAATTTAGAAATTCTGAGATGAGGACCTCTACAAACTTAATAACATGTGAGATGACCTTGTTTCATTAAATGGATACACACACGAGCGGACATATCTGTATACATATATACACCAAAAGCAAGTAAAAGATAGGCGCTAGTAAAAAAATGTCTAAAAGTCTAAATATAAATACAAAGGAATATTATAAAACAAAAAAGTTGCACCTAAATAAGTGTAAAGCTCCAACAAAACACTCATACAATACAAAAAACTCCAAATAAAGGTGCGCTGTGTCTTTAAGACCAAATTTCTAAAGTGCCCAAAGTGTAAATTATAATAAAGTGCAAAGTTATATGAAGTGCACTCAAAGTGTATAGTGATAATATCTTAAAAAATTAACTTATACATACATATATGTGTCCTCTCCAGTGGCAGTAAACATATGGAAGGGAGAGATACAAAAAGACAATAATAGTGTAAATCTGTTAAAAAAACAATTAATAGTATAATATTAAAATATACACTCACAAAGATAGAGCAGAAAAAGCCTGCTCTAACTGTATCAGCTTCTTCAAATATTCCCTTAAGGAAATTGACTGCACGGACGAATAGTTTCCATTCATATATTTAATGCTTCACCTTCCTCTGCATACAGTACACGATAAAATATAACAGGCCGTTTGCACTTTGGGGTGTTGACAAGTCCCTCAGTTTCCAGCCGATACTGTTGCTGCTGTCTCTAGTCCAGACTTCCGGGAGGAGGAGTTACCGGTAGTGCGTAATGCGTGGTGCGTGGTTTGCGTGATGACGGCTTCATCAGATCTGTCCGTTCTCGTCCTCTTGGATCTTATATACACATCTCTATGAGTGTGTTTAGATTATTAGCATCAATAGTCTTTATTGCAATCTTCCAGCCACTCATTTACACTTAGAAAGTTTATATACCTCTTAAATATGCGGAAAAAAACGTTAAAATACAACTTTATTCAAAATTCCATCTACTAAATTTTTTTTATATATAATAATATTGGCATAAAAATGTATATAGTCAATACTAATATACCATAGTACATATAAACCTATATACAAATAAACACTTTTAAAGGAACAGTACTAAACATTCTCTGATAATATAAAAAAACGGATCACATTTCATAAAAAATATATCTCATTAAAAGATAATAGGAAATATATTTATAACATTGAAAAGACACATAACTGCTGTATAAAATATAAAAAATAGAAAATTAATACATATAGCAATTAGAATACATTAATATACTATATCAAATAAGCAACTTCCAAGGAAAACCATTAAAAAATAAATAAAATTATAAAATTATTTATAAAATAATTAATGCAAAAAAGTAAAGCCTAAAGTACTTACTATTTAACCTAAAAAATTTAATAAACCAAATTCTAGATTGAGCCCCCTAGGTTCTAAAGTTTTTAATCTGTGGACCCATTGCATCTCTTTTCTGCCTATGTCTATAATATGATTTCCTCCTCGCCACGATTTCTTTACCATCTCTATTCCTAAAAATGCTAGGCCCTTTGGATCTTTATTATGATATTTCTTAAAATGTGCAGAAACACTGTGATTATCATAACCTTTAATAATATTGTTCACATGTTCGTATATTCTTTTGTGTAATGGGCGAATCGTTCGCACTACATATTGAAGTCCACATGGACATATTAATAAATAAATCACATTTTTACTAAAACGAGTAATAAAATCTTTTATAAAAAATTCAGCCTCATTTGTTTTACTTTTGAACTTACTAATGCCTTTTAAGTGGCATTCCTACTACATCTACATTCTGCACATTTATTTATGACATGAATAGAACCCTTTTTTATTGTCTAAAAAAGTCTTGGGAATTACCTTTTTAGGATGGTTAAAAGTTAAAATACGTTTAAAATTAGGTGCTCCTCTAAAAGTAATAAAAGGCTTCTCTGGGATTATTTTTTTGAGTTCATCATCTTTCTTAAGAACATGCCAGTGTTTATTGGTTATAGATCTTTATCAGTGCAGTTTCTCCATATTGATTTCCTAATTAGGGGTATTAATTGGATTTTAAATAACAATTATTTTTTATTTAATACAAATTTTTATCTACAGTGCCAAGGAACTACCATGGGGACCAGGTTTGCCCCCAGTTATGTGAATATGTATATGTCAGGCTGGGAAAATAAGTATATATACGAGAGCCCAGAATGGGGGGCAAGCCTGGTCTTATACATAGGTACATCGACGATTTAATTTTTTATATGGGATGGACTTGAGGAAGATCTTACCAGATTTTTAGAAAGACTTAATAATAATAATTGGGGTATAACCTTAACCAGTGTTTTTAGCAAGTCAAATGTTAATTATTTAGATCTAAAAATATACATAGAAGACAATGAGATTAAAACATTTTTGTAAAAATTTTTTTAAAGGTGGACGCTAATAATGATGTTCTGTATAATAGCGGCCACTATACTCCTTGGCTTAACAATATCCCTAAGGGGCAGCTACAAAGAATTAGGAGAAACTGCACTGATAAAGAAAAATTTGAGGAACAAGCCAAGGTAGTTATAGATAAATTTAAACAAAAAAAGTATCCACAGCATGTTTTAGAAAAAGCATATAACGAAGTGATTAATTTAGAACCTAACTATTTACTAAATAAACAAGACAATATAGAAATCTAAATATGAGAAAAGAAGTGGTATTACCCTTGGTTTTTAATCAGGATTGTAATAAAATAAGATCTATAACCAATAAGCACTGGCATGTTCTTAAGAAAGATGATGAACTCAAAAAAATAATCCCAGAGAAGCCCTTTATTACTTTTAGAGGAGCACCTAATTTTAAACATATTTTAACTTTTAACCACCCTAAAAAGGTAATTCCCAAGACTTTTTTAGACAATAAAAAAGGGTTCTATTCATGTAATAAATGTGCAGGATGTAGATGTAGTAGGAATGCCACTTTAAAAGGCATTAGTAAGTTCAAAAGTAAAACAAATGAGGCTGAATTTTTTATAAAAGATTTTATTACTTGTTTTAGTAAAAAATGTGATTTATTTATTAATATGTCCATGTGGATTTCAATATGTAGGGCGAACGATTCGCCCATTACACAAAAGAATATACGAACATGTGAACAATATTATTAAAGGTTATGATAATCACAGTGTTTCTGCACATTTTAAGAAATATCATAATAAAGATCCAAAGGGCCTAGCATTTTTAGGAATAGAGATGGTAAAGAAATCGTGGCGAGGAGGAAATCATATTATAGACATAGGCAGAAAAGAGATGCAATGGGTCCACAGATTAAAAACTTTAGAACCTAGGGGGCTCAATCTAGAATTTGATTTATTAAATTTTTTAGGTTAAATAGTAAGTACTTTAGGCTTTACTTTTTTGCATTAATTATTTTATAAATAATTTTATAATTTTATTTCTTTTTTAATGGTTTTCCTTGGAAGTTGCTTATTTGATATAGTATATTAATGTATTCTAATTGCTATATGTATTAATTTTCTATTTTTTATATTTTATACAGCAGTTATGTGTCTTTTCAATGTTATAAATATATTTCCTATTATCTTTTAATGAGATATAATTTTTATGAAATGTGATCCGTTTTTTTTTATATTAACAGAGGAGGTTTAGTACTGTTCCTTTAAATGTGTTTATTTGTACATAGGTTTATATGTACTATGGTATATTAGTATTGACTATATACATTTTTATGCCAATATTATTATATTTTAATTTTTTTTAGTAGATGGAATTTTGAATAAAGTTGTATTTTAAAGTTTTTTTCCGCATATTTAAGAGGTATATAAACTTTCTAAGTGTAAATGAGTGGCTGGAAGATTGCAATAAAGACTATTGATGCTAATAATCTAAACACACCCATGGAGATGTGTATATAAGATCCAAGAGGATGAGAACGGACAGATCTGATGAAGCCGTGAACACGGTGAAACGCGTCATAACGCAAACCACGCACTACCGGTAACTCCTCCTCCTGGAAGTCTGGACTAGAGACAGCAGCAACAGTATCAGCTGGAAACTGAGGGACTTGTCGACACCCCAAAGTGCAAATGACCTGTTATATTTTATCGTGTACTGTATGCAGAGGAAGGTGCACTTCATATCACTTTGCACTTTATTATAATTTGCACTTGTGGCACTTTAGAAATTTGGTCTTAAAGACACAGCGCACCTTTATTTGGAGTTTTTTTTATATCTGTATACATACAGTATGTCACAAAAGTAAGTACACCCCTCACATTTTTTGTAAATATTTTATTACATCTGTACACTTACTACTTTACATTGTAGCATCTAAATTAGTTAATTAGTTAGGATTCCTACATTTTTATAGAGCTCAATCTATTATATGCATTAAAACAAACTTAAAAGATTAACAAAGTTCTCTCTCTCTCTCTCTCTCTCTCTCTCTCAAAAATTATAGTTTAAACTTAAAGGTTTATTTTTTATTTTAGTAAAACCTATAACATCATTAAAAAAAAAAAAAAAAAGAAACATGCAGCAATTCAAACACAAGAAGATTCAATACACTGTAAATTGCTTCATTAGCACAGTTTTAATCACCAGTCTCCTATTCTCATTGTCTGCTATTATATAACACCTCTGGTGAGCTGACTGTGCTACTGGTTGTATAACATTTTTGGATTTGAAAGTAAGTCTTGAAGACTGATGAACATGGCCCAGCGTTTATGTGGTTTAACCCCTTAAGACCGCAGCCAAATGTACAAGTTGTGATCCAAAAAAAACTTAAACAAAACTTGGCATTTGCGCAACATGTCTGTCCAACCGTAATTCACCTCTTTCATATTAAATGCACCCACACTTATTATATATCATTTTATTCAGGGGAAACAGGGCTTTCGTTTAACATCAAATATTTAGGTATGGAACATAATTTAATATGAAAAAAATATTACAAAAATGAGAGAAAATAAGATTTTTTTAAATATTTTTTAGTTCTACGTGACATTCTAACTGTGAATGTCATAATACTGTTTGCTTTTACTGCAATACAATACACATATTTGTATTCAGCGATGTCTCACGTGTAAAACAGTACCCCCTATGTACAGGTTTTATGGTGTTTTGGGAAGTTACAGGGTCAAATATAGCATGTTACATATTTCAGTTTTTTCACATTGAAATTCGCCAGATTGGTTACGTTGCCTTTGAGACCATATGGTAGCCCAGAAATAAGAATTACCCCCATGATGGCATACCATTTGCAAAAGTAGACAACCCAAGGTATTGCAAATGGAGTATGTCCAGTCTTTTTTAGTAGCCACTTGGTCACAAACACTGGCCAAAGTTAGTGTTAATATTTGAAAATGCAAAAAACTAATTTGAACGCAAATTTTGGCCAGTGTTTGTGACTAAGTGGCTACTAAAAAAACAAAACATACCCTATTTGCAATACCCTGGGTTGTCTACTATTGCAAATGGTATGCCATCATGGAGATAATTTTCATTCCTGGGCTACCATACGGTCTCAAAGGCAACCTGGCAAATTTTAATGTGAAAAAACTGAAACGCAAACCTTATATTTGACTCTGTAACTTTTGAAAACACCATAAAACCTGTACATGAGGGGTACTGTTATACTCAGGAGACTTCGCTGAACACAAATATTAGTGTTTCAAAACAGTAAAACGTATCACAACAATTATATCGTCAGTGTAAGTGCCATTTGTGTGTGAAAAATGCAAAAAATGTCACTGTCACTGACGATATCGTCGTTGTAATATATTTTACTGTTTTGAAACACTAATATTTGTGTTCAGCGAAGTCTTCCGAGTAAAACAGTACCCCCCATGTACAGGTTTTATGGTGTCTTGGAAAGTTACAGGGTTAAATATAGTGCTAGCAAATTAAATTCCCTATAGTTTCAGCATGGGTTGTCAGGCAGGTCCCGCTAATTGTAATTAATAAAATGACCTAATTATGTAAAATTATTACATAAATATATGCGTAGAATTATTATATATATAGGTGTGTATATATATATATATATATATGTGTGCATATATATGTATATAATTTTTTTTATTATTTTTATTTATATATATATTTTCAACCTTGAAAAAGACCTGCAGAGGTCGAAACGTTGGTTCATCCGTTTGTATATGATTTAAAATAAAACGAACACTGTTTTTCACAAGTCCTGAGAGTGCATCTTGGATTCTTCGTTGTTTGTATATTTAGTGATATATACGTATATACTTATGTATATAGATATATATATTATTTCGTTCTACATGTATTTTGATATCAATATATATATATTAATTTTAAAATACAGTTAGAACGAAATTTCGCATGTTTATATATTTTTTATCTATTTATTTTGAATTATTTTTTTATTTTATTTTTTAACGTATTTATATATTTATTTATTTTTTATTATATATAAATATATATATAATAAAAAATTATATATATATTTAACCCCTTAACACCGCAGCCAAATGTACAAGTTGTGAACGAAACAAAACGTAAACAAAACCTGGCATTTGCGCTATATGTCTGTCCAACCGTAATTCACCTCTTTCATATTAAATGCACCCCCCCTTATTATATATCATTTTATTCAGGGGAAACAGGACTTTCATTTAATATCAAATATTTAGCTATGAAACATAATTTAATATGAAAAAAATGGGAGAAAATAATATTTTTTTTTATTTTTTTCGTTCTACATGACATTTTAACTGTCAATGTCATAATACTGTTTGCTTTTACTGCAATAAAATACACATATTTGTATTCAGCAAAGTCTCACGTGTAAAACAGTACCCCCTATGTACAGGTTTTATGGTGTTTTGGGAAGTTACAGGGTCAAATATTGCGTGTTACATTTGAAATTGAAATTCGCCAGATTGGTTACGTTGCCTTTGAGACTGTATAGTAGCCCAGGAAATAAATTTACACCCATAATGGCATGCCATTTGCAATAGTAGACGACCCAAGGTATTGCAAATAAGCGATGTCCAGTCTTTTTTAGTAGCCATTTGGTCACAAACACTGGCCAAAGTTAGCGTTCGTATTTGTTTGTGTGTGAAAAATGCAAAAAACGCCAATTTTGGCCAGTGTTTGTGACTAAGTGGCTACTAAAAAAGACTGGACATACCCCATTTGCAATACCTTTGGTTGTCTACTATTGCAAATGGTATGCCATCATAGGGGTAATTTTCATTCTTGGGCTACCATAGGGTCATAAAGGCAACGTAAGCAATCTGGCGAATTTTAATGTGAAAAAAATTAAACACAAGCCTTATATTTGACGCTGTAATTTTTGAAAACACCATAAAACCTGTACATGAGGGGTACTGTTGTACTCAGGAGACTTTGCTGAACACAAATATTTGTGTTTCAAAACAGTAAAAAGTATTGCAGCAATAATATCGTCCCTGTAAGTGCTGTTTGTGCGTGAAAAATGCAAAAAACGTCACTTTTACTGGCGATATCATGGTTGTAATACATTTTACTGTTTTGAAACACTAATATTTGTGTTCAGCGAAGTCTCCCGAGTAAAACAGTACCCCCCATGTACAGGTTTTATGGTGTCTTGGAAAGTTATAGGGTTAAATATAGTGCTAGCAAATTAAATTCCCTATACTTTCGGCATGGGTGGTCAGGCAGGTCCCGCTAATTGTAATTAATTAGGATACCTAATTATGTAAAATTATTACATAAATATATGTGTAGAATTAATATATGTATATATATACATATGTGTATATATACGTATATATATATATTTTTTTTTTAATATTTTTATTTATATATAGGTATATATATAGTGATATATACGTATATATTTATGTATATAGATATATATATTATTTCGTTCTACGTGTATTTTGATATAAATATATATATATATTAATATCACAATACAGTTAGAACGAAATAAAACACATCTATATATTTTTTAATATTTTATTTTTAATTATTTTTTTATTTTATTTTTTTACGTATTTACATATTTTTTTTTATATTATTTATAAATATATATATAACAATAATTATATATATATATATATTTAATCAGTATCAGTCTACGTGTAATTTGATATTAATATATATATAATTATATATATATTAATATTAAAATACACCTAGACTGTGTATGTGTGTGTATGTATATGTGTATATATATACTTAGATCATATATATATAATATATATATATATGATCTAAGTATAATTTTTTCTTTTTACACTTATTTAACATTTATTTTATTTGATTTCAGCCAGCAGGGGGACCAACTGTCATTACAGTTGGTCCCCCTGCTGGCAATGCCTGAGCCAGCTATACCGGCCATGTGATTGTGAGGTCCTCGCAAGGACCTCACTCTCACATGACCGGGAGGGACCGGAGGAGGAAGATGTGCCGCGGGGGGGCTCCCTGGGAGTCCCCCCAACCGCGATCGCCGGCGTGGGACCGCCGGCAACCGGGTAAGTTACTAAAAACCGGAGGGCGTACTATTACGCCCTGCGGCGTTTAGAGCCGCTTTTAAAAGGACGTAATAGTACGCCCTCCGGTCTTAAGGGGTTAATCAATATCATTGTATGTGTATTTTGATATTAATATATATATAATTATGTATATATTAATATTAAAATACATGTAGACAGTGTATGTATATTTATGTGTATATGTGTATATATATACTTAGATCATATATATAATAAAATGATAGCTAAAGAGAGCAAAACCAACCCCAAAGCATTTTTTAAGTACATAAATTCCAAAAAAAACAAAAATGAAAGTATAGGTACACTTAAAACTGAAACGGGGGTGTTAGTTAATGAAGACCAAGAAAAGGCAGGAATTCTAAATAACTATTTCTCCTCCGTATATATTAAAGAAGAACCCATGGCAATAGATGTGCAAATGATTGCTACTAAAAACTTGCAGAATAATTGTAATTGGTTAACTCAAGACAATGTGCTGCAGCAACTAAAGAAAGTTAATATAAACAAAGCTCCAAGGCCTGACGGTATCCATCCACGTGTACTTAAGGAACTAAGTGTAGAAATAAGTGAACCTCTGTTTTTAATCTTTCAAGATTCTTTTCTTTCAGGAAGTGTTCCGGAGGATTGGAGGAAGGCAGATGTGGTTCCTATATTCAAAAAGGGTTCAAAATCCTTGCCTGGAAATTATAGACCTGTGAGCTTAACTTCTGTGGCTGGTAAAATATTTGAAAGGTTATTAAGGGATAATATTCAAGAATTCCTTGAGAAGAATATGGTTATCAGCAAAAATCAGCACGGTTTTATGAAGCACAGGTCATGTCAAACTAACTTGATTGCGTTCTACGAAGAAGTAAGTAGAAGTATAGATCAGGGTGTTGCAGTGGATGTGATCTATTTGGATTTTGCCAAGGCATTTGATACAGTTCCACACAAAAGATTAGTGTTCAAACTCAAGGAAATCGGTCTCGATGAAAATGCTTGTTCTTGGGTAGAACATTGGCTTAAAAACAGAATACAAAGAGTTGTCGTTAATGGTAAATTTTCAAGCTGGACAGAGGTGGCAAGTGGTGTCCCTCAGGGGTCTGTTCTGGGACCCCTTCTATTTAAAATTTTTATAAATGATCTTGAAGACAGCATTGAAAGTCATGTTTCAGTGTTTGCAGATGACACAAAACTTTGTAAAATAATACAATGTGAGCAAGATATTACTTTGCTGCAGAAGGATTTAGATAGACTGGAGGACTGGGCACTCAAATGGCAGATGAAATTTAATGTTGAAAAATGCAAAGTTATGCACTTCGGCGTAAAGAATACACAAGCAACGTATACCCTTAATGGAAGCGAATTAGGGATAACAACACACGAAAAGGACTTGGGAATTGTTATAGACAACAAACTATGCAACAATGTGCAATGTCAATCAGCAGTGGCCAAGGCCAGTAAGGTATTGTCATGCATGAAAAAGGGCATTCATTCTCGGGACGAGAATATCATTTTGCCTCTCTATAAATCACTGGTAAGACCACATATTGAATATGCTGTGCAATTTTGGGCACCTGTTCTAAAGAAGGATATCATGGCACTAGAAAAAGTGCAGAGGCGGGCTACAAAATTAATAAAAGGAATGGAACATATCAGCTATGAAGAAAGGTTAACAAATTTAAACCTATTTAGTTTAGAAAAACGTCGCCTGAGAGGGGATATGATAACATTATACAAATATATTCGGGGCCAATACAAACCATTGTGTGGAAATCTATTCACAAACCGGACTTTACATAGGACACGAGGCCATGCGTTTAGACTGGAAGAAAGAAGATTTCGTCTAAGGCAAAGGAAAGGTTTTTTTACTGTAAGAACAATCAGGATGTGGAATTCTCTGCCTGAAGAAGTGGTTTTATCAGAGTCCATACAGATGTTCAAACAGCTACTAGATGCATACTTGCAAAGACAGAATATTCAAGGATATAATCTTTCAATGTAGGGTAATAACTGCTTGATTCAAGGATAAATCTGACTGCCATTCTGGGGTCAATAAGGAATTTTTTGTCCTAGCTTGTTGCAAAATTGTGCTTCAAACTGGGGTTTTTTTTTGTTTTTTGTTTTTTCTCTTTTGGATCAACAGCAAAAAACAGGTGTGAAGAAGGCTGAACTTGATGGACGCAAGTCTCTTTTCAGCTATCTAACTATGTAACTATGATCTAAGTATATATAATTTTATTTTTACACTGTGTTAACAGATTTTATTTTAATTTCAGACAGCAGGGGGAGTACCTGTCATTACAGGCACTCCCCCTGCTGGCACTGCCTTGGACGGCTATGCCGTCCATGTGATCGCGGGGTCCTCGCAAGGACCTCGCGATCACATGGCCCTGGGGGGCCGAAGAGGACGGAGGGGGACTCCCTGGGCTCCCAGGTAAGTCCCCCATACCGCGATCGCCGGCGTGGGATCGCCGGCGACCGGGTAAGTACATAAGACCGCAGGACGTTCTATGCCGCCCTGCGGATTTTAGAGCCATCTAAATAAGGACGGCATAGAACGTCCTGCGGTCTTAAGGGGTTAAAGCGGCACTGTCATGCCGAACTTACCTTTCCTCAATCTCTTCCCCTTCTCCCCCTCTCTCGGGATCTGTTATTCTTTTCTTCCTGTCTTCTATAGTTTTCTTTAAAATCATAAGACAAAGTAGGGACTCTTTGTCTTATGGAGGATTCCTCCGCTTGACCAGCTCTGACCAGCGGAGGAGCAAAGTGTGCTTCATTTCCGCTGGTCAGAGCAATTTTCCCATAATCCTTACCTTTCCTCTGTGTTCCCGCGATGCTTCCTGTCATTTTAGACGAAACTGCCGAATTGCGTTCTAACTCAATGAGAACAGTATGTTCGTTTGTTTTAGAACGCAATTCGGCACTTTGTTCGGATCGGAATTTCATTCGAATGAATGAAACTCCGATCCTATTCATTGCTGTGGCTGCATCTTGCAACCGCTTAGTAGATAACTCCCTAATTCCCACGGTATCAGGGAGCTATCTACTAAAAGGCTGAAAGACCTAAATTGGTCTTTCAGCCAAATTTACTAACACTAAGTAAAAATGACTTAGTATTAGTAAATAATATGCCCCTACTCGCTATACCGCGAGTAGGGGCATGTCTAGTAAGCAGTGAGCAGCCTGTGGCTGCTCACTGTAAAAAAAAACAAAAAAACCTATTGGCCCCCACCCCTAAACGACGGGTGGGGAGCACAGCTCCCTGCCGCTTCTGTCTTTACATATTACAAGGAGGGAGCTGCACGCTGGTAGCTCCCTCCTTGTAATAAACCGAACAAACAAACGAACACTGAAATTCGGTGTTTGTTTGTTCGTTTGATTTTTTCTATTCATTCATTCGTCTGTCTGATGAATGAATGAATAGGTGAAATTCCCGTTCGCATGTCCAGGTGTTTCACTGGGCATGTGCGGGAATCTCACAGGCTATCTAGTGTGGGCAGATGACGTGTCTCACAGGGACTTCACCTACCCACACAAAGATGGCGGTGCCCTGAATAAAGATCGGGGCAGAAGATAAAGAATAAAAAATAGGTAATGTGGGGGACTTAGGGTCAATTGGATGTAGTAGAGGCGGGAGGGGGGTTTAAAAAAAAAAAAAAAACGTCATGACAGTGCAGCTTTAAAGGGTCTGATTGAATACCAGGCTATTTTAAATAAAGCAAAAAAGATTTCATCCCTTGAATTGACATTTTATACTTCTAAAATATGTGTTTGAAAGAACGTCCAGCTTGACTTGGCTAATTTATTTTAACGTATTAAAAGAGTCATGCTAAAAATATATATATATATATATATATATAAAAAGAACAATGGAAAATACCCCAAATTTAAGTTCTTTCATTTGCTGCAAATATCCATTTATTTCAGCATCTGCAGTGAACACTCACCAAACCAGGAAGATTCCTAACCAGTCACGATGTCCAAGCAATATTTTATAGGACTGCTGACCTTATCCAATGAGCAGCACTTAATTGGCATGGTAAGGGTTTCTGGAAGTTGTATTTCAATTATAGTGTTTCTACTTTGGAAAGCTAACAGCTAAACTACAGATTTCTGAAGGCTAAGTCATGGCATCATAATAAACAGTATTTTTTGAGCATTTGTGGGTGGGGGGAGGGGTATGCTGGGTGGGCTCATGAAGCAAAACTGCTTAGCATTATTATTAATAATAAAAATAAAATAAGATTATTTGAAAAACTCTTAACATAACTAACAATAATCTATCCAACACACTGAACCTGAAGTGTATGGGAGCCTGGAGTACCCCTCTTTAGAGGTCATGTGTAGCTGTGGATATGCTCTTTATTACTTCAAAGTGTTTCCCCCTTTGTAAAGCGCCACTAGAGGGAACTCTTTGACCGAAACAACAATCAATATTTCACATGACCTCCTAGTCATCTTATCTATGGTTCTTAGTTCGTGAAGATATATCTTCCCCTCACCCACTGTTTTTCATGTTCACTTTCTCAATCACCGCTTTTCTTCCTTTATCATTGCTCCTTTCAATGTAAGTATATAAATATCGAAGAGTGGCATCAACGTTGACATACAGCCTGTGCAACAGATGCAGTGCACAAAGAATACAATCATACAGGGGCGGACTGACCGGTCGGGCACTTCGGGCATGGTCCGAGGGCCCGGCCGGGAGGGGGGCCCGCCATCAGGGGGCCCGGCCGCCCCTTTAAATGCTGCAGCCGCCTGAGCGCTCTCTTAAGAGCGCTCAGGCGGCTGCAGCTTCTCACCTCCCCTCCCCGTAGCGTGGCCGAGCTGCTCTGCGTCCGCGGTGCCGGCCGGAGTTATAGGAAGGTGCACACACACTGAGTGTGCACCTTCCTGTCAGTCCGGCCGGGTACAGGAAACAGAAACTCCTGTTCCGCGCGGAACAGGTGTTTGTTTCCTGTACCCGGCCGGACTGACAGGAAGGTGCACACTCAGTGTGTGTGCACCTTCCTATCAATCCGGTCGGCACCGCGGACGCAGAGCCTCTCGGCCACGCTACGGGGAGGGGGTAAAAAGAGAGAGGGAGGGGGGGGGGTTAAAAGAGAGAGGGGGGGGGTTAAAAGAGAGAGGGAGGGGGGGGTTAAAAGAGAGAGGGAGGGGGGGGTTAAAAGAGAGAGGGAGGGGGGGGGTTAAAAGAGAGAGGCAGTGGGGGTTAAAAGAGAGAGGGAGGGGGGGGGGTTAAAAGAGAGAGGCAGTGGGGGTAAAAAGAGAGAGGGAGGGGGGTTAAAAGAGAGAGGGAGGGGGGGGGTTAAAAGAGAGGGAGGGGGGGGTTAAAAGAGAGAGGGGGGGGTTAAAAGAGAGAGGGAGGGGGGGTTAAAAGAGAGAGGGAGGGGGGGTAAAAAGAGAGAGGGAGGGGGGGTAAAAAGAGAGAGGGAGGGGGGTAAAAAGAGAGAGGGAGGGGGGTAAAAAGAGAGAGGGAGGGGGGTAAAAAGAGAGAGGGAGGGCGGTTAAAAGAGAGGGAGGGGGGGTTAAAAGAGAGAGGGAGGGGGGGTTAAAAGAGAGAGGGAGGGGGGTAAAAAGAGAGAGGGAGGGGGGTAAAAAGAGAGAGGGAGGGCGGTTAAAAGAGAGGGAGGGGGGGTTAAAAGAGAGGGGGGGTTGTTAAAAGAGATGGGTTAAAAGAGAGAGGGAGGGGGTTTAAAAGAGGGAGGGGGGGTTAAAAGAGAGAGGGAGGGGGGTAAAAAGAGAGAGGGAGGGGGGTAAAAAGAGAGAGGGAGGGCGGTTAAAAGAGAGGGAGGGGGGGTTAAAAGAGAGGGGGGGTTGTTAAAAGAGATGGGTTTAAAAGAGGGAGGGGGGTTTAAAAGAGGGAGGGGGGTTTAAAAGAGGGAGGGGGGTTTAAAAGAGGGAGGGGGGTTAAAATAGAGAGGGAGGGGGGGTTAAAAGAGGGTGGGGGGGTTAAAAGAGAGAGGGGAGGTTAAAAGAGAGAGGGGAGGTTAAAAGAGAGAGGGGAGGTTAAAAGAGAGAGGGAGGGGGGGTTAAAAGAGGGGGGGTAAAAAGAGAGAGGGAGGGGGGTAAGAAGAGAGAGGGGGTAAGAAGGGAGGGGGGAGTAAGAAGAGGGGGGGAGGGGGTAAGAAGAGGGGAGATTAAGAAGAGAGGGGGGAGTAAAGGGGGTAAGAAGAGAGGGGGGGAGTAAAGGGGGTAAGAAGAGAGGGGGGGAGTAAAGGGGGTAAGAAGAGGGGAGGGGGGAGTAAAGGGGGTAAGAAGAGGGGAGGGGGGAGTAAAGGGGGTAAGAAGAGGGGAGGGGGGAGTAAAGGGGGTAAGAAGAGGGGAGGGGGGAGTAAAGGGGGTAAGAAGAGGGGAGGGGGGAGTAAAAAGAGGAAGGGGGAGTAAGAAGAGGGGGAGGGGGGTAAGAAGAGGGGGAGGGGGTAAGAAGAGGGGGGAGTAAGAAGAGGGGGGAGTAAGACGAGGTGGGAGTAAGAAGAGGGGGAGGGGGAGTAAGAAGATGGGGAGAGTAAGAAGGGGGAGTAAGGAGAGGGGGAGGGGGAGTAAGAAGAGGGGAGAGTAAGAATGGGGGTAAGAAGAGAGTGGGAGTAAGAAGAGGGGGAGGGGGAGTAAGAGGAGGGCAATTGCCCCCTCCCCTGTCCGCAGGCACCGTGCGGGCAGCCGGCAGGGGAGGGTGGAAGAGAGGACCCGGGAGCTCAGCCTGCAGCTCCTCTGGGTCCTTCTTGCGCGAGCACAGATCGTTGCCGCGGTTACCACGGCAACGTTACGGCTCTTGCAAGAGTAAACTCTAGCCCTGGAGCTACGGGCTAGAGTTCACTCTCAACACTGTGACCACCAGGTATTCCTGGTGGTCGCAGTGGTGAGAGTGAACTTTAGCCCCATAAACACACTGCCCCCACACCATACACATTCACACACTGCCCCCCATACACACACATTGCCCCCACACACACCATACACATTTACACACATTGCCTCACACACACACACATACACTGCCCACCCATACACACACAGCCCCCCATACTAACATTGCCACACACATACACAGCCCCCTCGTACACACATTGCCCCACACACCCTACACATTCACACACTACACCCCCTCACACACACTGAACCTTTCACACAGACTGCACCCCTTACACATTGCACCACTGCTCCTATACCCTACTACAGCCTCATATCCCAGCAGACCCCAGGTAAGTTGTCAAACTGTTCTTAAACGGTTTGACTACTTACTCTGGGAGGGGGGCCCGGCCCTCCTGGCACCATAACGACTACACAGAGTAGTAGTGGTTATTGTGCATGGATTATTTCTTTAAATAATCTACGAGTGCCCCAGTAGCCAGCAAGCCAGCCAACCCACAGGCCAGCCAGCCCACAGGCTGGCCAGTAGACAGCCAGCCAGTCTACAGGCCACCAGTTAGGCTTAAAGCCAGCAACCCCACAGCCTGCCAGCCGCAGCCAGCAAGTCCACAGCCTGCCAGCCGCAGCCAGCAAGTCCACAGCCTGCCAGCCGCAGCCAGCAAGCCCACAGCCTGCCAGCCGCAGCCAGCAAGCCCACAGCCTGCCGGCAGTAGCCAGTAAGCCCACAGCCTGCCAGCAAGCCCACAGCCTGCCAGCCGCAGCCAGTAAGCCCACAGCCTGCCAGCCGCAGCCAGTAAGCCCATAGCCTGCCAGCAAGCCCACAGCCTGCCAGCAAGCCCACAGCCTGCCAGCCGCAGCCAGTAAGCCCACAGCCTTCCAGCAAGCCCACAGACTGCCAGCCAGCAACAGTAATTAAGGTAAGAGGAGCCAACTTGGCCTAGGTATCAGCTATGTTGTGTTGCTATATTGTGAATAGGAACCAGAGTGTTGGAGAGACCCCCCTCCAGGCCCCATTAGACTCCATTGTAGTCTCTAATGGGACCTGGAGGAAATTATTTCTAACACACTCTCTAAAGGACACTGAGATAGCCTCTGCTAGAATGCTCCCCCCCTCCATGGCCCATTAGCCCTCAATTGTAGTCTCTACTGGGGCCTGGAGGCGACTGTTTCCAGCAGGGACACTGAGATGGCCTCTGTTAGAAAGACCCCCTTCCAAGCCTGTTAGACTCCATTGTAGTCTCTAATAGGGCCTGGAGGGGATTCTTTCTAACACACTCTCTAAAGGACACTGAGATAGCCTCTGCTAGAAAGACCCCCCTCCATGGCCCATTAGCCCTCAATTGTAGTCTCTACTGGGGCCTTGAAGGGATTATTGCACTTTTGTTCCTTGTGTCTAAAGATTGTGTAGGGTGTGGCTGGAGGCGGTGCATGGAGGCGGGACATGGGTGGCGCTTGCTGCGGAGTATGGGTGGGGCCTGTAAGGGGGCCCTTGATTTATTTTGCCCGGGGGCCCTGAGGGTTCTCAGTCCGCCCCTGCAATCATACACAATATAATAGAAATACTGCCCAGTAAATTCCAGTGTATCCCATTTACATTAAATGTATCCAAAACAAAAACATATACAAATCAGCTATGCGTTGCCCCCAAAAAGGGAAGGATTACTACCAAATGCTGGGGCTTCATTAGGTCACGAGAAACTGAAGTGAGTGTATTATAGATTTTTGAAGAGTAAAGGACACATCACTTAAAATGCACATTATGGAATAAAATGCCCCAAAAATAATAAAAAGCTTGGTAATCTGTCTAGTGCCCTACCATCTTTGTCCTACTGTGAACTGAATGTGGAATGTAACGATTATATATTATTATAGTGTATAAATGTATTAAAGGGCTGCATCACATTAAAAAAACGAGTGACTTGTAAATGGACATAAAGTATAACCCAAAAGCTGATATGTGAGCGCTCCAAATCGATGTCACCACCAATCTTAATCTACACTCCAGCAGTGTAGATTAAGATTGATATTAAGCAACCAGGAAAATAAAGAAATAACAAATCTATGATAATATTATAGAAAGGTTCAAATTCCAGGATTTTAAACGTTTTTCATTGTTATCAGATTGTAACTCTGGGTAATGTTCCGATGAATATATGTTAAAGCAATGTAAATACAATAGTGTGTCTCTGTATAAGTCAAAGCTGACCTGTCATCCATAAATAACATGATGACATATTCATTTGTTACATTGAGATTGTTATTAGTGCCAAGCAAATTTGTGGTATCAGGCCAACCCAGGGGAGTATAAGACCTGGTCTCTAGGATTGCCTTATTTTTATTTCTTGCTCAGTTCAGATAAGTATAGATCTAATGTAAGTATTGTGCTGTGTATTGGAGAATACCTACCTTTGGTCACCTCCTCGTCTTGCAACGTGGCTGGGGTGGAGGCCACACTTCCAAATAACATGCACATCATCTCACAATGTCGAGGAGATGCATTTGCTTAACCCTACTGTTCCAGTGGTTTGAAAACAGAATTAGAAAATTATTATTGCTGTAGCCAGAATGTGAGAATTTTGCTATATTAGTAAATCAATTCCGTTTTCAATGTACTGCCTATTGTTCAGATGCATTAGATAATTGGAGAGAACTAACAGTAACACTTGAGGATGCATTTGCTAATCTCTGAATTGTAGTGAATTGCAATCAATTACAACATTTGGGCTTAAATAGCCAAGCAGTGACTATAGAGTTGAGGATTTTTTTCCAGATTAGTTATTTTAGTCTCAGTTTTGCCCTCTGGATTTCAATTTGTTACAATTCCGAGTTTAGTGCATAAACCTCTTCGAGGCAAAACTGCTAAGCTATCTTCTAAACCTATTTACTATAAGTTAAAAACTTTCATTTGAGTTTTATTGTTTTGGCGCTCATACCTTCATATATACCCCACACTACTTTTTTGTTGTGATAGTAACTGCATTGAAAACACTGACACCAGGGTAAAAAAAATAAATGAATAAAAAAAATAGATATGGATTTTGGTTCCAAAGAAGAATAATTTCTCTTCTAAAGAGTGATTCAAATGCTCAAGAAGTTGGATCCAGTAATTGATAAATGTGTTATAAGTTGTGACAAAAAAAAAATGTGGTCCTCAACTATTTGGCATATAAAGCAAAACGCGTCCTGATTTCTACATTGAGGTTGGGGGTTTGTTCCAAATCTGTCACTTGTTACAGTTTTAGTAAACTGAGATCAGGCTTTAGCTTTCAGCAAATAGAAAGCAAAAAACATGATAAGTAAAAAGCAAAAGAATAAAAAATAACAACAAATATTACAAAAAATGTAGTTCTGTGGTCATGAGAATTACATGTTTTGGCACTAGCATTTTAGATAAATAATACTGCTTCCCTTTTTTTTTTATCTAATTGATAATAGAACATGATGCAGATAAACATTTATTTGAAATATAATTTTTGAAGGGATTCTAAGCAGGTCATTTTTTGGCTGCAATAAAAATCTGAGCCCAATACCTCGTAAAAATATGCAGAGTGGTATAAAATCACTTTGAAACATGTTGGCATATGCCTAGTCTCCCTTTTTTATGACTGTTATTATTTAAGTAGTTAATCTAAGTACTAAAACCAGTGCAGCTTATTGTGGTTATGATGTATAGAGTTTTGGGTGCAGTCCTTTTTTGTCCAATTGTTTTATGATCAAAAGATATGTCAGCCAAAGTCTGCTTCCTCTGCTGCTGCTGAGATAATGAGGTATTTCCTTTCCTGATTATCGGTCCAAATCTAGATTGTTGAGATGAGCAGAGGGGGCGATGTTGTTTTTCAGCTGAGCAATTAACACAAAAAGACTAAATTAACAAATATAACCCTTGACAGATAAAATACAAAAAAAAAAAAAAAACCTTGGCAGATTCTCATAACTTACATTTTGTTACAGGTAGCTTTAAAATGCTTATTGTGCTCCCAAAAACTGGAGGATATGAACAGCAAGTCACTTATGAGTAAAAAGACATGATTGTAACTTCTCACTCATGAAAAAAGAGTAAAACAAAGTAATGAGGAACAATGTTTCTGCTAGAATATAGGGTTTCGGATTAAAGGACCACTAAAGGCACCCAGACCACTTCAGCTTAATGAAGTGGTCTGGGTGCCAGGTCCATCTAGGGTTAACCCTGCCTGCTGTAAACATAGAGTCCGGCGGGAGGGGGGCCCTGAAGGTGGGGGGGGAGGGGGGACCCAAAGATCCTATAGTACAGGGAAAACAAGTATGTTTTCCTGGCAATATCGGGACCATCTCGCCTACGGCCTAAGCAGGCCCACTCCTAAGATGGCAGTAGGAATCTTCGTCCTTGGAGGAGCAGGTGTTTGCCGCACCCAACGACTTCTCCTCGTCGGCCATATACCATCCTTCCTTGGATAAGGAAGACACAATTCTATCCATAGAATTGAGACATCAAGGTGCTTTTTAGGGAGCTGAAGAAACTACTAGTTATGGAGCTGGGGAAGATTTGGGAAGAGTTACACAAACTGGGTGTACCATACAACAATAGTGGATAAAAAAGTGGGGGATCTTAGTCGGTACCAAACTGAAATTACTGACAGTCTATCTGACCTTTAGGGGACTGTGAGGCTCTGCAGGCCAGAATGGTGAGCTTGAAATATGGAAGTCATCGCAAACACATTAAGATTTGAGGTGTTCCTGATTCTATCACTGTGACTAACTTACCAACTTATATCAACCTTTTATTCATTGCCATGTTATTGTGCAAGTCTACTGCCATCATTCCAGTGTATACATTCTTTAGAGTCCCCAACTCATCTGGAGAAAAGTCTAAAGGTTGTTGTGATGCGATGGCCCAGCTGTACTGCATGGGAGATAAGTTAGCCCTAATATAAGATGCCAGAAGTCTAGGCAACGTCTTGTCCTTTTATCAGGACCTCTCTCGAGCCATCCTGAGATGAAATGTCTTGCTGGGACATGTCACTGGGACATGTCACTGTTGCTGGGACATGCTACTTTGGGACAAGTGATCTAAATATTCATGGGGAAATCCTAGGTCATTTATAGCAGAACAGAAAGGAGTGGTGCTGAAGATGGTCAATGTTGTAGAAGCACCAGCGTCCATAAAGAGTTGGGACTCTCTTTACAACCGACCACGACAAATGCTTGCTTACACAAAATAAAGAATTATAAAATATATATATATTTTTTTGGGTGATAAAGAATCTAATGATGGCTAGCTATTTACAGAAGTATATACATAATAAGATATATTCTAATCACCCTTAACATATACATATTTATTACAAATGATTTCTTTTGGCTATCTGAAGCATTGCCTTGCAATAGCTGCAGATCTAGTAAGCCCTTCCTTTCTTCCCAGCACAGACTTTATGTGCCTGTCCAATAACAGGCTTCATACAAACTGCAATACAATTAATTGAGAAGTCTTTGCAAGGCAGGTGCTTTGGGCAATAGCCTGCCTCTTGAAATATGCTCAAGTGAGCTAAACTACCAGAAGGCAACAGGACCAGCTGTCAATCACAAGGTGTGACTAGGCTCAAAAATGTGACACTGTCTAATGAAATACGCACTTTTATAAAAAAAAAAAAAAAATTGGACACACCCTGTTTGGAGTGCTACTATAAATGTTGCCTCTATAACTGATACAAAAGCAAGTAAAAAAAATGAAAAGTTGTAAGTAATGATGAAGATTCTGCTACCATCAGCATAGGGTGTTTATAGATGACCCCCTGCTCCCATTCTTAAATGGAACATGGCATAGTGGTTTGATCATATAAATACATGTTTATAATTTACGTTAGATTTAAATACAAAGCATTCACAGATGTAACATGGAACAATTAAAGTCTCAGCTGATAATATATTAATGATATATTAGCAATCAGCAGGAGGTTACATTAAATTGTGGCTTATCAGTGAATCATTCAACATAGAAATGATGTAAAGCAAAGCAAATCCCTTATTATGTTTTATAATTAAAAAAAAATTATAATTATATTTTTAATTTAAAAAAAATAAATAATTAAAAAGGAAACATAAAGAACAACATATTACGAAATAATTGCACATGAAAATGTGCTTACTCTGGCAGATTCAATATTTTATCCAGTTTATCAAATAGCACAGGAGAAAGGTAAAGTGAATATCTTGGGCAAACACTATTGCATTATAAATGAAGCATTAAGCAGGGCTGACTGCTTACACCTGTTAAACTGATGTCAGTGGGAAGTGGAAACACAAACATATGAAACACTGCCCGAAGTCTAACAGATACATTTAGAAGATTGAAAGACTGCCTGAGAGTGCATCAATGATTTTAAAATTCCATTACTCTTTTTTCTCCAGCCTCCCATTCTAAGATCTGAAAATAGGGCACATTTTGTGGTATAATTTATAATGCAAATAATCTAGTATAACTCAGGCCCTGTTTATTGAATATCATTCACAACTTATAAAGAATGAGGTTAAATTTTCAAAACAGTGTTAGAATGCTGAGAATGGGCCATAATCTCATAAACTCTGCCCTTTCGTTATTTTCCGTGCAGTTCTCAAATAGGTTTTACAGTGAGGGAAAAAAGTATTTCACCCCCTGCTGGTTTTGAACGTTTGTATTTTGACAAATAAATGATCAGTCTATAGTTCTAATGGTAGGTGTATTTTAACAGTGACAGACAGAATAAAAAAAAAATCCAGAAAAACGCATGTCAAATAAGTTATGAATTGATTTGCATGTCAATGAGTGAAATAAGTATTTAATCACCTATCAATCAGCAAGATTTCTGGTTCCCAGGTGTCTTTTATACAGGTAACGAGCTGAGATTAGGAGCACTCTCTGAAAGGGAGTGCTCCTAAACTCAGCTCATTACTTGTATAAAAGATACCTGTCCATGGAAGCAATCAATCAATCAGATTCCAAACTCTCCACCATGAGAGCTGTCCAAGGATATCCGGGACAAGATTGTAGACCTACACAAGACTGGAATGGGCTACAAGACCATCGCCAAGCAGCTTGGTGAGAAGGTGAGAATTGGTGTGATTATTCGCAAATGGAAGAAACACAAAATAACTGTCAGCCTCCCAAATAACTGTCAGCCTCCCAAGCAAGATCACACCTCATGGAGTTTCAACGATCATGAGAACGGTGAGGAATGAACCCAGAACTACACAGGAGGATCTTGTTAATGATCTCAAGGCATCTGGGACTATAGTCACCAAGAAAACAATCAGTAACACACCATGCCGTGAAGGACTGAAATTCTGCAGGGCCTGCAAGGTTTCCTGCTCAAGAAAGATGTACAGGCCATCTGAGGTTTGCCATTGAACATCGGAATGATTCAGAGGAGAACTGGGTGAAAGTTGTGGTCAGATGAGACCAAAATCAAGCTCTTTGGCATTAAGGAGGAGGAGGAATGCTGCCTATGACCCCACGAACACCAAACCCACCTTCAAACATGGAGGTGGAAACATAATGGTTTGGGGGTGTTTTTCTGCTAAGGGGACATAACAACTGCTTCACATCAAAGGGATGATGGATGGGGCCATGTACCGTCAAATCTTGGGTGAGACTCCTTCCCTCAGCCAGGGCATTGAAAATGGGTCGTTGATGGGTATTCCAGCATGACAATGACCCAAAACACACAGCCAAGGCAACAAAGGAGTGCCTCAAGAAGAAGCACAATAAGGTCCTGGAGTGGCCTAGCCAGTCTCCAGACCTTAATCCCATAGAAAATCTGTGGAGGGAGCTGAAGGTTTGAGTTGCCAAACGTCAGCCTCGAAACCTTAGTGACTTAGAGAGAATCTGCAAAGAGGAGTAGGACAAAATCCCTCCTCAGATGTGTGCAAAACTGGTGGCCAACTACATGAAATGTCTGACCTCTGTGATTGCCAACAAGGGTTTTGCCACCAAGTACTAAGTTGAAGGGGTCAAATACTTATTTCACTCATTGACATGCAAATCAATTTTTTAACTATTTTGACATGTGTTTTTCTGGATTTTTTTGTTATTCTGTCTCTCACTGTTAAAATACACCTACTATTAAAATTATAGACTGATCATTTCTTTGTGACTTAAATAGGTCTTTTTTTTATAAAAAAATCTTTATTTTTGAAGTGCAGGATGAGATACACGCTTTAGGAATAACACGTACGTTTTGATAACAAGATGTAAGTTCTAGAGGTTGAGATACGCTGGACTTTTTTTTTGTTTTGTGTAAGAAAAATAAAATACTGTGTCTAAATACAAGAGAAAGGCATAACATAAGAATAGGTTATGAAACATGACTATTACAAGAGTAACATTAACCCCTTAAGTCCGGAGGGCGTACTATTACGTCCTTTTAAAAGCGGCTTTAAACGCCGCCGGACGTAATAGTACGCCCTCCGGTTTTTAGTAACTTACCCGGCGATCGCGGTTGGGGGGACTCCCAGGGAGCCCCCCCGCGGCACATCTTCCTCCTCCGGTGCCTCCCGGTCATGTGAGAGTGAGGTCCTTGCGAGGACCTCACAATCACATGGCCGGGATAGCTGGCTCAGGCATTGCCAGCAGGGGGACCAACTGTAATGACAGTTGGTCCCCCTGCTGGCTGAAAATAAAATAAAAATAATGTTAAAAGTGTAAAAAAAAAAATTTATACTTAGATCATATATATATATATTATATATATATGATCTAAGTATATATATACACATATACATACACACACATACACCGTCTAGGTGTATTTTAATATTAATATATATATAATTATATATATATATATTAATATCAAATTACACGTAGACTGATACTGATTAAATATATATATAATTATTGTTATATATATATTTATAAATAATATAAAAAAAATAAATATGTAAATACGTAAAAAAATAAAATAAAATAAATAATTAAAAATAAAATATTAAAAAATATATAGATGTGTTTTATTTCGTTCTAACTGTATTGTGATATTAATATATATATATTTATATCAAAATACACGTAGAACGAAATAATATATATATCTATATACATAAATATATACGTATATATCACTATATATATACCTATATATAAATAAAAATATTTAAAATATATATATATACGTGTATATATACACATATGTATATATATATACATATATTAATTCTACACATATATTTATGTAATAATTTTACATAATTAGGTATCCTAATTAATTACAATTAGCGGGACCTGCCTGACCACCCATGCCGAAAGTATAGGGAATTTAATTTGCTAGCACTATATTTAACCCTATAACTTTCCAAGACACCATAAAACCTGTACATGGGGGGTACTGTTTTACTCGGGAGACTTCTCTGAACACAAATATTAGTGTTTCAAAACAGTAAAATGTATCACAACCATGATATCGCCAGTAAAAGTGACGTTTTTTGCATTTTTCACGCACAAACAGCACTTACAGGGACGATATTATTGCTGCAATACTTTTTACTGTTTTGAAACACAAATATTTGTGTTCAGCGAAGTCTCCTGAGTACAACAGTACCCCTCATGTACAGGTTTTATGGTGTTTTCAAAAATTACAGCGTCAAATATAAGGCTTGTGTTTAATTTTTTTCCCATTAAAATTCGCCAGATTGCTTACGTTGTCTTTATGACCCTATGGTAGCCCAAGAATGAAAATTACCCCTATGATGGCATACCATTTGCAATAGTAGACAACCAAAGGTATTGCAAATGGGGTATGTCCAGTCTTTTTTAGTAGCCACTTAGTCACAAACACTGGCCAAAATTGGTGTTTTTTGCATTTTTCACACACAAACAAATACGAACGCTAACTTTGGCCAGTGTTTGTGACCAAATGGCTACTAAAAAAGACTGGACATCGCTTATTTGCAATACCTTGGGTCGTCTACTATTGCAAATGGTATGCCATTATGGGTGTAAATTTATTTCCTGGGCTACTATACAGTCTCAAAGGCAACGTAACCAATCTGGCGAATTTCAATTTCAAATGTAACACGCTATATTTGACCCTGTAACTTCCCAAAACACCATAAAACCTGTACATAGGGGGTACTGTTTTACACGTGAGACTTTGCTGAATACAAATATGTGTATTTTATTGCAGTAAAAGCAAACAGTATTATGACATTGACAGTTAAAATGTCATGTAGAACGAAAAAAATAAAAAAAAATCTTATTTTGTCCCATTTTTTTCATATTAAATTATGTTTCATAGCTAAATATTTGATATTAAATGAAAGCCCTGTTTCCCCTGAATAAAATGATATATAATAAGGGGGGGTGCATTTAATATGAAAGAGGTGAATTACGGTTGGACAGACATATAGCGCAAATGCCAGGTTTTGTTTACGTTTTGTTTCGTTCACAACTTGTACATTTGGCTGCGGTGTTAAGGGGTTAATGAGTAAGCTTGTAAAATAAGATTAGCAGCAATGTTTTTCCGCTGGATCCAGATGCTCGCAGGTGGAGAAAACAGGGGCTTTAAATGTCTTTGGGAGATCCGCACCTGTAGGATAGGTCGCCATTTAAGTAAAGTGAGACAGTCAACCAACTCCCATGAATGCAGTAGAATAGAACCAGTTAGAGTCATCCCTCCAGCCCTGTCCAGAAGCCCCCCATCTGCAGACTCAAATACTCATTCTGCCAGGTTTTATCCCAGTCACACGAATCGCATCGTCAGGGAATCGCATCGCCAGGCACGTCTGGCGTGCTTCCAGGGTTATTGCTGGTATGTTGGGGCTAGGCTCTGAACATGTGGTAGTGGGAGTTTTAGTCGTGGGCCTGCTCAGTGTGCCACCCCATCTTCCCTCCACTTATCTGCTGACTTGTTGCGATAGGCAGGATATCAGTTTGACGTTGATGCCTCTTTTCCCTCCATGCTTGCCAGGACAACCTCCAGGTAAGTCAGTGTTTTGGACTGGAAGCTATACGTGTCGGCTTGATTCGGCGCCAGGCTTCTATTATCAGAAACTTGCGAGCAGCAATTTTAGAAAAGGAATCTGCCTGAATCACAACACCATGGAGGGCTGTTGTTCCCAAGTCCAGTGGGGACAGGGATAACCCCCAACTGGCCCACAGGGGGGGTGTATGGGGCTCCAGTTGCGCTCACAGTAGGCCCGTGCAGGCGAAGCAGTGGGAGACCAAATCTCCCGCCATCCCCACACACCAGGCCTCGAGTTTCACCCACTGGTCGGAGTCCTCTGCAGGCAGGGCAAGAGCAGAACTTTGCAGGTTAATGTGCACAAGAGATTCCACACTCGCGCTGGCACCAACTGGAGCCAAAATGTGGCACAAGAAGGTAGATTATTTGCTTCAGAGGATAAACTGCTAAGGAGCCGATGCACTGTGCGTATTTCAACATGGCGGTCAGGCCCCGCCCCCATAAATAGTTATTTTATTATTATACGTTATAAAGTGACAATGCATTTCTCCTACATGGGTACAAATTAAAATATAAATGATACAATACATATGAGACAAAACAATGTATGACAAATAAATACAGGAAGAGTTGAGGCCCTATTCACATGGGAATTTACAATCTAGACACATTATAATGGTCTATAGACAATAACTAAGTTAGTAGAAAAAAATGATATGTATGTCATAATAAGGATTTAAAAAACAAGCATGTTTCATAAAAAGAGCACTATTTTATTTTACAATTGATTTTAGTTTGTAATACTATTGATTGTCAGAAGCTACTGATACACTTTTGGCAATGAGAACAAGCAACACTGACTTATCACATAACAATCTAAGATATCTGGTACTCATTTTTTTCTCTAAGGGGCAAATACTTCCTTATTCTTCACAAAGATGCGTGTATGATTAAAACAATATTCTAATTCTCATTCTGTAACCACTCTGTGGTCCCTGTTTACTGGAAACTTACATGAAGGTTGACTTCCTAAGATCAAGACTGTTAACACTGCACCTGTTGCTAATTATTGAGGCATTCTTTTTTTGAGACAAACTTGAGCAGTACAAATACCAAGACTTTACATTTTGATGTTTGACTAGTTTATTAATAGTGATCTGTTTGGTTTTATATACAAGTTCGTTTTTTTACTACTTGTGCACATGTGTTACATTACCCTTTAAAAATGTATGGTTTTTGCAATTCATCTTTACATGCGTTCTTTAAACAAATGATAAAAAAAATTAAAAAATAAATAAACAATATAAAAAATATTGTAGTTATTATATCAAGGTGTTGATAAAATGACCATCTGGGGTTACTTTTTTTGGTCCTGGACTCCCATGTGGGTCTGGTCAATTTGGTTTGCTCTGTAATAGTACATGTGAGGTATAACTTGCCTGAGACCTAAGTTGAGTTTTTGTCCGTACAGATATTACCTCGATGACCTGTCTACCTTTGGCTGAATATGATTACTGCTAAACCTTGCAATAATCTTCGAAAGACCTGCATGGTCTTTATCAATGCCATGTAGGTCGAAATTTTGTGATGTGGCTGTGGGTTTAATAAAATGCCTTTTGTTGAACTTTGGAGTGCCTGGACCTTTCTACACTGAGCATATGGTTTCCTGGTACTGGGACCTGGTTTGGCTGCCCCCTGGTTCAGAGTGTTGGGATTGATTGCAGTAGTACCACATTGTATTCTCTGGAAAATATGGAAAACATAGACTTGTGGCAACCTTGGTAATAGGATATTATTATATTTGATGCTCATATAGGAAGGAGGGGATGTTGTTAAAATATTACTATATTTATAAATTTGCCCTTAATTTAAATAAATTAAAGTGATTGTATAACATGATATACCCACTGGACCGATACATTCATTGCAATAATCAGTTTTTTTAACTTTTTTGATTGCATGCTTATAGAAGAATATTCACTAAATGAAACTGTCTTAAAATTCTATTATAGTAAGAATTTAACTTTTTTTTCCGCTGTAATTTAGATTCATCCATTTGGAAGAAAATAATCAATGGCTCTTAAAATATAGCACTTGTCATTCAATGAACACAATCAATATCCAGGTTTTCTAATACATGCCCCGAAGCACAGACTTGCCAGTTTAATCCCAAGGTGATTTGTAAGACAATAAAAGTTAAACGGTATTTTTTTCCGAATGAAAAGAGCCTGCTGCAAGTGAGGTGAAGCTGTACCAGTCAGAGATAACTCAGATTTTATGGTAAAAATACCATAAAATAAAATTCAAACTGCAGGGGTGTTTACTGCCCCTCCCTTGAGATGTTATTTTATTCTAAATTCCACGATCTTTCATCAACAACAGATCAAACACTGCTCAACACCCCTGAACTACAGTGACTATTTATAAGGCTACCCGGATGGTGTGAGCAACCCTTCCACTTTCATTCTACATCATTCTCTTGCACTAGCATGACAAACGAAGAACCATTGCCAGTTGCATTGGTTTATGATGTTTTGATGTTCGTTCCTCAAAGCTGTGTAACCCATATTCACATATTCACACCAGTCACTCTGCTCTGTGTCCTTATATGGTTTTTGTGATATTATTGTGGTTTTATTTTGACTTATTGTTATTTCTGTAAACTATTGTCAAATATAACAAGTCAACCAATAATTTCATTGAATAAAAATCAAATAAATCACACGAACACAGGAAAAATCTAGGTAACCCAAATTAAATATTTTAATGCTATAAGGTTTTATAGCATTTTACTGTTTTATATGTGTAAGATAAAGTAGATATACCTTAAAAAAAAGCACAAAAAAGACAAACACTGAGAGGGGCTTCGATGATATCGTACTTTTTATTCTATGTGCAAAAAAAAAAAAAAAAAAAAAGCTATAATATAGATACTATCAGCAATAAAACATAGAGTGAGAAAAATAAGAAAATATATAAAAATTAAATATAAATAAAATAAAAAGCAACACCATAAAAATCACTCTCTCTATTCTCTCTTGGGTTCCCTTTCCTTTTTAAAAAATATGTAGTTAAAAAGCTGCTCGATCAAGATCTTTATTAAGACCACCATTATAGAGGGTACCTAGCTTAAAAATCCAATATGATTCCCTCCGTCTAATCGATCTCCACCTCTCAAAGTTGGTTTATATTTAGATGTTTAAGAACCTAGTTATTAATATATTTATTATGTTAGGGTCTTTTTATTGAAGACTGAAAAAGCTGGAATGCAACCAGGCTTTCTTCGGGACCACAAATAAATAATGCTCTTTGCAAGTCATATATATATAGATATTTTTTTTATGTTTTTTTATTTTGCAACTTCAGTGGAAAGGGGCTGAGTAATAATGACCTAGTTGTAAGATTTACAGCGTCAGTCCACTAGACTCCTAAGAAGAAAAAGAAAAAATCCCCTTGTGGACTTCAAATGGATTAATCAATGCCTTGGTCATTTTGACAGCTCTATAATAAAAGAGCCAACTTGGCTTGCGAGTAGAATGCAGGAAACATGTGTTTACATTTTATATAATGGTTTTGACCTTACTTATCAGACAGAACCCAACATGTGTCAGTTGCCAGCACTGTTTCCACTCTATTAAAGTACACATTTCCACGTTTCCATATTTTGTGCACATTTAACTTTTCATATTTATAAACGATTTACACAATTACTTCCAGAATGAGATCTTCACACATTCGTGTGCAATCATTCCGAATTCTTTGATTAGTATAGCTGTCTCTCTCTAGTTATATGTGTGGATGTTTTTCTTTCTTTTTTGTTGTTGTTGAGATTTACTTAACAAACAGGCCCGATGAATGGACCTTGCTGCCCTGAAAGCTTCCAATAAACATTTATTTTGCTAGCCAATAAAGGTATCACTTCTAAGCTTCATTATTTGTTATTTATGTTCTCTGAGGCATAGTGTTCCATCATTTACGGTAGTTAACTGGCTAACACATTACCAACAGTTTTTTATCCCTACAGATTAAAAACATTCTACCATGTATGATACTATAATCTTTGTTAACATTAATTTGAGATCAATGACTTCATATAAGAGTTGGGCCCTCGTTACCCTCATTAACACCATGGCTTGTGGCTAGACCCATATCTTCATATTGATACACTATCATTGAACTCTTGCTTAAAATCAGTATCCGTTCAAAAATTACATTTAAATAATTTGACAAAGAAACATATTTGTGACGAGAGCAATCTCGCCACATTGCATTGGAGAAGCCTGGTTGCCCACCTGTTGCCTTTGGACTATGGACCAGACTTTTAAACGACTTATTTCTCCCTGCAGAAAGGCTTAATCGTGCCTTTCTGCCGGGGTGTTCGGTAGATTTTATGTATTTTATCTACCAAACAATCTACCGAAGGAGCGACCACCCGGGAGCTGGAGTGTGCCGCCAATTGACCACCCTGAAGCTGCGGTTAACCGCAGCTTAATTGACGAATGCAGGGTGGTCTTTGTTCGTTTACCGAACACGTGTCGGCGGCCAATTTAAAAGTCCCGTACGGCCAGCGGTGTTCGGCACTTAAACTATGGAATTAAAAACGGACACTTACTTGCACGAACACCGCTGAGCCGTCCGCCGCCTGGTTCTATTTCGTACCGATCTAACGAATATATGTCCCCTTGGTATTTTGTGTGATGTGAATGTGTTAACCCAGATAGCACAGCCATGGAGTCCATTCGTGTAATTAAAGACTTTGGCTCCATGGCAATTGAACTGTGTGTATTGAATCAGAGTGCTATTCTGTAGTTTTGTGCGCTCAGATCCCAGCTATCTGGGGATATGTGAAATGTCTGTGTATTATGTGTAAAATGTGACTTTATGTATTTTAAAGTATTTTACTGTTTTTGTGTCCCCACGTGTGTAATGGAGTTTTGCCTTTGTCCTGGGAGATAATTGAATTACTTCTCAATTATCTCCAGGGTAGAGGAGAGGAAGCCAAGATGCATTGTGGGGAAGTGTTGTGACTGTATGTCCTGAAATGCTACTTGTCTGTCCATTGTTGCAGTCTTCCATCTGGTCACCTAGGGGAGTGTCCACCAGGTGGGAGACCTGCATAAATACAGGGGCAGGTAGCCCTCAATAAACAGACCACTGCTTGACCCTCAACACGGAGTTCTTGGTGGGATTCACTGTATGCTGATAGAGACTGATTGCCAGGAGTGCAAGCTTTTCCTGTTCGTCTGCTAGCAGCTATTCGTGAGGTTCCGGTTCGGGAGTTTGGATCTGGAGTGCTACCTTATTCCCTTGTATGCAGTTCGGGAGTTTGGTGCATTCCCTTGTATCCAGTTCGGGAGTTTGGTGTTCTACAGTAGCTACCTTTATATCTGAAAGGGGAATATCGCCTAAACGGATTTTAACCCCTTGTCTGCTGAAACGGTCCGTTACAATATTATACAAGAACTAACACTGGAATCTATTGATTAGATATGTATGAATGTAGTATATAGTGCAGGTGTGTTGCAAGGTTCCAAAAACACCGGACCTTGAGCCCAATAGAAGACCCAATGATCCCTACACTAACATAGAGATAAGCATTGATGTACCCCTGCCTTCCTGTGTTATGTCCCCTCCTTTCAATCCATGAACATCTGACTTTCTGTAGAATCTTAATGAAAGCACAGCTAAATACATTTACATGCTGAGTTATTCAGTGCGATCCAGCCATTATAACTAACTTATAGATGTATATACAGCAGTTCTGTTCCCCAGCAACCCCTCCTAACAATCATCTGGGGGTGGGTGAACCACGTCGAACACTAAATTACTGATCTTCCTTTTATAGCACCTTTGAGAAGCAGCTACCTGATGTAAAATGAAAACTAAAAAAAAACACAAATGCCCCCCTATATCCTCAACCAAGTGTATAGATCTAGGGCTAAAGCCCTGGACATCCCTCTTATCCCCCCAGTAAAAGTTGTTTGGTATATATAGAAAATAATCAATATTTTCTTTAATTCATTAAGCCTTTTGGTCCTGCAGTCTGAACAAAATACCCATCGTTGGGACACTATCTCAGCACTGGCTTATGTCTGGGATTTCAATCCATCATTGTATGAGGATTTAAAAGATACCCTCAATTGTGATTATTACTTTTCATTTACTGATATGATACTTTCCAATCTTTCAAGTCATGAAAGCAGAAAACATCTAATTGCTCTGGGAAACACATGTAGTAACTGGGGTGAAGCATAAGCAGAGGTAAATAGTAGCACATCTGTCACTGCAAAACCAGGATCTCGGTGTCGTCATTGTCCCCTAGGACAATATGTGCACATTCTCATTAGGTCTCTCTACCAATGATGAAAGGTTTGTTAATGTGCAGCAATGTGTAAGAAGCAGGGAATCATGGGGCAGTTTCACCTTGTTTTGATTGCTATACTGCGTCAGAAAATGTATTTGCTACATTGCTGCAAAACCAGGATCTCGGTGTCGTCATTGTCCCCTAAGACAATATGTGCACATTCTCGTTAGGTCTCTCCTACCAATGATGAAAGGTTTGTTAATGTGTAGCAATGTGTAAGAAGCAGGGAATCATGGGGCAGTTTCACCTTGTTTTGATTGCTATACTGCGTCAGAAAATGTATTTGCTAGATTTCTGCAAAACCAGGATCTCGGTGTCGTCATTGTCCCCTAAGACAATATGTGCACATTCTCGTTAGGTCTCTCCTACCAATGATGAAAGGTTTGTTAATGTGTAGCAATGTGTAAGAAGCAGGGAATCATGGGGCAGTTTCACCTTGTTTTGAATGCTTTACTGTGTCAGAACATCCATTTGCTACATTGCTATAAAGGCAAACATAAAAGGAGTATTCAAAAATAGTGAACTAATAGTTAATGTGACTTAGCACTTAGAATTACTCATTAAAATCGAGTTGACCGTTTCTCTCTAAATGTCAATTGGCAAATCAACTGAATATATATTATTATTATTATTTTTATTATGTAAAAATCCCTTATTGTGTTATCACAAATCCAAATAATGAAACACAGGGACAGCAATGCAGAAATCACATTGCGGTACAAAAACAATAAAAAAAACAAGCTAAACATTTTCAACAGTCTGTTCAGAACACAGATTTGATGATGCTTCTTTGATTTTTCTCTTTTGCGAAGGTCCAGAGCTGACGCTTTGCATCTCACAGTCTGTTATAGTAAACAAACAGAAACCTGTTGTAAGCCATAAAATAGGAAGTATGTTCCCAGCACCACTTACAGATAGATTGCATACTGTTGCACACCTATCTATATCCCTGAAGGCACCAGACAGTCTGCATCTATGATGTATCATAATTGATCGCTTCTTTAGTAGAGGTTGCTCGGCAACCGCCTCTCTCAAGCTTCCTGTCATCCTGTGGGGGATTTCCCTGCAATGCTTTTTAAAAATATCTAAATATAAATATCTGCGGCAGAGGAAGCTACAGATATGATAGGGTTCAGTTAATCTTCTGAAATGATGATGCAATTACCGGATGGCAATTCTCTGCATCCAAATGGCACTGATAGGAACAAAATGAATGTATCGCTTAAGTAATGTAAATGTATTGTTTTGTGTCAAGCTATTGAATAATGAAAAAAATGATTCAACTCAGCATAGATTTTATTCATTTGCAAGTTATTTATATTGCAGTACGGTTTCTTAAATGCCGAATTAACACAGCAGCATAATGAGAATGTATAAGGGACGCTCCAGGCTGTACTTGGCCCCCTCCTGCCCATTGTTTGATGCATTACAGAGATAATGCGTGGAGAAAATAGTCCAATAAAGATATTAATAACCCTTTCATTACACTGGGTTCAGTTTACTAAGTGGAGTCATGTTGTCTTTTTTATGACAATGTTGCATTTTTGCTCATGAAATTCAATTTATTTGCTGGTTAGAATCATCTCGTGATCAGAGTAAAAACATCCCATATTAGAGAATAGAAACCGTGATTCTATAGCCTATTTCATAGATAATGCTGTGGTTCATTAGGCAAAAATAGTAAATTTTTCTAGTGTAAAATCGATGGTCTAGAGCAGGGGTGGGGAACCTTCGGCCCTCCAGATGTTTTGGACTACATCTCCCATAATGCACTTACAGCCATAATGCTGGCAAAGCATCAAGGGAGATGAAGTCCAAAACATCTGGAGGGCAGAAGGTTCCCCACCCCTGGTCTAGAGTTAGACTTGAAGTACCACTAACTGTGCATTCCGATTCAGGCTACCTGGTATAGCCTGACTGAGCATATGCATCTGAAGCAAACTAGCATCTGAAGCAAACTAGTACTTTGTCTTCTCTTTAGATACAATGCACGTATTTTGGCGATCAGATAAACATACAATTTTAAAAAGTTTTGGAAGAACTTTAGTATATTCTCAATTTATGCAGTGGAGAATCTGTCTATACACATTTTATTATCCTGTGTTCTCACACTGTGTGGGAACCATGGGCACAGAAGAAGATGTCCATTGGGATTTCCATGCAGTAATGTATTATGCTTACAATAAGTAGTGCTATTTCAATTTGTTTTGATAGGAAAATTAGAATCAAACCATTCAGTGCAACAACGAGAGCAGGGGGATGTTCACAAGGGACTATTATATTGTAAAAAAAACAAAAAAAACAACAACAAAACAAATAAACAATTAACAAAACCCTGGCAGTAATCGTGAGAGAGCCATGTAACTGTCTCAACCTACCTTAGTCAGGAGGTGGGGGTTGTTTTTCATCAAGTAATAAATGCACCCTCTTCCTCCATCTCATGTGGGGAGTGGTGGAGGAAAGGAAATAATTAGTAGGGGCTACACAAAAAGTTCTTACCATGCCCTCCACTCCATGACCCTTGGATTGGAGGGTAATAATAATACTATATATTATAACAGTGCATTATGCATCCTCTTCTCATGTCTACCTAGGAAGAAGATAACAAGCCCATAGGGCTCCTTAAAAATGCAGCTATACTGTGTATGTGGAGAGCAAGGAGTGAAAATGCAGGGTTCACAAAACAGTCAACTGGGGTAAAATGAAAACCAAATGGCAAAAGTCGACTAAAACAGATAAATGGGAAAAAAAGAGCTAAACTGTAGATTTATTACACTTTTCCTTGAATAAGCCCATGTGTCTCACAACGTATTATAAAATGCATTCACCATTGGTGAGCCACTACTGTCGGCTTTGAGAGCTGTGATTCTGTGGCAGCCAGGGTGGTAAGGGGAAAGTTTATCAAAACATTCTATACACAGAGTGTTCCTGGCTATGCCTCCCCATTTCATTGCAGAGGGTAACCCACTCTAAAGATATTCTGAGCTTCCATAATCCAGTTGCATTTATTGACCAGTTCCACTGCAAGCAACATAGTATTTAGGAGTCCTGCTCATGCTCTATACCCTGTAGACTTGAAAATTGTCATCATGTGCACCAGGGTATAGTAAATCCTGATTAACCATCTCAGTGCATCCAATTTTTAGGTTGTAGAATGCTACCATCTTTAATTCTTCTGCTCAAAATCTTTATATTCTCCCTTTTATTTAACACTAAGATTTGGGGTCCTATTTCTGAACCACAGTTGTCCAAAGATAATACATATTAACATGTAGACAACAAGCAATATTACAACATATCTACTGTAAATGTGCCTTGACTCTCAAGACTAAGCTTGACATAGGCTTATTCAAGCTTGACAAAGACCTCTGCCTGCGGCTTTAACACCGTAAGTGCCTGGATAATTTATTGTGCTGCTTTGTCGTTGTGGGATTGCTGGTCCAACTCCTGAGCAACGGGTGGCTTCTGGGATTGAGTGTGGCTCCTATCACCATTTTTGACTCTCAAGACTGGCAAATGAAACAGACAGTGATCACATTGTGTCCATATCCCTCTGCCCCTTTTTCTAATGTCCCTCTCTTTTAGGAGTGACACATTGTGTGTATGAGTGTATAACTGTCATGTTGTGGAAGGATGAATGCTTACGCTGTGCTTGGTCACCTGTAATGTGTACAGTGAACTTGCAATACATACGCTGGCCACGCATGAATTACTATGCTGTTGCACTAAGAAGATCTGTTAGATCAAAAAGTTGTAACAGATCATGACAATCTGTTAGACATCAAGTTACATAAGTATATAGGTTGAAATAAACTCAAGCCCATGGAGTTTAGACTTTTGCTCATTTGTTTCTACTGTTCATCTAGCAGAAGGCAAAAAGTCTCAAACATTCTAAATTATGCCACAAGAGGGAAACCATTAATATTTGACTCTAAAGTGTCAATTGGATTTTTTATTTTTTTTGGATCACCAAGAAGTCAAAATCATATAAACCATTATAGTCGTAATATCCTTTAAAACAATCTCTCCTAGCAGCTATTTATTGTTCTTACTGTAAAAAAAAATAATTTCTTCTTCCTGGAGTGAAATCTTACTTCACATCTCTTCACATCTGTTATTTGTACACAATATAAATGAACATGTTATATGTTAACGGGACACTAGAACAACTACAGATTATTGTATTTGTTCTGGTGAGTATAATCATTCCCTGCAGGCTTTTTGCAGTAAACACTGTCTTTTCAGATAAAATGCAGTGTTTACAGTACAAGCTAGAGATACCTCCACTGGCCACTTCTCAGATGGCTACTAGTGGTGCTTTCAGGGGCAGTGATGCACAGTGTGCTGTACTGAAATTCAGTGTCTCCATCCTCTGCATGAAGACACTGAACTTACCTCATATAATTTGATTTAAGTCATCTCTATGAGGAGATGCTGATTGGCTAGGGCAACATTTTGCTCCACCCCCATCTCATCTCCTTGGCTGAGATCACAGAATTGGCAAAGTCAGCATTGTTATTTGCTGAGATCATCACTTCTGATTATGTCAGCCAAGGAGGCAAATCAGGGGCAAAGCTAGCAAAACCAGACTGGAATAAAGGTAAGATCTTACTATATTTAGGATGGCAAGGGGGGGGGAGGTCAGGGTGGCTAGACAATTTTTAACATTATAGGATCAGGAATACATGTTAGTGTTCCTGACCCTATAGTGTTCCTTTAAAGTTATTTGTCCATGTGTATATTTGGAAAATGATATACCCCTTTGCAAACAATTAAATAATATCTAACCTTTACTCAAAAGTATTATCCCCCTTATTAACTTTGTAGTTATCCTCTGCATTTTTTTCCAGTTTAGTACCATCTTTCTTTTGCACAATCTTTTAGTTCTGTATTAGCCTTATTTAAAAGTTGCTGCCCAGGATATCAACACATATTCAATCAATTTAGAGTCTTACCATTGATTTATTTAGGGGAAATAATATTTTTTTCACATATACCTATTTCCAGACATAGCATTTCGCCCAAAGTACCCTAGTCCGAAGTCCAATCCCTTACATAAATCAATTTGGATTATGAAATACATGTTTATTGCTCATCACAAAATGCATAAATCTGGCACTTCCCTCCCATAGTTTACCAAATCTCTCTAAAGAGAGATAATATAACTTTGCAGACTTTAATATAATATTGCAGACTTTAATACTTTTTATTTTTTTACTTGGATCGTCTGCAATTATTAGTAACAGAGAAAAAGTCTAGGCCCTCCAATAGTTTCGGGCACATTTATTAGAATCAACGGAAAACTGCAACGTTTTGACCCAAAATTGAGTCTTTGTCAAGCTACTAAATGTGCCTGGGGCTATTGGAGTGCCTGGACTTTTTCTCTGTTTCTGGTAAATACATCTGCTGGGCTAGTGCAGACCCATGGTTTAGTTTAGCACTTGGTGTATGCGGATTGAGTGCAGTTCCTATCAATATATTGTAGCATCTGCAATTATTGGCATGTGAATTTAGATTCCTACTTCCAGATCATTAATAAACAGATTAAAGAGAAATGGACCCAGCACTGAACTCTGGGACAAAAAAAGTACTAATTTTGGCACTGTATCTTTCACCCAGTGTTTTATCCAAAACCAAGTATCTTCATTCAATCCAATGAATGCAATTAGTACAGTGTCCCGTGTAGAACTGTATGTCCAGTCATTGCAGCCCCATCACCTTGGCTGGTTCATTACAATCGTTTCACTGCATGTTAGATGCTGACAATCTTCAACAGGGATGTTGGCAGCCTACCTCATCACCACACCTCAAGACACATTATAATATAGGCGTCTCTCTTTGGAGGTATGAGCGTAAGTAAAATAATCACTTATGTTTAACTTGGCATTCGGTCTATATCTTACATCATTTGTATAATACTTACTTATCAGTTGGCCTATGGTCTCGTATTATACCGTCGTATGATTGATCTTGAATATAGCATCTGCTGTGACTCACAGATAAATGCTTCTGGGTACACTCTAAACTTACATTAGCAAGAGTAAAAAAACAGTGAATTTTGATGGAAAGTCACATACAGGCATGTTAAGTAGGAAGAGAATATTAGAGATACCAGCCTGGGGAAACGTGAAGAAATAGTAATGTTTATTCTGTATGACTCAACATCTTGATTGGAGAAATGGCCCGGACTGACACAGATGTCATCGGAAAGAATTCCAAAGGAGAGATTTAATATTGATATTGCTATTTGTAGATATATATAATGTGTTATGCTTTGAAAAGATAAAAGTGGAAAATGCTTTTTAAATATTCACATCTGTTTCTCATCTTTATATCATGTGAATTTGGATTGAGTATTAAAATATATTTTTTTTAAGTGAGTAATGGAAAAAAACTGTATTTTTTTGTAGAATTTGCAAATGTTCTTTTCTAATGCTGTACATTCTGATATACCTAAAGAAGAATGTATAAAATCTGGACATTATGGTACAGATCACGTTTTATCTCAACAAATGTAAAAAGGTGAAAATTGCCTATTTTCCTGCTTCCTGTTTTCTTAAAGTATTGTCTGAATATGGTTTTATTACAAACTCCAGAGAATTAGAATGTATATAGAAGAAATAAGAAAAAAAAAGAGTATATGAAGAAAACAATAAAACTGTATCCATAGATATATTCCAAAAGTGGATGACACACAAAAGTTTTCCTGGCACTATAGTGCCCTGACGGTGCCCCCACCCTCAGGGTCCCACTCCCGTGGCGCTGAAGGGGGAGGAAGGGGTTAATCCCTTACCTGTTTTCCCCCGCCAGGCTTCCAGCGCTGGGACTCTCCTCCCTCTTCTTCCATCATTGGCTGAATGAGCGTGCGTAGCAAGAGCCGCGCGCGCATTCAGCCAGTCTCATAGGAAAGCATTCTCAATGCTTTCCTATGGACGCAGCATCTTCTCACTGTGAAAATCACAGTGAGAAGCGCGGAAGCGCCTCTAGCGGCTGCCAATGAGACAGCCACTAGAGACTGGATTAACCCATTTAAAAACATAGCAGTTTCTCTGAAACTGCTATGTTTACAACTGCAGGGTTAACCCTATATGGACCTGGCACCCAGACCACTTCATTGAGCTGAAGTGGTCTGGGTGCCTATAGTGGTCCTTTACTTCAAAGTACAATGGCAGTTGCGTATTTCTATATAAAGTTTATGTTTATATTGTATTTGAAGAACTTGTTTATTGATGCCCCTCATAAGACTGTCAGGTTACTTTTTATGTAGGTGCAGTACCTCCTCAGATGTTAAATTTTTCAACGCCAACCACTGTATCAATGTGAATTGCCATCATTGTGGCGTTATGCTAGACCCTCTGAACCCATGTCATTTGATAGCGTTCCTAGCCTGTGTCAGAATACCAATGCAGTATGTCCTGCATGGTTTGAATGTGCTTCGGGAATGACTCAGACCATCAAGGAATATAAATACTCCATTCTGGCACTAACACCTTACTCTGATTTTATCTTGTTCTGGTTCCAGTAGCGAGTTCTTGGTGTGTTTGCTTATTTGGTATTTGACCTATTCTGTCTATGACTCCTGACATTCTTGAGCCAGCTTTGCCTTATGTTTTGTCTAAGTACTGGCTACCCCTGACTTCAGCTTGTTCTTGGTTAGACGTCTAATATTTATTCTTCTAAGTATATGTTAAGCTCGACCACACTAAGGACCAGTAATTTTGGAATGTTAGATGTCTTAGACAACAATATTCCTTAATATGTCTTGAAATAGGTGTCTGTAATAAAATGTACATATTGGAAGATGGACATGTTGGTAGGTCTAACTTACTCTTGACATATCTATGCTCCAATCATGTGTTTATATGTAGGTCCTGTCTCAAAATTAATTCTGATTAGCTTATCTATATAAGTTTTTAAATCCACATTTTTTTTCATTATGTTATTATTTGTATTTATAAGGTTCCTATATATTTAACATCACTTTATAAGATGTAAGCATGTCTACATGTAGGAAATGACAAATGTAGACTAAAAATGAGAGGTTATGAGGGACCTACTAAAGGACTGACAGCTGTGGCAGAATCTGTGCAAAGGTAGACTCATGGTGGAATATTTCCAGGGAACTTAGTCACATGTACTGAAACACACAGTCTTAACCTGTGCAAGGTATTCTAAGTAGTATCTATAGATGTTTCTATGGTAATCTAGTAGTGAATTTATAATGAAATATTGTGATACTTCTCCAATCCTCACTCCTTCAATCTATACTTACCAGTCAAGAATGGGAGGTTTCTACATTGGTTAAAATTTAGCGAACATGCCGATTTACATGTCGTAAGAAAGTCGTAGTGAATCAGTGAAGTATTGGGGAATTAAGTGACAGCAACTGAAAGAAGATATTACATGCATAAATAATTACAGCTGTTTTTACGGCACCCTACAAGATACTATAGTTTTATTGTGTCTAATTTTATTTATTATAAAACTATATGCATATTTACATTCTTTGAAATAAAAATAGTATAAGGCACTGAAACGTATAAGTATAAGGCACTGAATAATATAGAAAAGGACTCATTAGTAACATACAAATATTCTTGACAGAGTATATTTATTTGAAGAAAAAAGAGGAACCCAAATTTCTGCCAAAAAAATTTACATTATGAAACTCTGTAAGTGATAAGTATATCAAGTCCCAAATTTGCATTCCAACTGCTATGTGGATGATAATCAAAGTAATCAAAATCACAAGTTGCTACAAAATTCAACAAACACAAAATAGTTCTGTTTTTTTATAGAATATATTGAAAGACGCTCACTTTTATTTCATTATCAAAATAACAAAAAAGTTGACCCCCCATGCCCCAACGGCTGCCAGAAATCACAGTGTTAGGTACAATAAAATTAAGAATTCCCAGTGGTGGTCCACAAAGTCATTTTATAACCTGGAGAGAGCTAAGACCATCTCCTCTTTGTACAGTGAATGGTAGAATGTGATTGGTTGCAATAAATCAATCAAGGGATTGATGGTACAAGGGTTGTAAATTCATTAATTTAAAAGCTGGAGGTTAATGCAAAAGATGCAAAGTATGAGAATAAATGGGCCCTTTAAATACACCTGTCAAATAGTTATTTTATCAGCAGTAAGAATGTTTAATACATACACTTCCTTGGTCACCAGAGCTCCTGACACCAAGGACATTCTTTGGGGCTCGAAAGTCATGCAGACCGTTCTTTTAGCCATACCACCATCTCTCTCTCAAAAGTAAGAACTGAACTACAGGAGATATTTGCATCAGCAAAACCTGTAGTGACAGCTTGGGATGACAAATAACAGACTGACTGAAAGACATCGACACAAGCATCTATTTCTCTCTCTCTTTATATATGGATATGTATAGTTATCATATATATGTTGTTGGTATCTACAACCATTTTAACCCCTTAAGGACCCAACTTCTGGAATTCTGAAATACAAGGGAATCATGACGGAATCTTTCCATCATGTGTCCTTAAGGGGTTAAATGTGATACTTAGACTTGTCTACTGGATAAAAAGTGTGCTCCACCCTTCATTAATAAAATATACACTTTAAAACCTGGATATCTAGAAAATTTGCTGAAATATACTGACAGGGTTAAAGTGGAGGCGCCCTTAGAAATGACTAAGCAACCACAGAACATCATAAATAAGCATCTGGCCTTATGTCACCGGAAATATTACTGAAGCTGATCTCTCTCTCTGAAATTTACCTTTAAATAGGCTATCTCTTAAGTGCAGATACATTTAGCCAGGAAGCTGTGTTCTGACTCAATAACAAATACATCTTGGTTTTCATTATGTGTATGAGCTTCTAAACAGTGGAACAGATGATTCATAATTTCCATTGTGAACCATAATCATTGCAAAAAGCCTACTGCCAAGAATGCTATTATAATTTTCATGCTTATATATTTTTTTTTAATTAAATGCAGAGTCGGCACCTTGTTTTTTTGTTTTCACACTTTTTAGCTTGAAGGAATATTGCAAGCACCATGACCACTTCAGGGATTTGAAGTGGTCATGGTGCCTGAAGTCTGTATGTTCAATGCTTCAGTATATATGCTGCACGTACAGAGTTTAACCCCTTTGTTGCTGGAGGTGTTACTCCACCTCGGGCTGCATAATTAGGGAGTCATTAGACAGCCCGGAACAAGAGTTCCAGGTTGGCTAATGTAAATTCTGTGCAAATTTTCATGCACAGTGTACCATTCATTAACAGACTGGATTGGCTTCAGGCTACTGCAGCTCTGCACAAGCCAGAAATGTGTCACCCACCAGCAAGCCCGGACTGGCCATCGGGCACACCGGGCAAATGCCTGGTGGGCCGCGATGGCCATGGGGCCGAGGCCGGCAGGGGAGATCACAGGATCTCCCCTGCCAGTCTCTGCAGGGCCAGCGCTATCCGAGCACCGGCCCTGCTGTGTGTCTCCATGGGCCGGTGGGGAGATCAAAGATCTCCCTCACCGGCCCACAGGCACTTCTAGGCGGCCGCCGGCAGGAGAGGGAGGGAGGGAGGCAGGAGAGAGTACCGGCAGAGCTCTAGCCAGCAGCTCCGCCGGGTCCTCTCGCGAGGTCTGAGCTTTGCCGCGGTTAC